>NC_064927.1:262439595-262752928 GCF_023897955.1 Schistocerca gregaria
CTCTCTCTCTCTCTCTCTCTCTCTCTCTCTCTCTCTGGCAGATGTATAAGCGATAGTGCTGTAACTTTGAAAAGAAATTATGTTTTTAATTCATGCAGTCTTTGAGCTGTACTGGAAAATGTTATACTCTGTGATAGCAATGTAGCGCTCCCGTCAAGGTAGCGCAGTTTCAAGTGACGCACAAAAATTTCCATTTTAATAGACGTAGTGAGCACTGTAAAATCTACGTGTCTTACCACATTTTGCAAGCACGAAAGCACCAACACCGGCTCTCGATTTATAAACACGCCCTGTGGGAGGTGAAGTGCACATATTTGTGCGTAAATAACGCACAAGCAGAATCACTACTTTTTTCAAGAAGAGTACAAATGGAAGATGGTTATATTCTGTAAAATATATTAAAGATCACGTTATTTTTGTCTATATATACACAATGATTCTCAGCTTTACCTCATTTGGAGGTTTAATAATGTACAGATAGTGTTGAATAAAGATTTTTTGGAAAAAAATCCCATCTTCAGCAGCATACCATGCTGTATGCGTGAAAACTGTAACTCTATTTAATTGATTTAACTGCTGTTAACAAAATGAATAAATATTTTTCCCTCCTAATTATATCCTTCCACTAATGTCCTTCTGGTTTTTTAATTCTATTTATTAAGCATTAACTGATCATGCAACAAGGCTCTCATCAGCCGCGCACACCTGATGTTGACAAATAAGTCTCTCCGCTTCCACATTCACTGTATTTCTACATTGATATCCAGAAATTAAGGAAAAATCCGGAATAAGAGGACAAATTGTGACGGGGAGTTATTGCCAGATTGAAGGCACAGTCAACTCAGAAATGATTAAATGGTTACAAAAGTGTTCATGTTTCTATTGTTCATAGTCTTCAGCAACAATCTCTAGCCAGGGATTTAGAATTCATAATGTTCAGCGGAGGAACGACAAGAGTTAAGCCGGTCGCTGTGGCAGAGCAGTTCTAACTGCTTCAGTATGGAGCCGCGCTGCTGCTACGATCGCAGGTTCGAATCCTGCCTCGGGCATGGATGTGTGTGATGTCCTTAGGTTAGTTAGGTTTAGGTTAAATCTAGGGGACTGATGACCTCAGATGTTAAGTTCCGTAGTGCTTAGGGTCATTTGAAGCATTTGAGCAAGAGCTACGATGCATGACAATAATAGATGTACTGTTACGCACCTATAAGAAAGGGACTGCGCATCCATTCCAACGCGTCTGTTCTAGTTGCAGCCACCTTCGGTTCCATAAACTCCCTTTTACCATGACTTTACATGTCTAACAGTGACTATGGTACCAATGGAACTATCCTTGATATATACCTGATTCACCATCACTATCACCACCATCACCATCACCACCAACACCACCAGCACCACTACCAACAACAACAGCATCACCATCATTGTCATCATCATCATCGTCACCACATTGACCACCATCATTAGTTTCACATCCACAGTCTTCAGTGATAAGTGTACACGTTGCTCCCACATGTTTTCTTATGTCGTGTACCGATAAACTATTTACTGTTTTTTCTTCCATCTCGGAATCCAGAGCAGAATTTCCTTGACGCATATGTCATCTCCCCATCTTATAACACTAATTCTGTCATGGTAAAGGCAAATATATCACTCTACAGGGATACGATCTAAGCAAATCCACCCTAAAATAGTACCTCTTTACCAGGCTTTTAGACTTCACCGTGATCACGCTGTAAGGCGAAAATAATCGGACCCTATTTCGTCTCCTAAAAGGTTAGGTATTGTACAGATGCAAAACTCTTTTGAGCGTGATTCGAACCAACGATATGTTGTTTAGTAAGTAAAATTTGTGGTCATCCAAATTAAAGACAGGTCGCCTGCTTATGTTACGTAAAAGCAATTTCAACTAAATGTACAGAAAATTCATTTCTGAACTGAACTTCAAATATAAATCTATTTATTAATTGAACACGAAAAACACTAGCAGCCACTAGCTAAGCAGTCGTTCAAACTGCTTCGCGTTTAAATAATTTGGCAACCAACTATCTCACGTTAACGTACACTCCTTGCTTTAATGTGTAAGAAACAACTCTGGTTGCTGTATGCTGTAACACTAATCTGTCTGACATGGAGTGGCCCTGAAACTTCACTGCCGATAACCTGTGGTTTTAGAATAGTAACCAAATTGTTGTTTAACTAACATTGCCTCTATTTATTTCCATAGAATGTATATTAGCCTTAGCATTGTCAGATCATGAATGATACAAGCCGGCCTTGAAACTGTTATGGATTATTAAGCTACTGCAGTTCATAATTTCAGGTACAAAAATATTTCAGTAGTGGTTAACTAGCTTTAAACCAACTTTCACTGTTATTTTAAGGACCCAGTACGTAAAACATAGGGGAACCTGAAATTTTGTGATTCCTAGCAGCACCTTTGGCACTAAACAATAATAACAAATACACATAGACATAAATGATTAAAGCAATATTAGAAACCTGTTACACCAACAGACATGTGGTAACTCTTGAAACTGTTATGGCACTAGCAGGTCGCAAAATTCGTCAAGCGCCGACGCCACATGGCAACACACCGCCGTCGGGTTGGTTGCCAGCTCAGCCCCTGCGACTACGTGACGTTGCGACTTCGTCATTGGCAGCCCGACCTACAGAGGGCCTTCGTGTACACCGGGTCACAGTACAGAGAGCCTGTAAACCCAGGAGAGATCCCTCATCCACGAATCTTGTGCCGCATCCGCCTATGTCACGAACAGCCAATCAGGAAGAAGTGTACCTCCGCCCTGCGGGTATTTAGAACCACGTACTAGGTGATCATTGTACTATACAGTAAAGTGGACACCCTCCGTGACACGGTAGCTGGACTCCAAACCATCGGCACCACAGTTCCACGGTGCTGGCACCGACAGCCCGTCCCGCTCACCATTCTGGAGAACTCGGATTCGGGCTCTGACTGACGACAGGCTCAATACGACCACGTTTTTCTGTCCGTTTTCGTACAGTCACTAGCAGTGGCCTTTTCTCGTCCAGCCGCTGTTTCCCTTGACCATAGAGTTGGCGCATTACTGCACCCCTCCTCTGTACTTCCACCGTCGAAGGGTGGCACGGAACTTAAAGTCCACCGCCAACGCCTTCAACGTGCTATGCTCAGCTGTTATTCAGCCGTTGCTTTGAGTCCTCTCTCACTTGTCCACCGAGGCAGTTGGACATGAACCGGTGACGCTAGGTATTAGTAAACTACTACAAAAAAATCTTTGTAGTTACTACGCAGCCAGCCAACAGACGATGTCTGCTCCAGATCCAAAGCCGCCTACCCCACTCCGTTGTCGTCGCTAAGCGACCTTGGAACGGTCTCCCAGGCTTGTTAGTATTCTCTCAGACTCCCTTGGAAAGACTGTAGAAACTGTGAGCTCGTACAGATCGTAACTTAAGTGTTAATCTGTTCCAATGCGCTCCGCTCAAGGAGAGCGTGGACTTAAACGTTTGATAGTCAACTATTAGAGAACGAACTCTGTTGAAGCCTTCGTTTTGTTTAATTTTGAACTTATTTTCGTGTTAGAAAAGAGTTACGAAGTTGTGTTCTATTTTATGGCCATCGAAGATCATTTGTGTTGAATTCTTTTTGTTCTTAAATTTAGAGGATGAAATACTTGCTCGTGTGTTTCTTGTAGAAGAGGTCAGAGTCCAGGATACTTCACGCATAATACTGGTTTTTAGTAAACACTGTTTTCTAGGAAATTTCATATTCTAAGAAATGATTTTAATGGTTCTTTAAAGTTAACTCTTTTCGTAGAAAGAGTAATGTAATAGTTGTTTTCTATATGTTGAACTTGTGGATTTCACACAAGACTGCTTCATAAACCAAAAATTTCTGTTCCACGAAAATTATCACTTCAACTACCGCAAGTATTCATTTAGTTACATTCTTACAATACCACCACTTGCAAAGTAGGTTAGAAATCAAACTAATAATGTTGATCACGCATCATATGTTCGCTTTATCGAGCAACAACAAAGTTATTGATTGTGGATGGTATCGTCAGAATGAAAATAATGAAGTCACTGTAAAAAAAGTCTTTAATTTTGGCACTTATCTTGAATGGATTTCCAAGTAGATTTCGTCGAAGTTGTTATGGCTCATCTTGTTGATTCTAGGGTGATTCCACTTTGACTGCTAGAAGGTCCAGATCTGTATTTTAGCAATATTTGAAGACATAACAAATGCGTTTTTCAGAGAAATCTTAATGGTCAAACAATCCCAAATCAGAACAATGGCATGGTAGAATAATTTTTGACTTGGTGTTCACGAGCCACATTTTTATTAACCTTCTTGTAAATTCACATATACTTCTTCTTAATTGTCACATCATCAAGAAAACAGTTTTGTATCAGTCTTCATATATTTAATTTCCACTTTAACGAAACACAAGACTTGACTGTTCTTTTACAAAGCGAAATAACAACTTAACTCCTGAAAAGTGAAACAAAGACTGCTTTGTGCGCATTCGCGCCAAAACGTTTACAAATAAGTCAAAGATTATGACAGGCTCACAGAAATGAATACACACAAGAACCATATCACTGTAATATATCGATACCTATACATCAATAAAACCAAATGTGAATATTGTCACAAAAATATGTCTGTTACTTCGCAGAAAAGTAGTACGATATTACTGGTATCGAGAGCTGGGGTTGGAGTGCCGTAATGTTCACGTAAATAAAGAACCATTACAACATTCACTTTGCCTTAGACAATCTGAGTAAAATTTATCACAGGAATAACATCCTATGAAGGTGAGCGACACGGGATAGATCAAGGTTTGGATACGTACCTTTCGTCACTTATAATGCGAACACTTCAGCAAACGCATTCATATGCAAAACTAAACATTACATTGCCTGAAGGTGGAGGTGATCTGTTGCGATAGAACAATCTCGTTCGATGCAGTCATGACTCTAGACTTAGTTTACTGTGCATCTCTCTTCTTGCTGTAAATGCAAGTTTCAGAGCTCTCCAATAAATGCCACGACTACAGCGGCTAATAATAATTCACATCCAAGGCTTATACAAAAAAAATCCAGAAATTCTAGCCTCGTTTAGCACTCCAGATCTTGATTCTTCAAAGGCCAACCAGAGATTATTTCACCACAAAGAATCTCTCGTGCTATTTCGGGCCCATTCAAGTTTCACATTATCGGTTAAGCCTTTCCGTTGTAGAGGGATTCTTCTCCACCTTTTCTGTCTCATACAATTCTACGTACCCTAAGCATGAACCAGTAACTTACGTTGCAATTTAATACATGCACAAAGTAAAACAACAGCTTTACAAAAGATATTTACAAAAGTATTTCTGATTTCGTTTAGTTACAGAATGAGAATAGAAATTTACATGCCTCTCAAAGTTACACAATCGGTAATCGATCTGTTACTACCTGAGCACATGCCCCACCTACAACAATCTTATCTCCATTACAGACATACTTACGTGTCCCGTTGCATTCTTTTTCAAGGCCTATTTGTTATTTTCGCTGTCCCTCCTAGTGATTCCGTCCATTGCTCTACGAGCGACCCTTAGCTCATATGTCATAGCTAATTTTACGATTTCAGTTGTAGGCAAACTGTTATGTTAGTTTGGGAACCATTTCACTGCAGGGTGTTATGAAAACAAACCCAGCAATTTTTACTCTTATATTTATTTTTTTCTTGTTCATCTTCTCGTTCTGTACAACGCAAAAACTTAAAACGGGTTCTATGACTTCGCCATTAATTTGTATTTTCATTTTAATGTGTTTACTGTCTGTTATTTTAGTCCTAGAAAATAAATGAAAACGAAAGTTACAAGCAAAATACCTTTATGGCCATCAGAAAACTGTTCTTGTGGAATCGCTCGAAGCACCTTAGTCACCCGTTTTGTATATCCACATTAATACAGAAGATGAAACTTGGGGCTACCAATACGATCCAGAGGCCAAGCTACTACCAGTGGCATGATTTTCATCGTGTTCCCCACCTGCCTTGGACGGAAACTTATGGTGGACCAAGTTTTCTACTGTCGAAAATGGCCATCAACACAATCTTAATCTTAGATTTTGTCAGTCGACTTTTTTGCGTGACCGGGAGTAAGACGCACACCTGACAATCCACTGTACCTTGGTCTCATCGTATTGGTAGCACCAGGCCTCATCTCCTGTAATGATGCGGATATCGAACAAAGCGCCAACACGGCGCTTCGAACGATCCCACAAGAAGCGTTTGCTGACAGTTTCCAACAGCTTCACACCCGATGTTATGAGTGTGTTGTAGCTAATGGTGATTATTTTGAGGGCCACTAAAGGTATTTTATTTGCAACTACAGTTTCCTTTATTTTTTGAGATCTTTCAACGAATTTGTACTAGTAGTTTTATTCATCCGAAGAGCATTTTTACGAGAATTGTGGTGTCTTTGTACCAGAATTTGTGAACAAGAAGTACACAGATTCATATATAGTGCTATTTACGTACTTACAGATGTTGTTTGACATGAATGGGACAGGTTGTCGACCGTGACCGTATAGCAAAGGCCATCTTTGTATTTCCTTAAACTACTTTTAAAAAATCACGGATAACCTAAATCACGATGACTATCGAGCGAGGTGGCGCAGTGGTTAGCACACTGGACTCGCATTCGGGAGGACGATGGTTCAATCCCGCGTCCAGCCATCCTGATTCAGGTTTTCCGTGATTTCCCTAAATCGCTCCACGCAAATGCCGGGATGGTTCCTTTCAAAGGGCACAGCCGACTTCCTTCCCCGTCCTTTCATAATCCTATGAGACCGATGACCTCGCTGTCTGGTCTCCTCCCCCAAAACAACCCAAACCAACTTAGAAACAACTTCTACAACATTCTTGATTGAAGTTTATTTGTACTGAAACAAAAAGTACGAAATCTGACAGACAGAGACTTGGTGTCCATCTGGCTTTGCTTTTAGTTGTTCTGATAATCGCCAAATGTGAGAGATTCTAGTTACCAGTATGTAGCGTTTCCTGTGATCGCGTAAAAATGTCCATTGCTATGTGCCGACAACCTCAATTTTTTTTTCAAAAAGTAGATTTATTCAAAGTGCGCAGCAGCCAGTAGGAATAAGGGCACCAAGCGTTCACGAATTCACTTGACAAGCCGATACTCTGTGTGCACAGCAGCAGCAGAAGTGCGCGGCCCCAAGAAGGAAACCGAGGAACACTTCTCATCACCATTTGTTACACATTTTCATTACATCACATACATAACACCTATTTAACCTAGTGACCTGTAGGAATATTCATAATTCCAATCCACGTTTCCAACTCCCTTCTATTTCATACCAAGGCCTCCACCACACTGTAGTTAAAATAATACTATTTTATTTTCTCTAATTGACAACTGAATTTAATTTTCACTGCCACCATCTCTACCATTTCCTTATCTTCTAAACCATACTGTAATATATTTCACTGACTTCCCACAGTAAACAATTTTCTCAAAAACATTGCCACTTTGTTCAAAAACCTACTTTTTTACAAAAATATCTGTTGTGGTCCTAGAAAAATTGTCCCAGTGGATAACATGGAAATAAGAACCTCAGTAATAGAGACCTCTACTGGCTACAGTTAAATTTGTATAACTCCAGGACGCCACCAGGAATTTACCAGCACTTGTTATGTATCAATGAATACAAGTTGTTTGACGATGATACTCTCATCAGAATTCTTTTAAATGTATGTGTGATTGCTAGCCATATTTTATGCATATGCAGATTTTCTGCGTATTTAGCCTTCAGACAACATATTTTTGTTACATTAGTGATTTTCCTTATTTGTCACAGATGTGATGACGGCAGTAAGCCGAACCGTCTATAGAGAATTGTATAGCATATGTGACCAAGACAGACATTTACGAATAAAATATAATGATCTCGCTGAGTGCTGCACCCAGATCTCGGATGAGGTCTTCAAAAAGTACTCTAACTCCACACACAAATCACATTCCAGTGAAAAAGGATTGTAACACAATCCCCAAGTAGTTCATCAATACTGCTTCAAGTAGACTCACGTGCCGCTGACATATTAGGAAAGTCGAAGCCTCCAATCAGACCATTATCAGTAATATATATCGGTATATTGATGTCGGAGGTAAGACGCCACTTGACATCGGATTATCGTATCACGTAAGTACTTACTATGGGAAGTTTGTTAAACTGGCAAAATACACAAGAAACTTCAATATTATATCTGCAAACACGAGAACTCTGGAACACTCGTGCTCTACAGATTCACTACGTTGAATGAAGGTGAGTATTTTGAAATATGGGAATTTCCATTGGACAATAAAGTAATAAAAAAAACTTATTTTATACTTCGCTTACTACCCCGAACGAAAACCTTGATTCATCATTACAATTGTCGGTACCAGCAGTGACCTGCAGTCGTTGTTTTGGTCAGTGTTGCAGCATAAGAGCCTTCGTGAGACTGCATTCGTAGGCCAAGGGTCAAACTGTTTGATTATTTTACAGGATATAAAGTTCTTTCTTGCGTTACCTATGCAGGATTAACACTGTTATTATGTCCTAATGTCCTACGCCGGATTAACGCTATTATACTAACTATCAAAAGCGTTCTGTCAGCTATAACAACTATCCATTTGTGGGTGAAACAAGGAGTTAGTTTTGAATATTCTATCATAACCCCACACAGTTACTGAAACAATGATAAAGACGTAAAGACTAACGGCCTTTGTTGTATACTGGAATGGTCACTGACGCGCGGGATTAGCCGAGCGGTCGAAGGCGCTGCAGTCATGGACTGTGCGGCTGGTCCCGGCGGAGGTTTCAGTCCTCCCTCGGGCATGGGTGTGTGTGTTTGTCCTTAGGATAATTTAGGTTAAGTAGTGTGTAAGCTTAGGGACTGATGTCCTTAGCAGTTAAGTACCGTAAGATGTCACACACATTTGAACATTTGGACTGGTCATTCGCAGAGAGGGGCGCTGATCAATATCCACAACACTGACGTGCCTTTATCTATGACGGTTTTATGCGGATAAGCCTCATTCCTTCAGTTGTCTGCGTAGCAACCTTTTTCACATTATTTTACAGTACGTTGTGCGTATCTAGCAGTGTGGTTGCATACCTGATCCTGTTCATAGCATATTATCTCATAATTGGACGGAAGGAAGAGACTGGAATTAAAAAAAAGGGTATGTAATTGTATCTCAGCACCAGGAAGGGTATTCTAGTAGGACAGTAGCAACAAAAGTTGGTCGCCCAATCTAAATTGGTGTAGACATTGAGCAGCTCAGTCAAACTGGTGTCATTGCAAGTATTTCGCGATCTGGAAGACCCTGAGTAACTTCATACAGGGAAGATCAGTTCGTATATGTCCAGAGTAAACGTCAGAGAACTCATATTGTACTTCAAATTCGCGAGGAAGTAAGCAGTATGCGAGCTGCTTCAGTCTCCGTTTCAATAGTGCAACACCGTCTTCGTAAACAAGGTTTAAAGGAATGCATAGCGGCCAAAAATTTTTGTACTACGCAAACGAAATAAGTTGAAAAGATTGCTATGTGCACAGCAACATAAAAACTGGAGTGTGTAGCAATGGCCCAAAGTGTAATTAACAAATGATTTTAAGTTTGAGGTATTTACAAGTCTTCCTTGAATGCTTGATCGTAGACTTCGTGGAGAATATGTGAAGAGTAAAGCGTGACACCAACGGCGAAGTATGGTGGAGGGTCAGTCATGGTGTGGGTGACAAAGTCGGTAATGCCGCTGTGGCCGAGCGGTTCTAGGCGCTTCAGTCCGGAACCGCGCTGCTGCTACGGCCGCAGGTTCGAATCCTGCCTCGGGCATGGACGTGTGTCATGCCCTTAGGATAGTTAGGTTTAAGTAGTTCTAAGTGTAGGGGACTGATGACCTCAGATGTTAAGCCACATAATGCTTAGACGCATCTGAACCACGTTTTTAAAGTCGGTAATTTAGTGAGAATTAACGGAACATTCGAGAAGGAAACTTAGCACAGGACACTGATCAGCAATGCAGTTCCATCTGGCAAGAGACTTATTGGTAGTGGGTTTATTCTGCAGCAGGACAATGATCCCGAACATGGTTCTAAATTGTGCAGAGGGCATGTCTATAGGTAATAGAAGTGTGGGGAATTCAAAAATGTGATTTGGTTGAATCATTTCCCTGAATTAAATCCCATTGAACTCTTGTGGGACGAATTCGACAGGGAGCGCTGGAAACTAAGATAACAGAAGTTGAAAATGTATATAAAAATTTACACAGACGTACGTCAAGGTCCATGCACTGTACGAACAGTGATGACAGATCACTACTATGTCATCAGGGACATCTGCTAACCGTCTGTAAGCAGCATGATTACCATCACGTATGCCACTGGCCAGGCTACCAATGACATAACACTACCAAGTGTGGTTTCTCCGGTGTCGTTAAAAGGTGGGTAGGACCTCCGTTGTCTTCAGTCAGGAGAGCACCTTCTGTCTGTATGCGAGTGTTGAACGTACTCGTGTATAGTGTATATCTAGTGAACTGCCTACTGCACATGTCCCATCCCAGGCTTCAAGATGTGGAGGACCATCAGCTACAACTCGCGGTGACATCGGGTCTTTCTGCAGGGTGAAATAATCAGTACCCATTACAGTTCACAGGCTGTTATCCTCGCGCTACTGCCATTTTTCGACAGAACGGTAACTTGCTTTTTCAGCAGGACAGTGCACGTCTACATACGGCTGGTGTGATGCAACGTGTTCTTTGCGACACAGGTACTGCCCTGGCCAGTAAGACCACCAGATCTCTCACCGACTGAACACGTTTGGGACGTGATGAAGCGCAAACTTACTCGTTCTCCAGGGCCTGAACCTCCTAAATTGTAATAAAAGGCACAAGATGTTTGGGACAGCCTGGCGCAGGAAGCCGTTCAGCACCTTTATGATAGTTTTCATTTAGGAATACATTCCTGCACTGCTGCCACTGTAGGGTGTACTGTGTATTTATGTGGCTGTTTGGGAACCCTTTACTGTCACATGCGTGTTTCGTTTGGTCTGAATCTGTTACCGTACACTCCTAAAGGGATGTACTACCTGTCAAATCATGTGTCAATGAACCGAATTTGTCGTTCAAGGTGTTGCAATTTCTTTCGCTGTGTAATCTCAAAAGAATTAACTGAGGAAGAGGAATACGATTCATATTCTTCCCATTAATTGTTTTTCAGAATTTAAGTGCAAATTTAAAGTCCCACACGTAGTACAGGGTGTTTATTAATGAATATCGGGATTTAAACACTTTATAATATTTATTACATTAAACTTACAGTTATAAATGATATGTCAAATGAAAGAGCAACTCAAACAGTTGTGTTTGGCACCAATGCGCATGCGCAGCGCACAATGGTTCCGCCGCAATACGCTAGACAGTGATAGTAGCGAAGATGGCGCCTAGTGAACAGAAAGCGTTTTGTGTTCTGCAGTTTGCAAAGACCGAATCTGTAGTTATAGTTACTGTGCAACACGCGCTCCAGCTGAAATTCGATTGTGATCCTCCAAGTGATAATAACATTCGTCGATGGTAACATCAATTTGAAGATACGGGCTGCCTTTCTAAAGGGAAGAGCACAGGACGACCAAGAGTTACTGAAGAGACTGTTGAGCGAGTGAGAGAGTCGTTCACTCGCAGCCCAAAGAAATCAGTCCGGAAGGCTATTCGTGAATTACAAGTTCCCGTGTCGACTGTTTGGAAAGTTTTAAGAAAACACGTACAACTACGTCTTTACCATTTACAGTTATTACATGCTGTAAAGCAGGCAGACCATGGATTATGTGCCAACTTCGCAAACGAAATGTTGTTTCATGATGATGAAGATTTTCTGGATCATGTTGTCTTCAGTGACGAATCGACCTTTCACCTTAGTGGACATGTTAACACTCACAATGTTTGCATCATAATCCTCACGAGGTGGTGAAAATACAACGATATTCCCCTAAAGTGACTGTTTATTGTGCCGTATCCTGGCGGAATGTTTATAGGCTTTTCTTTATTGGTGAACCTACTGTAACTGGCGCTTCTTGTCTTGATACACTAGAGCAATGGCTCTTCCCTCAGTTGGAAGCAGATGAGCCAGAGAATTGGTTTTCCAGCAAGATGGTGCACCACCTCACTGGCATAGCGAAGTACGCGATTGGTTGAACTTCACTGCACCCAACTGCTGGATAGGCTGCAAGGGGACCAATGACAGGGCATGCTTTGCATGGACTCCACGTTCACCCGACCTAACACCATACTATTTTTTCCTTTGGGGCTTCATCAAGGATCGTGTGTACGTGCCTGCGCTACCAGCAGACATCCCTGAATTAAGAAACCAGATTGAAGCAACTGTTGCTACTATCACTGAAAACACACTTATCAGCGTTTGAGAACAACTGAGTTATAGATTTGATGTGTGCCGTGTGACAAATGGTGCTCACATTGAACATTTATAAGATTCTTGGTAAAACTCTTTGAGTTACTCTTTCATTTGATATATCATTTATAACGGTAATCTTTCTTTCGCTTGTGCCATTGTCCCGCAGGTACGCAGGGTCAGCATGGTTAATCGGATATGGCAATGTTAGATTAAGGGATGGCCGGATGCCCTTCCTTCCACCATCCCCAGGACGGAATTAGTGTACCCCAACTGTCTGCGATTAGTGTAAGCCATGGAATAATGCGAAAGCGTCCAGATGTCTGCGAGCCATGTAATGGAGGCGGGACGTGGGGACTGCATGGGGGCCTTAATTATAAAATGAAAAAAAATTAGTAGCTGTGTGTCCGGTTACGAAGTCTCGTAACCGGTTGGCCGTGACTAGTATTAGTACGCAATCAAACTGCATAAAATAACAATAAAGAATGAAAGGATATTTCCGTAAACACAATTGATTAATTAAGTCCCCTGCAACTATAAAGCTAAGTAACAACAAAGCACAAGTGTGACTGTTGTGTGTGTGGAAGTGTGATTCAACGTACATGTATCTCGCACGGTTCTTCCTCAATACGACAAGATATTTTAAACACCATTTACAATGAAGTAATTAAAAAACCAGAAATATTATAATTGCACATAGAAACCAGAATTACAGTCTAATACATGAACACGAGCCAGATGCTTTGTTGACTGAACCTGTGACCAAGAGGCATTGTTATTTAGGAAATTTGAAATAATAAATTTATTTGTTACCTTCATATATTTTGACGAAAAATACACTGTGATCATTGCAACATCTTCTACCTATACATTACACCAACCGAACAGCATCTGCTGTCTCGCCCAAGAGAACAACAACTGCACACGCCATGATCTCAACTAGTACTGCTCTCGACATCCTCTCAACAAGTACTGCCCACGGCAACCTCTGAACTACTACTGCCCTCGACATTCTCTCAACAACTACTGCGCCAGTGGAGGCGGCGGAATAATACTCTTTGGCGCAATCTCTGGCGCTGTGACTCGGTGCAGCCACCTTTCAGGACCAGCCCGGTATTCCCCTATGGGGATATGGAAAACCACCTAAAAACCACATCCAGGCTGGCCGGCACACCGACCGTCCTCGTAAAGCCGCCGGGCGGATTCGACCCGGGGCCGGCGCGTCTACCCGAGTCCATGAAGCAGCACATTAGCGCTCTCGGCTAACGTGGCGGGTTGTCATTTATAACTGTAATATAATAAATATTATAAAGCGTTAAAACACCGATATTCATTTATAAACACCCTGTAATTCTGTTATAGTTCCGTATCAGTTATTTAACGTAACTGAACTTGTCGTACAGATAATATAATTTTGTTGACGTTATAGGTTGTATGATATCGTACAGAGTCCAAAGGTGCTGTTAAACGGGCGCTGGCCACCAGAGACCGGCGGTGGGAGCAGGGCAGTTGGACCGGCCCTCACCTGGCACAGAGAGCAGTGGGGGAGGCGGCATCGATCACCGGCCTGCCGGCGCACCTCAGCCCCCAGCAGCACTCCGGAACTCGACGCGAGCGCTCGCCGCCCACTCACCCCAGCAGCCATCCACTCAAACACTCGGATAACGCATCGTCATCTCCCACGTTGGAGAGTCTCGTGGCTGCACGGTAATTCGTCAGCGCCCAACTACGCTGTTCCAAATGACCTGCAAGAGAACAGCAGTAACAGTACCACAGCATGGCCCATTACACAGTAGTCACTAGTAACCAAAATCGACAGTGCTGCCAAAGTTCCTTGGTAACGTCTATTAAAGAGCTGTGGCGGATTGCTCCGTATAAAACTGTTTAACAACCATTAAGAATACCCGATACTTTGCTGAATGTTAAGTTTCGGCAGCTCCATATAATATAAGTGTAAAAACGAAACACAAAATTCAAATAACTCTCAGGTCAATGTTGTTTACAGTTTATCGAGTATTTAAGGTCCATTCAAGTCTTCTTTGCATACAGAGCTCAACACGTCACTCTCTCCGGAAAAGAAATCGTATCTTTTTTACTATTTCAGAAAAAAATGCAACGAACTGGCCCTTGCCAGAAAAGTGGACTACATAAACCTAAAATAATCTTCAATAGCCTGGTCGTCAGTAAATTCGACATAAAAATTACCTTCCTTTCAGGAATAATTACAACAAGCTTTACGTAACGACAACTTAGAACTGAGCAGCACTCTCACATGCCTGCTACGTTCTCAAGCTATGGCGTCAATAATTTTAACAATAGAAGAGGTGTTTCTTACTATCGTAACAGGAAATGACTTATATAAACAGTAAAGTGTCCCATAATTCTGGACGTAGATTACACAAATAACTGACCCCAACACCAAGACAACAGGTAAATCAGGTATTAGCATGGTTGCGGTGGTGAATGTGTGTGTGTGTGTGTGTGTGTGTGTGTGTGTGTGTGTGTGTGTGTGTGTACGGTGATAGGAAAATACTCTGAGATGCAATACTCAGCCGGCCGCAGTGGCCGAGCGGTTCTAGGCTCTACTGTCAAGAGCAGCGCGACCGCTACGGTCGCAGGTTCGAATCCTTCCTCGGGCATGGATGTGTGTTGCATCCTTAGGTTAGTTAGGTTTAAGTAGTTCTAAGTTCTAGGGGACTGATGACCTCAGCAGTTACGTCCCATCGAGATCAGAGCCATTTGTACCAATTTTTTGCAATACTCGAGGACGAACACAACTTTTGCATTATGTGTACTGCCAAGTAACATAGCTCGATGAGACTTGGACCATACAACACTGTAGTACAGAACGTAAATGATTGAAATGCACAATGAGACTAACAGAAATGACACTTCTGTTCAAAGACAATAATTACACTGATGTCATCCCAATCTTCTGGATGCACTCCATGTCCCACATCTCACCATATGAGGATAGGTAATACACACAGGAACGTCGTCGAACATAATCGTTGTGCTGGTCTACGTGTTATGGTGTTTAGAAGCATAATGTTGCATCGGCTTACTGACCTCCAAATCTTTGAACATGGTGTACTCAGCGTTCAAAGTTACTGTGGCACGGTACTCCTTCCTCATAAGGCTCTTGTCAGGGGAGCATTCAGCGCTGACCTCGTTTTTATGGATAACAATGCACAACTACATCTAACAACGCAGGTGGAGCAGCTCTCGTAATGAGAGGATATTCGGCGGACCTACTGGCCCTGCGCCTTCCTCCGACTTAAATCCCATCGAGCACTTGTGAGATGCGTTGGGGAGACGCATTGTGCCACGTACACATGCATGGTACCATCCAGCAGTTGTCAACCACACTGGTGGAAGAATTGAACGCTCCAACATAAGTACTCCGTAGCATCGTAATGGCCAGCATTGGAGTACGCTGCAGATCATGCACTGCAGTCCGTTTTGATAATACACCATATTAAGAATCATATAAAACCTTTCTATTATGCCCATCGTACATCGCGCCGTCTTGAGTGTGAATTAAACTGTCGTCCGCGACTCAGAGCATTCACACAAGGTTGGCGCCGGTGGCGACACCTACAACGTGCTGACATGAGGAAAGTTTCCAAACGATGTCTCATACACAAAAAGCAGTTGACCGGCGTTGCCTGCTGAAATGTTGTTGTGATGCCTCGTGTAAAGAGGAGAAATGCGTACCATTACGTTTCCGAATTTGATAAAGGTCAGATTGTAGCCTATCGCGGATGCGGTTTATCGTATCGCGACATTGCTGCTCGCATTGGTCGAGATCCAATGGAATCGGTGGGTTCAGGAGGTTAATACGGGACGCCGGGCTGGATCCCAACGACTTGGTGTCACTAGCAGTCGACATGACAGGCATCTTATCCGCATGGCTGTAACGGATCGTGCAGCCACGTCTCGATCCCTGAGTCAACAGACGGCGACGTTTGCAAAACAACAACCATCTGCACGAACAGTTCGACGACGTTTGCAGCAGCATGGACTATTAGGTCGGAAACCATGGCTGCGGTTATCCTTGACGCTGCATCACAGACAGGTGCGACTGCGATGGTGTAATCCACGACGAACCTGTGTTCACGAATGCCAAAACGTCATTTTTTCGGATGAATCCAGTTTCTGTTCACAGCATCATGATGGTCGCATCCGTGTTTGTCGACATCGCGGTGAACGGACATTGGAAGCGTGTATTCGTCTTCGCCGTACTGGCGTGATGGTATGGGGTGCCATTGGTTACACGTATCGGTCACCTCTTGTTCACACGGACGGCAATTTGATCAGTGGACGTTACATTTCAGATGTGTTCCTAGCCGTGGCTCTACCCTTCATTAGATTCCTGCGAAACCCTACATTTCGGCAGGATAATGCACGATCGCATGTTGCAAGTCCCGTACGGGCCTTTCCGGATACAGTAAATGTTCGACTACTGCCCTGGCCAGCACATTCTCCAGATCTCTCACCAATTGAAAACGTCTGGTCAATGGTGGCCGAGCAACTGGCTCGTCACAATACGCCAGTCACTACTCTTGATGAACTGTGGTATGGTGTTGAAGCTGCATGGGCAGCTGTACCTGTACACGCCATCCAAGCTCTGAGTCAATGCCCAGGCGTATCAAGGCCGTTATTACAGCCAGAGGTGGTTGTTCCGGGTACTGATTTCTCAGGATCTATGCACCTAAACTGCGTTAAAATGTAATCACATGTCAATTCTAGTGTAATATATTTGTCCACTGAATACCCGTATATCATCTGCATTTCTTCTTGGTCTAGCAATTTTAATGGCCAATAGTGTATTTATTTCAGTTACTTTCTATATTATACTGTAGCATTTCTTTCCATGCATTGAAATGTTGTTTCTATGTGGATCAACAGCCTCCAAATATTGAATAAATGAACACTGTTTACTACCGCCCATGTTGTCTTTTATTAACCTTCTATGTACGAGGGTTATTTGGAAAGTAAGGAACTATCGGTAGTGAAATGGAAACCATAGTGTAAACCCGATAAAGTTTTCCACAGGTCTGTTGGACATTGTCTCTAGTACTCCCGTCGATTGCGTTACGTCGTCCTGTTTAGTTCTGAGCACACAGGGAGCACATAAAGATACCTAGAAGAATAGTGTCTCCCGTCAAGTACGAAGGCCTAGTGAGAAATTTCGCCTGAAGCTATGCAGAAAACATTACATAACTGTCGTGCGCTTTCATCTCCAAGACAATTCTCAGCCGGATTCTGCAGGGGCAATGAACGTGCTCGTGCATCGTTTTCAGTTGGAAATATTTGATTACCCACAATACAGCCTGTAATCGTCTCCCTCTGAGTTTTACCTCTGCTCACATGAACTGCTGGCTATGAAGACAACATTTTGGCACAGACAACGAGCTGTAGGCCAGCGTAGAGAATTGGCAGAATGCACTGGCGGCTGCCTTCTATAACGAGGGTATTGGAAAGTTGGTACAACGCTATGACAAACGTCTAAGTCGGATGGGTGACTATGCGGATAAGTAGCTGGAAGTTGTAGCTAACTGTTACGAATAAAACAGTTTGATTTTCACTGTGGTTTCCATTTCGCAATCTATCGTTCCTTACTTTCCGGAGAGCCCTCGTATGTTGCAAGCTTCATCGAGCTGTGTTACGCGGCAGTGGTACATAATGCGAAAGTTACTTCCGTCCTCACGTTTTGCACACCAGTGTAGATCCGTATTGCACCTACTTAAACGTAATTCATTTCGTATTGCCAAGTTATGAAAGGGTAAATATTATAAAAATAGTATTAATTGTGTATAGCGCATCTTAAAAGTTTGTATAAGGTATGCCCAATTGAAAAGGAGACTCCCACTCTAGCGGTGTTGTACAGTCGGTTCCACAAGAAAGTGTACGCCATAAATTTAAATATAACGTCCGCGGCGACACCTCTGTTTGTGTTCTCTAGTCTGTAATCAAATCGCCTTTGGGCAGTGTATAGATAAACAGTGTGAGAGTTGAATGTTTTGTTTTGTTTTGTCGATTGAATTTTAAAATGAGTGTAAAATATCTGAAGCGTCAACAGACAGTGTTCCTTGTAAATCATACGTTTTGTTACCACCTTTGCTTTTAATTTCAACTAACGGTTTTTTAACTCTCCTATGTGCTGATCCATCAGCTGAAGTATTAATGCATTTATCCATGGTTTCTTTGCAGTTACCTTCTTTGTACTTAAGTTTTCCAACTTCTGTGACTGCCCTTTTCGGAGACGTCCACTCCTGTTCAACTGTGTTGCCTACTGAGCTATTCCTTATTGCTGTATCTATAGCCTTAGAGAACTTCAAGCGTATCTCGTCATTCTTTAGAACTTCTGAATCCCACTTCTTTACGTATTGGTTCTTTCTTACTAAACTCTTAAAATTCAGCCTACTCTTCATCACTACTAAATTGTGATCTGAGTCTATATCGTCTTCTGGCTGTCTCACCATGATGTAGTCTAACTGAAATCTTCCCGTATCACCTGTCCTTTTCCGAGTATACCCCCTCCTCTTTTGCTTTGAACAGAGTATTCGCTATTACTAGCTCAAATTTATTGCAGAATTCAATTTTTCGCCTGTTTCATTCTTTCCCCCAAGCTCATACTGTCCTGTAACTTTTTCTTCTACTCCTTCCCCTACAGCTGCATTCCAGAGCCCCATGACTATTAGATTTACATCTTCCTTTACGTACTGTATTACCGTTTCAGTATCATCATACGCTTTCTCTATCACTTCATCTTGAGCTTTCAACATCAGCATGTATATCTGAACTATCGCTGTCGATGTTCGTTCGCTGTCGATTCTGATAAGGAAAACCCTATCGTTGAACTGTTCACAGTAACTCACTCTCTGCCCTACCTTCCTCTTCATAACGAATTCTATTCCCTCGAGACCATTTCTTGCTGCTGTTGATATTACTCTCTTTCCGTTTCACATTACTGACCCCTACTATAATTAGGTTGAGGCTTTGCATTTCTCTTTACAGATTTTCTAGCTTCCCTGCCACGTTCAACCTTCTGACATTCCGCGCCCCGACTCGTAGCACGTTATCCTTTCGTTGGTTATTCAGTCTTTTTCTCATAGTCGCCTGCCCCTTGGCAGTCCCCTCCCGGAGATCCGAATGGGGGACTATTCCAGGATCTTTTGTGAATGGAGAGATCACCGTCACACTTTTTCAATTACAGGCCACATGTCCTATGGATACATGTTATGTGTCTTTAATGCAGTGGTTTCCGTTGCCTTCTGCATCCTCATGTCGTTGATCATTGCTGATTCTGCCGACTTTGGGGTCAGTTTCCCGCCCCAAGGACAAGAGAGTACTCTGTAGCTCTGTCCGCTCCTCCGTCCTCTTTGACATGGCCGTTGGTAGAATGAGGGTGACGTCTTATGCCGAAAGCCTTCGGCAGCCAGTATTAATAATTAATCAAAATTGAAACGGTGGGTTTCGAATCCGGGACCGAGGACGGCCCCTACACCACGGGTTCCGTACTACACTACGCCAAATGTCGTAGTCGGAGCGGCGATGGTGTAGACAAGTAAGTGCAAAAGTATAGCCTCATGTCAGAAATAAAACGTTTTTGATTTTCACTGTTGTTTCCATTTCGTAACCGATCACACCTTGGGACAAGAAAAAAATCTCGTAGATCTGGCAAAAGCAAGAAAATGGAACCAGTTCAGAAACAGGAGAGGGCATTAATAACTGAAAGAAGAAAGAATACGGACCGAATCTGTTTAATAATTGCCCTTTGATATGAATGACTAACTGAACTACTTTGTGCAGAAATGGAATGACAAAACCGCCAGACCAGAGGACAGGGATATTGAAGATAGATGTACCATTATACGATTTCTCACAATAAAATACATAATACGACTTATGTTACTACGGTGTAGACCATTCATCCTTAGGATTACTGTACGGAACATACATTCCCACCGCAGTAGTTCTTGACAAAAACAATTTGTTCTGCTAAATTACGCGAAATATCCGTTAAATGCACGAGTCAAACTAAAAGTCTTTGTTAATTTTCACTTCTGTTAAAATCTCGAAGTCTGAGAATTGTTACCAAAATTTGTACCGACATATTGTGGTAAATAGTGTTTTTCTACAGTTCTATTACATCGTCCAACGTTGTACCCAATTTCATTGCCAGTGAACAATCTGATGCTGCAGTGTCCTCTAATGAACTGAGAATGAAGATTTTACTGCAACGTCCATTACACAGTGATTTCCTGTGATAATAGGTGTGTGGAGAAAGAAGTTTCCAATTAAAAGTAAATAAATAATTAAGCCTTTTTAAGTTATTACGTTGATAAAAAAACTTTCTGTACACTTTTTATAACGCCCCCCTAATTCTGGGCTTTCTTAAAAAGTGATGAAAAACCCTTCCCAAAATATGTTCCTTGATCAGACACTGCGAGTAACTCTTGCTTCAAATTCGATGCGGTTAATGTAAAATTTTACTGAAAAATAGACCATAACAGAGAAATAAAAGCGTTGCTTTTATTTGTGAAAAGATTAAAAATGACACACACACACACACACACACACACACACACACACACAGAGAGAGAGAGAGAGAGAGAGATACACAAATACACACACTTAGTTTTAAGCGCTTTCCCTCCACGACAGGTAAGAGCAGCTCTCAGACAATAATATTCCATTGTGGTCTTATTATTGTTCAACCAAAAATTTTTTACTTCTTATTTTTTATTCATGAACAATAACAAATAAGAAAGAATATAAATTGGGACTTGCTGTATAGTTAAGCAACAAACAAGAACAACACTTGATGCTGTTCTTTGTTGCTTCAGTGGCAATATTATGTGATTACATAAGAAAAGCACGGTTTTACTGCTCATCACCTTTTCCAATTTTTATCGCCACTTTACAGTTTTAACCCTCATCTTTTCGAAGTTGGGTATAATAATAACCCTTATCACGAGCATTTGGTTTATCAGTGTAACTCGAGTGGGATCTAAGTATGGCGTCACCACACGCACCTCGATTCTCAGTCCGGTTTTTCCCCTTCAACATTCCATCAAACAATGGACGAGCGAAACATTTTTCTTGGAGAAAATAGGTATTAGAGACAGTCGTAGACGTCACGTGTTCATAGCATGACACATCCGCATCACTGGAGATGTATAAACAGCAGATGAACACACACACTGATTTGTCAAGAGTCATTCGTTTCATGAGCTGTTTTGAGTGGTGATGCTTGTTAAGTTTGCTGTGTATCGATGGTTGCAATCATTTGCAGTGAAACGAAAGACTGCTGGTGACATTGCTTCTGAAAGCGAGCCTTCGCGTTCCAAGCTACTACAAGTGACCGTGCAGAAAGGAAGAAAAAACGATGCAGGTGTTGTAGTGACTACCTTAGTTATGGATTTACATATATTAGCAGTGAGGACAGCCAGCACCCTCAGTGAATCTTATGTTATAAAGCACTGAGCAGCGAAATCATGAAACCTGTTAATCTTCCAAGGTATCTGAAGAAGAAACTGAAGGTCACGTTGGTAAGTCGATAGAGCTTTTATACATAAACTCAGGGAAATGAAACGCAGTAAGATTGTATTGTCAAAGACCTCGGTGATTGGTAATACTAACGCGAAAGCTACTTCAGCGTCATATCAGTTGTCGTTGCTAATTCCTAAATCTGGGACAACCGGCACGTTTGCGGAAACTTTAATCCTACCAGCTGCGAAAGTTACGTGTGGAATTGTAGCAAATGATGCAGCTGCTAAGGATATAAACTCAGTATCCGTTGGCGATATATATTTCAATGTGAAAGAACAATTAATTTCAACAATTCAAGCTAGATTCTTTTATTTTTTACAACTTGATCAAAGTAGAGGCATCAACGGAAAACCGAAACTGTTGGTTTTCATCTGTCTTGAGTGGAAAGAGATAATTTGTGAAGAGCTATTGTTCTGTACGGAGATTCTTCGGACAATGGTAGAATATGTATTTTGTTTACTAAATGAGTTCATGATAAACAATTATGTGTATCTATTTCTATTTACTGAACACGTGACTTCACAGGTTTGAAGACAGTTCTAATGGCTCGAGTGAAACCTTTAGCACCAGAAGTAAAGTGCGCTCATTGCTTCACTCACAGAGAAACGTTATCAGCGAGAAAAATGCCTGGCGATTTGAAATGTGTTCAGGATGAAGTTACAAAAATTGTTACCTCATTAAATCACGTTCTCTAAATCACGTTCTCTAAATCCCGTCTTTTCACAGTCTGATGTGAAGATACTGCCAGTGAGCATACTCAACACTTTAAAACGGGGCCGCACTGGTGATAAAAAACTGTCACTACGCAAATTGCTATGTGGAATGTGTGTGCCTTACCGTGTGACGCCAGTGCAGCCTGGTGCAGGGCAACGTAAAGGCGGCTCACACGAGCGACAAAGAAAGACTTTTTAAAAACTTTTGGCGTCCGCTCACTATAAAACATTTTCTTTTTTCTTTTTAGATACTGGCAAATTTTCAAGAATGGAGCACGTCTTCTTTATCTTTCGCTCGCCATCTTATTAACGACTTTCACTGAATAGTAAATTTTGACTAGGAGCGATGGGTATGCCTACGATATTTTAACCTTGTGAGTATATTTTAGACGTTCCTTTATTATTTTAATTTCCACAAAACGTGGTGACACTGTACTTTGCTAGGTTGCACCTAATGATGCTGCTTCGGGCCGGGAAACCAGTTTTGCTTTAATAAACAATAATTTTACGAGCTGTTAACAAAGTTCTTCCTAACACCATACCTAGAGTTATGGCCTGAGGTGAGATTTCGTATGACATCAGGAGCATTCTCGTTGTTATCTCACGCACACTGACTACAAATTTGTCGTCAGACTGTTGATTCGACCTGTTGTGCTGCCATGCACGAACAGCATTGCAGCGGATGTTTTCCAACAGGATAACGCTCGCCCACATACCGATGTTTTAACCCAACATGCTATACAGGGTATCGAATTGTTTCATTGGCCTGCTCGATCACCAGATCTGTCTGCAATCGAGCACGTATGGGACATCGTCGGACAACAACTCCAGTGACGTTCAGAAACAGCATTAATCGTTTCTGTTCCGGTTGACCAGGTGCAACAGGCATGGAAACCCATCACACAAACTGATATCCGACACCTTTACAATACAATGCATGCACGTTTGCATGTTTGCCTTCAACATTCTGGAGGGTACATTGTCTTTAATGTACCAACACTTTACATCTGCAGTGATTTATCTCGCACTTGTATTAACCTGTGATCTTGCAACGTTAAACAATCAAATATGTTTCCTAGACAAACGTATCCTCATAATTTCATTACTCCACAGTAACTGTTTTTTGGTGCTGCCAAGTTTTGCGTCAGGGCAGTTAGTTTTAATAGTGGATGTAAATTTGATTGTATAAATACCTGTGATAGTAAATGTAGAATCTTTACTTCCAATGTAAAAATATATTAAATGTTGATAACAGAAGCTCACACAATAATAAATACAGTGAGTTAAACTGTTGGCAAAAGACTGAATTGTAAGAAAGAAAAAGTACTTGCAATTGACACAGTTGTGTACAGTGAGGTCCCAGCGATAGAAAGTTGTTACGTAATGCTGATGAACAGTCTGATTCAACGATTTCCAGCAGATACACTGTATAAGTAAAAGTAATTTCAAGCTAATAACCAGACGAAAATTTCAGGCATTGACCACGTGACTGGATATGAGGGACGAACTACAGTTAGTCACAGCGTCAGAGGCTAGCCGTGTCTGATCCGAGTGATTTCAAAGGGGACGACCACAAATTTAGCTATGGGTGAGCATGTGAAATTAATCAAAATGGTTCAAATGGCTCTAAAAACTACGGTACATAACATCTGACGTCATCAGTCCCCTAGACTTAGAACTACTTAAACCTACCTAACATAATAACATCACACACATCCATGCCCGAGGCGGTCGCACAGTTCCAGACTGAAGCCGGTGGAACCGCTCGGCCACAGCGGCCGGCTGAAATTAATCGGTAAAATCATGAAGGTTAAGTTATTCACGAACAAAGTCACTTACAAAATTCTAGTTCGATCAATTTTTGAGCCACAATGGGATCATTACCTAGTTCGTCCAACAGAAAAGATAAAAAGATAGTTCCTGTTTCCATCTTGGCTGTTATATTTACACCACTATCCGATGATATCATTTACTTGCCATTTTAAGTTTCGTGCTCCTGAACTCGTAAATTTACACCGTCACTCTTCGTGGTTGTACACAACTTGAAACTGACAGACAACCTAATATAAGCTGATGGAGGTGTAAATGACTGATTGTGTAACAGCCAGGTTGGAGAATATAATAATTTTTCATTACATTTTCGCTGTGGCACTTGAAATGAAAAGAAATTATAAAAATGTTTACCAATATTCGAATAATGACAGAACGCATCGACGAAGGAACGCCGACTCACAGAACTTCTCAACAGACTGCGGTACAGGAGAAGCAGGAACAAAGTCGCGCACTGCGGTTAATCTTGCTCGCAGTCTGCCCACAGCTCACGTTACGAAACGAGTGGGTAAACTTACTCCAGACATCCTACTTGATGACAATGACGACCAATTTCGGTTATGCAGAGTGCTGTCAAAGATCTATCTCCTAGCTCACCATCCAGGAATAGAGTAGGAAATGGGGGAAACGATAGCAGTGATGTTGTATCCAGTACACTCACAAGATGGTTTGCGGGTTCAAATGTGCACGTAAGTGACGTAGTGGATTCCATTCTGTGTTAAGAGACTTCTGATCAGTGCCAAGTGCGGAAAACTTTCAATCATCAAGCACTTAAAGTTTAACGGAAATATTTTGCAACTACGTACGAGTAGATGTGGTTCTTGAAGTTTTCCTGGTCTAGTGAGTATTCCATTACGTTTCAGGCTTGCAGCCGGATGACGTCGACATCGTGCCACAATATTTGAAATAACAGCCACTCAGCCCCCTTTAGGTGAATTTTACGTTGGCGCATAGGCACGTACGCAGAGCTTTCGCTGCAAACCATCATTCAGCGCCCTATGTCGAATATTGCTCCACCTTCCTCCAGGTTATCCGCAACGCCGATATTGCATGCATGCTCTCTGTCGAATCCGGGGTCAACAGAATATAGCATCAAGGGGGAAAATCCTTTCATAGTTCATAAAAGGTGTTAGGAACTTGCCTTTCGCAGCCTCGTAAGTCAGCCACAGACGAATGTATTTGCTCATGACATCTCCGGATTATTGTACCACCAAAATCTCGGCCACGGTGGGATCCTTCTGGAATTCAATTACTAAGGTATCTAGCCAACATTTTATTAAGCATGATAGTGGCATTCAACTTGATATAGCTGGGAACTAGGTGATTTCTCTCACATCTTCAGAAATATAAAATTTTTCGCCTTATGATACTTCGAGTGACGATTAATTTTATTATTTCAATAGCTGAGTTGAGCTCCACAGGCCCACAGTTCGTCAGAGGAAGTGCATGCAACACCACTGTTGCTGATGCGGCTCTACGCCTGTGATGGAGCAATATTCGACAGAGAACGCTAAACTCGAACGAGGGCAGCCATGCAGCGGAAACCTATGAGCATGTGCCACAACGACAATTTTCGATATAAAGGCCACCAGCAAAATCTCACCTGAAGATGGTTGGATGGTTGTCAGCCGAATTATCGCGGATAGGTGTAGAAATCATCCGGCTGCAATCCCGAAACCTCATGAAACGAGGTTTACTTTAAATGTGGACATTGTAGGTTTGGCTTGATGGTAACCGTTATGAATAGCAACGTAAATTACAAATTATTGTTAACAGTCAGAGTTTTCTATTATTTCCACTGGGCGTTTCAGAGGGTTACACCTCTGTCATCACGTGGATTTATGCCAATTGACAGGGCTGTATGTACTGCACGTACGACTTTTGGGTGACTTGTGCACTGCCTCGTAACATAAGACAGACTCGGTATTCAGTTAATCGGGGACACCAGGAGATCCCAGCAGATGGGTCGAAAGATCGACTGTTTCGATAGAGATCGAGGAGACAATGGGAACGGAAGCCTTCAGACTAACATTCATCTACGATGATAAGGTGCTCAAAAAGGCATCAGGATGAGGTTGAGTAAGTTACAACGTTTTGTCTACCACTTCTCTTTCGAACCGTTTTATTACAAGTCTAGTCCAGTGTAGCATCCAGCAAGTGAGAATCTTCAAAAATTGAAAAACTTGTGAATGACGCCTCTCGCTGGCTTATGACTACTGCTGCTACGCTGTCGACTCGGCAGAAATGTGACTGCTGCATCCTTTGGAAAACATGTGGGCGCAGCCACACATACAGGGTGTTACAAAAAGGTACGGCCAAACTTTCAGGAAACATTCCTCACACACAAATAAAGAAAAGATGTTATGTGGACATGTGTCCGGAAACGTTTAATTTCCATGTTAGACCTCATTTTAGTTTCGTTAGTATGTGCTGTACTTCCTCGTTTCACCTCCAGTTGGTCCAATTGAAGGAAGGTAATGTTGACTTCGGTGCTTGTGTTGACATCCGTTTCGTGAAAGTTTGGCTGTACCTTTTTGTAACACCCTGTCTATATTTAAAAAATTTGTTGCATATGTGCATTTCTTGTGCACTTGACACGTTCCACATCATAACGGCTACCGTACCGTGCTATTGATCAATGGAACACGCAACCGACTAGCTAACTAAGTAACTAACTGTGACCAAACACGCCCAGCCACTGTTTGAATTTAAAAAGAGACACCACCGAGATTCAACCTTACGACATCCCCACCGGCCTGCAGTAAACGCTTCCAGAAAGCGACTGAGTGCCAGCGCAGCACTGAGCCGAGCACCGGCGGATGACGGGTACATCGACCCAGACAGCGGCAGGCAATTACTGCCTCCAGCGAGGCGAGCCGCGGCCTCAGTCCGCCAGTCATTAGTGGGACAAAGCCTCCGCTCCAATCCGCGGGCGCGACGTCCGCTCCACTCCAGTTCTCTTCCAATTACATCCCGCTTCCGCCGAGGCGCAGCTTCGTTAAGGCCACGTTCGTGTGGCAATTACCAAACACGCCCTCCTCTTGGTTCTTCCCACTTTGATACGTATTGGCGAGCAATGAAATTGTAGATTACTGCTTAGCGCTCTGGACCTTATCCGGGAGCTTAATTGTAAAACGAATACTAAATGCTACCTGTTTGTTAGCCTGCTTGCCCTTTTGGTGCCTGAATATAGGTTCAAAACCAAACTCAGATCGAGCAGCGATTCATCGTGATACACTGCTTGACAAAAAAGTTGAAGCACTTGGATGTCACGGTCGGGCGTCAGTGCAACTTCGTACACGCACACACCATGGACGATTATGTAAATGGTTATTACAGTTGACAAATAGAACGGCTACAGAATGGATTGGTGTCGGAGGCACATAATGCTGTTGCAGAACTAATAGGACACACACGGTGATTCTGTGATGATGTTACAAACTTTCAGGGAAGATGCAGAAGGGCACATGTATCAGTTTGAGGTAAGAGACCCTGGTGCGGGAAAGATCGAGTCGGAAGTTGTAAGTGAAATTCGTTCTGGCAACTCTGAGCATGGAATACATGTACCGGTATCGTTGTTTCTAAGCCTGTACGATGGGCGACTTTCAGGCGCGGTAGAATGGAACACAGTAAGAAAAAATTGACAGGTGAATATGAACTCCAAATTACGTGCCTTAAAAGTTACGAGCACTTGTTCAGTTTCCATACTGTGAACCACACATATTGAAATGGGAGCTCTTTGGTTTCGATAGTTTCGAAGGAGGTAGTGGACCATTGGCTAGTTGGGCTTCAAGCGCCGAGTTTATCTCACTTGCGTCAAGTTATTCTCGTTAGTGTTGTTCTGTTTGATGAGTGAGTCATAGCGCCTCTGCTCCTGACTGTTTGTTTTTGTTTACTTGTAGCGGCGTCGGCCGCCACGCTATGGCTACAATGGTTTCCACGTGTATTCCACAAGAAGGTACTCTGAGCTTTACTTTCGATTAAATAAAACGCCACACGTGCAGCCCGGGCCTCTACAAATCCACTATTGGCTTGTCGATACGATTCACGTAAACTCTGATCAGATCCACACCGCTTATTTTGACGCAGACGAATACCTGTTTTATGTGAAATTTATGGATTTCCTTCACTTTGAAAGATTACTGTCGCGACGTGGTTTCATGTCCGTTCCAGCATCACTATAATTCCGTTAGTATGGTGTCACATGCAGATGCCGAAACTGATTGACCCATGTGCGGGCGTTCAATCTCTCGCCGGAGGTAGATGACAACTTTCTAAAGGACTTATTGACTCCTTATCGTAACGTCAAAAACATTCGTCGTGAACGCTAGCCTATTCAGCACAGAATTCCATCCGTGGAAATGCATATGAAACGCAATATTCCAAAACATTTGCAAGTGTGTGGTTAGTGAGCTCATGTCATGTATACTGTTCAAGGTGGAACTTTTTTCCTATGTAATGAAAGTGGAAACGTTCGGTCTAATTGCCCACAGAGAGCGTTTGTATTACAACCGTCATTAGTGCAGTATCGCAATTTAACCCTTGCTGATCTTGTTGCTTTCACTCCCGAAGTCTGACCTACTTCAGCTCGGATTATAATGACCAAACAGAAAGTTCTGATTATCGTGTAAATAAATTGCCGACAGGATTAGAGTCCAATTTCCTTCATGATAGAACCTGCACCGTTGAAAAACAAGCGACGTTGCACCCTCGTGAGGGTGAGGATTTGGCTGTACCTCCTTCTGCCCCAACCTCCTCCGCATCGATTTTGTCCACTGCTCCTTTCGATGGCATTATACCTCACGTAGTGGTGAAGAATTTGTCTCCAACATACCTCCTGCTCGCGAAATGGCTCCTTCCCAGCTGCCTCCGTGTGGAGAGGGAGCGAGGTCTCCCCCTTCGTCTTTGTGTCCCTAGTTACAGTCTGAGACGTGGCAATGTCCTCCGGCTCCTTCGTGTTCCACCACCGACGGTTCCCTGAATTTGTTGCCTACAGTAACTCCAGAGGAGAAAAAAATTAGCCTCAAAGTATCTCCTGTTGCACTGGTGGTTCCACAGATTTCTTCCGCCTTAGTGACTGGACCTACAATACATGACCCTTGTTCTGAGGGGCAGGAAGCTGTGCCTATGACCATCCCTATACCTCCGTCTGTGGAGACCGCCATCCCATATAACCGACAGAAACGGCGTATTTAACCTGACCGAGCTGTGGCACATAAGAAATCTAAGGAAAAAGATTCAGATGACTGAGTTCTGGTCCCTCGATTCATCTGTGGGCTCCGCAACGGACCTTGGCGCTCAGCTATCTTACTAATTCTCTTCATTACGTTCCGTACATCCCCGTATAAATGTGGTCAATGACCCAAACCTACACGTTCCTTTCCCTAAACGTTAATCGTGTGGAATCATAATTGCGAGTGGCTTCGCTGCCTCAGTTCATTTATGATTCATACGCGGACATAGAATCCTTACAGAAAGTGTTAGTTAGGCGTTTATCCTTACCTGGTTTTCGTATGATCTTTAATGTAGCACCAGAGTATTCTACGGGAACCGCCTTATTCTTTGACGAAGAACGTTCCTATTGCTGAGGCGGAAATGTTGGATTCTGGCAGTGGCATAGGTTGTCACCTTTTTAATATGACCTTTGTTCTTTTATATGCCCCGTCTGGCACTGGTCGCACAGTGGATCTTTCACGTTTTTATAAAGAAGAAATTGTTTACCTCTTACGTAAGAGCCCTCCGAGTATACTACTGGGTGGTGATTTTAACTGTGTGTCGCGTCCTGCAGATCATTCTCCAAATTTTGATTTCTCTCGTCATATACATGGAACTGGTCCGCCCCTTACGCTTGAAAGATGTCTGGATATATAAATACCTGACGTTAGTAAAATTTACGCACTTTAGTGCGACTTATCGGACTGTCTGTGCGATAGCATTCTTAATGTTGAGGTCATCTCTGCTTCCTTTACGGATCACTGCGCTGTGACTGCATCTCTCAATCTTGTACGGCAACTCTGTCGATGACGTGATGCGTGCTGTGTGGGAGCGTACTTTCCGGTCCACTGGGAAGTAGTCTTCCGTCCTTGACTGCTGGACCAAGTTGACAAAAGCGAGGCTAAGGCATGCTTTTACACTATTTTGTTCTGCCAAAGCGTGGGCTTTCGGAGAACTTAGAAATTTTATTATTCCATCCTGGATGAACTTTATGATTCTGTGGATCACGCCTCTCTGCTAATTGCGAATGTTAGGCGAGTAAAGATGAAATCGTTCGGCTTCAAGAGGATACATATGGAAGGTTTGAAACTGTGAACCAAGCCACGTTCATTGGTGACGGAAGAAGTGACTTTCTCATATCATTTGCTTCGGTATCAGACCCATGGCCGGACCGGTTGTACTCACTCTCTCGCGACATAATATGGACGTATCGTAACGGCGCTAGCTGATGTATTGCGTGTCTCACACCAATACTGTATCAACATCTACTACGTCGATGCGTCCAATGACACCTTTTACAACCCACGAGCGAGTACCCTGAGTGTTACAAATGCACCCGTACATAATGAAACACTCTTAACTGCTTTTCAGCCTGAGGAAGGTTATACGTTTAATCTGGGATCGCCTTCTCAAACGTCCCCGGGTCTGGTTGGACTTCCCAGGAGATTTTACGTGGGCTTTTGCTACCTTTACGTCGCTTTTGAATGAAGTGTTACAGGGGAGAGTATTGCCGACCTCGTTGAAAGGGAAAATGTTTTTAAATCTCGAAACACCCTCGATTGGCTGCCCTGGTACCTTTCGCCCAATTACTTTGAACTTTGATTATAAGACTGTGGCGAGAGCAGTTAATAGTAGCATGTCGGCTCCGATGGAGACGACTGTTACAAAACATCAAAGCTGAGTACCTGGTCGTATTATTCTTACCCCTTTAGTCGAGTTCCGTGCGTGGTTTTGGTCACTGCTGTCACGTCCCTTGTGCCATTGCTTTTGCAGACCTTGATAAGGCAATTGATCGTGTTAATCACGACTTTTTGCTTCACATTCTGGAGACAGTTGGCTCTACTGCTGACACATGCTGAGTGCTCTCAAATATGTTTACGGCTATTTCAGCTACGGTGGTTGTTAATGGCCAACTGACGCCCTCAATAAGTATCTGTCGCGGAGTGCATCAGGGAAGTCCACTGTTTGTGTTGTCTCTGGAGCCCCTACTTCGGATGCTGGCATCCCAGCTAAAAGGTTGGACGCTTTCCGGAGAGAACTATAGCTGTTTGTGTATACGCGGATGACGTGATGGTTCTACTCGGCGACCCTGAGGATATACCTTCACTAAAGCTGTAATCGATGACTATTGTCCGAGTTCAGGACACTGGTAAACGCAGGCTTCTACTTTTTAGAAATACTGATGGCGCGGTTGCTCCATGGGCTACTGCAGTGGATCGACATCCGTCTCTCGGTATCATCATTGATCGTCTCCCACTCAAATGGCGACGCTCAACTGGTAGTCTCTTACGGTCAAAATTCAGCGAGCGATACTAGAACATGGGAGGTGCTCTTTTACTCTGCTAAACGAAGTCCGAATACTATATTGGAAACGACATGTCTTTCGCTTAGGGCGCTTACAGTATGAGATGGTGTCGAGGTCTCGTTCCTACTGGGGGGAGGGGGCAGGAGGTTGTCTGATACACGAAGGAAGACGCAGATGCTAAATGTGCGACCTAATGTTTTGACAATAACCAATAAACTCACACAGTCACGTCCTGCTAGCCTTGACTCCCCTATTGAAGTAGGTCGCATAAACTAAAAGTTAAAAGACATTCGTGACTTCTATCTTGCGGTGAGCTATTTTAGGAGCTGAAATTTTATGGAGACCCTTGCTCACCATGAAATTCCTAAAGACTCGTTGGGAAAAAGTTACTTGCCCGAATTTCGTAGACAGAGGATCGCCGCAAACAATCTAGACGACAGTTCTGTCCAGTACTTGTCTTCCGATTCTGCCCATGCGCTTAGCGCCCTTGTGGTATAAAGTAGTAAATAACTTGATTTCAACGAACGAGTCACTTTTCCGTCTTGGGCTTAGCGACACGGATTTACGTAGTCGTTGCACGTCTACAGATACGATACGACATCGCTCTGTGAAGATCATATGGCAAACTGGTCTTGGATTAGGACACAATTTGACTGGTCTTGGATTAGGACACAATTGACCTTCCTCATTCGATCTTATGACACTCTGTACACTACGGAATATCATTTGGGCCCTATTTTTCCTTCTTTCCACGGTCGAAAACACATACCGTAACGTGACTGCTTCGTTCATTATGTCGTAAAGGCGAGAAAGAAGATTACATGGCCTTCGGGCAGTACATGATCAGGGCTCACTGGACATGCTTGCGACTGCATCGATATCGAGACCTCTTCGCCAACATACTGATTCTTGTTTTTAGTCGGCAATGCGTTGATTGATTTCATTTTTCAGGTGAGAGACGTTTACTGTGTTATGTATGTTCCCATCTGTTTCGCCCCAGCTTGTTCTCTCCTAGTTTCCCAGTTCTTTCGTGCTTTGCCTCAGTATCGCTTCAGTTCTATTGTATAACGTGTGTAAATGGAGTACATATACACAATATCGTAAGTAATCCTTACAATCAAATTGGAATTTTTCTCTAGACGGAAGGCTTAGTGATGTAGACCATCATCTGATTTCACTGTCTTTCTGCTTTTAGACTTTATGTAAATATAATAAACATAAAAAATACAAAACAAATAAAAATTTTAAAAATTAATAAAATATAAAGAAACAAATAAGAAATTGTTGACACAGCTTTATAACTGATTAGTGGTTTGTCGAGCATATTCTCATGGTTTTTTCCCCTTTATCTTGTTATTTATTATTCTCTTATCATAATTAACCTTTTCGCACATTTGCAGCTTATATTATATGATAATTTCACTTTGGTGCTCTGAAGTTTCATGTTTATACCAAGTCACTCTGATAGCAAAGAAAGAGGAGTAGCATCTCTCATTACTAATCAAAACGTCCTTGGCCTCGGGTACAAACCTCGTCGCTGCTTAAATTTTGAATAAAAATCATCCGTAATGGCGGCAAAAGATATCCGGCCTAAGAAGTCACCCTCATTCAACCAACGGCATTGTGAAAGAGGGTGGAGGAGCGGACGGAAGTTAATGGCACTCTCTTGCCCTTGGTGTGGGAAACTCCTCCGAAAGGCGAAAGAACCAGCAATGATCAACGGCTTAAGGGTGTAGAAAGAAAATGTGGTCCATTAAAGACACATAACGTGCATCCACAAGACATCTGCCCTATAACTGAAAACATGTCGTGATGATCTCTTCATTAGTAAAAGGTTCAGGGTTAGTCTCCCATTAGGATTTCCGGGAGGGGCCTACCAAGTGAACGGTTCCCTGGAGAAAAAGATTAAGTAACCGATGAAAGGGTAAAGTTCTACGAGTCAGGACGTGGAATGTCAGAAGTTTCAACGTGCTAGGAAAGGTAGAAAATCTGAAAATGGAAATGCAAAGGCTCAAGGTAGGGCAGAGAGTGAGTTACCGTGAAAAGTTCAGTGATAAGATGCTTCTCATTAGAAACGACAGCAGACCGAACATGGACAACAATAGTTTAGGTGTGCATGCCGATGTCGCAAGAAGACGAGGAGATAGACAAAGTATATGAAGATATGGACTGGGTAATTCAGTCCATATAAGGAAATGAAAATCTGTTAGTTATCAGGGATTGGAATGTGGAAGGAGCAGAAGAAAGGGTTACGGAGAATATGAGCTTGGTACTAGGAACTAGACGAGAAAGATTAATTGAATTCTGCAATAAACTTCAGCTAGTAATAGAGAATACGCTGTTGAACACTCGCGAGAGGAGGACATTTACTTCTTAAGGCCGGGGGATACGGGAAGATTACATCATGGTCAGACAGAGTAGCAGATTTGGACTCAGATTACAGTCTAGTAGTGATGAAGAGTAGGCTGAAGTTTAAGAGGTTAGTCAGGAAGAAGCAATATGAAAAAAGTAGGATACGTGAGTACTAAGGAATGACGAGATATTCTTGAAGTTCTCCAGGGACACAGATACAGCAATAAGGAATAGTTCAGTAGGCAGTACAGTTGAAAAGGAATGGACGGCTCTAAAAAGGGCAATCACGTAAGTTGGAAAGAAAAACATAGGTACAAAAAAGGTAACTGCGAGGAAACCATGGGTAACATAAGAAATATTTCACTTGATCGATGAAAGAAGGAACTGCAAAAATGTTCAGAGAGATTCAGGAAGGGAGAAATACAAGTCTCTCAGGAATTAAATAAGTAGGAAGTGCAGGGAAGCCAAGGGGAAATGGCTGCTTGAAAAATGTGAAGAATTTGGGAAACAAATGTTGGCCAGAAGGACTGACTCAGTATATAGGAAAGTCCAAACAGTCTTCGGTGGAACTAAAAGCAAGGGTGGTAATATTAAGAGAGCAATGGGAATTCCACTGCTTAATTCAGAGGAGAAGAACGGAAAAGAGAACTGAAGACGTGTTTGATGACTATCAGTTTGGCCTTAGGAAAGGTAAAGGAACCTGACAGACGATTCTGATGCTACAGTTGATAATGCAACAAAAACTAAAGAAAAATGATGACACGTTCATAGGCTTTGTCGAACTAGAAAGCATTCCACAATGTCAGATGGCACAAGTTGTTCGAAATTCTGAGAAAAATAAATGTCAACTATAGGGAAAGATGGGTAACATACAATATGTACAAGAACCAAGAGGGAACAATAAGAATGGAAGAAAAGGACGAAATGCTCGGATTAAAAAGGATGTAAGACATGGATATAATGTTTCGCCGTTACTGTTCAATCTGAACATCGAAGAAGCAGTTATAGAAATAAAAAAAAGGTTCAAAAGAGTGGAAAAATTCAAGGTGAAAGGATATCAATGATAAGGTCCACTGATTACGTTAATATCCTCGGTAAAAAATAAGAACTACAGGATCTGCTGAACAGAACAAACAGTCTAATGAGTTCAAAATATGGATTGAGGGTAAATGGAAGAAAGGTGAAAGTAATGAGGAGTAGCAGAAACGAGAACAGTTGAAAAACTAAACATCTGGATTGGTGATCACTAAGTAGATGAAGTAAAGGAATTCTGCTAGCTAGGCAGCAAACTAGCCCACGATGGACGGAGTAAGGAGGGTATAAAAAGCAGACTAGCACTAGAAAAATGGACATTTCTAGCCAAGAGAAGTCTACTGGTATCAAACAATTTGAGGAAGAAATTTCTGAGAACGTACGTTTGGAGCACAGAATTGTATGGTAGTGGAACATGAACTGTGACAAAACCAGAAAAGATAGAGAGTCTAAGCATCTGAGATGTGGTGCTAAAGAAGAATATTGAAAATTAAGTGGATTGATGAGATAAGGAATAAGGAGGTTCTTCGGGGTATCAGCGAGGAAAGGAATATATGAAGAACATTCACAAGAAGAAGGGACAGGATGGTAGAACATCACTCAAAACATGAGGAAGTAACTTCTATGGTACTGGAGGGTAAAAATTGCAGAGGAAGATAGGGACTGTAATACATCCAGCAAATAACTGAGGACGTAGGTTGTAAGTGCTATTCCGAGATGAAGAGGTTGGCACAGGAGAGGAATTTGTGGCAGGCAGCATCAAACCAGTCGGAAGACTGATGACTCAAAGAATAGGTATCGACCAAAACAAGAAAATATGTCCATTTAAAATGGACTCTAAAATACATCTCCGTTTATATGATTACTGTGCAATTCACAGTTAATTGCCTGACAACTTCCTTGCCGTATCACTCTGGAACAGCTCGAAGCAAAAAAGCTTAAATCTTTCTGTGAGAACTCCGGTGTTTTTTTTTCCGACCTCATCATTCTCTCTATGTAGGTGAACGCCAACAAAATATTTTCACCTTTTGAGGGAAAAGATGGAGATTGAAATACAAGATCTTACTGCAACGAGAAACGCCATTGTTTTAACCACAGCTCCCCAGTCTGAGTATCATATCAGTAGCAAAAGACGAGCTGTTCTTTTTTCAACTTTTTCGATGTCCTCCGTCAACCCTATCTCATGCGGCTCCCACATCGCACAGCAGTACTCCTGAAGACGGCGGACAAGGATAGTGAAGCTGTTTCTTTAGCAGACCTGTTGCATTTTCTAAGTGTTCTGCGAATAAATCACAGTCTTCGGTTGGCTTTCCACACAGCATCATCTATGTGATCTTCCCAATTTAAGTTATTCGTAATTGTTGTCCCTAAGTACTTAGTTGAATTTACAGCCTTCATGTGTGATTTATCGTGTAACCTAAATTTGGTTGATCTCTCTTAAGATTTATGTGGATCGCTTCACACTTCTCATTACTTAGGATTAGCTGCCATTTTTCGCACCATAAAGAGATGCATGCCGTAAGAGTTGTGGATACTTCTTCAGTAGAGATGCGTATTACAGTAACAAGTGCTCATAGTTCTTAAGGTATACGTTTTAGAGCCAATATTCACTCGAATTTTTTTTTTCTTATTTTGGTCCATCTCTGAAAGTTGCCTACCCAACAACCTTAGCCACAACAGTAGCGGCACGTGTATTCCACTGTCAGAAGTACGGTATCTGAACGATTTTCACTCACTACTTTCGCCTTGGTCGTTTCCGGATCAGTATCCCTATCTCAGATTGATGTATTTATCATTCTTCATCACCCGTGAAACTTTGTAACATCACGGTATCACGCTGTATAACGGGCGTCAACGCAGTCAGTTGCTGAGTCATCACTTTAAAGGACACAGAGAAGACGTGAACTTGTTTGAGACACCGTGATTAGCAACTGACACAGTTTTAAAGATGTTTCATTGTGTGTCTCCATTTGTCCAGTTGGTCGCATGGTGTAGTACCCATATTTGTGGCACGTGAGCACGTCATAATGACTTCATGATAATGTGTGGACATCTTGTCATCTATGTTCCTCTCGCCCATGTCTGACCAACACAGTGGACCACCTCGGTATTATGCACCAAGCACATAGTAAATCTTTCACATCTGCGCCTGCCATTCCAGAATAAGCAACGGATTCAACGTATCAATCTGCGTCATCCCGCACCACTGGTTGCAAACTAGCAGGGGCCAGACTAGGGAATAACTCTATCGTGCGTAGGCTGCGTTCAACACGACAACACAGACACCTGCGTTTGGAGCGGTGCCATCACTGGGAAATACACTCCTGGAAATGGAAAAAAGAACACATTGACACCGGTGTGTCAGACCCACCATACTTGCTCCGGACACTGCGAGAGGGCTGTACAAGCAATGATCACACGCACGGCACAGCGGACACACCAGGAACCGCGGTGTTGGCCGTCGAATGGCGCTAGCTGCGCAGCATTTGTGCACCGCCGCCGTCAGTGTCAGCCAGTTTGCCGTGGCATACGGAGCTCCATCGCAGTCTTTAACACTGGTAGCATGCCGCGACAGCGTGGACGTGAACCGTATGTGCAGTTGACGGACTTTTAGCGAGGGCGTATAGTGGGCATGCGGGAGGCCGGATGGACGTACCGCCGAATTGCTCAACACGTGGGGCGTGAGGTCTCCACAGTACATCGATGTTGTCGCTAGTGGTCGGCGGAAGGTGCACGTGCCCGTCGACCTAGGACCGGACCGCAGCGACGCACGGATGCACGCCAAGACCATAGGATCCTATGCAGTGCCGTAGGGGACCGCACCGCCACTTCCCAGCAAATTAGGGACACTGTTGCTCCTGGGGTATCGGCGAGGACCATTCGCAACCGTCTCCATGAAGCTGGACTATGGTCCCGCACACCGTTAGGCCGTCTTCCGCTCACGCCCTAACATCGTGCAGCCCGCCTCCAGTGGTGTCGCGACAGGCGTGAATGGAGGGACGAATGGAGATGTGTCGTCTTCAGCGATAAGAGTCGCTTCTGCCTTGGTGCCAATGATGGTCGTATGCGTGTTTGGCGCCGTGCAGGTGAGCGCCACAATCAGGACTGTATACGACTGAGGCACACAGGGCCAACACCCGGCATCATGGTGTGGGGAGCGATCTCCTACACTGGCCGTACACCTCTGGTGATCGTCGAGGGGACACTGAATAGTGCACTGTACATCCAAACTGTCATCGAACCCATCGTTCTACCATTCCTAGACCGGCAAGGGAATTTCCTCTTCGAACAGGACAATGCACGTCCGCATGTATCCCGTGCCACCCAACGTGCTCCAGAAGGTGTAAGTCAACTACCCTGGCCAGCAAGATCTCCGGATCTATCCCCCATTGAGCATGTTTGGGACTGGGTGAAGCGTCGTCTCACGCGGTCTGTACGTCCAGCACGAACGCTGGTCCAACTGAGGCGCCAGGTGGAAATGGCATGGCAAACCGTTCCACAGGACTACATCCAACATCTCTACAATCGTCTCCATGGGAGAATAGCAGCCTGCATTGCTGCGAAAGGTGGATATACACTGTACTAGTGCCGACATTGTTCATGCTCTGTTGCCTGTGTCTATGTGCCTGTGGTTCTGTCAGTGTGATCATGTGATGTATCTGACCCCAGGAATGTGTCAATAAAGTTTCCCCTTCCTGAGACAATGAATTCACGGTGTTCTTATTTCAATTTCCAGGAGTGTATGAACTGCCTATGACTGGCGTCACATTGTGTTCAGAGAGCAATCGCGTGGACCACATCTGCACCGCACTGTGACATCGCTCCAGCTGCCATCTCGGTCTAATGATGCCGAGTCATAACCGTGACCACCAACTTCACTACCAACTTTTGATGGTGTTTTACTCATATCCGATTGGGAAGATGTTTTTAGCTGTGTTATGTCTAACCGTGCATTATGTTGACCTTTGATTTATTGTGTGGTGCTGTAATTAAGTGTACTGGCACACTACCTGGGAATCGTCACCCATGAATCATCAATTACTAGAGCGCAGTTTTACAGCCAAAGATACAACGTGTTCCATGTTACTGCAGGCCATCTGCAGTTGCGTCGTTCATCATTCCTCATTCTCTCGTCAGGATCGACTGAAGTTGCATCAGACACCAATCTTAGATGTCAAACTTTCGTAGCAAGTTATCACAGGTTTTCTTCTAATATCAGCTATCTACAAAAGTAATTTCCTACTGTAGTAGTTTACCCTGTACCCCCACCCAGTCATGTGAACGACTTCATTCACTTAGCTCAGAGGCGGCTTTGAGCGTTTATTGCGCCTTAATAATTCTGTAGACCAGAAGTCCGCTCGTCTGGAATGTTTTACGTATTCTGAAAACTGGTACAGGCCTCCTACATGACCGTTTTTGTATCGCTCGCTTCTGCTTGTCTCTCCCTCCTCCAAAGGTGCGTTTCTTACGTCATAGTGCAAAGACGAAATGAAAAACAGCGCGCTTTCTTGCGTTATGGTGTCCTGCGTATTTAGACGAAAATAGTTCCCACACTTCTGTCACCGAGCGAGTTGGTACAATGGTTAACACACTGGACTCGGATTCTGGAGGACGAGGTCCAAAGCCGCGGCCGGCTATCCTGATTTAGTATATGTAAAGATAGTAGCTGTTCTCGAAAGAAGGGATAGCATTCATGACCGTGCAGCTTCTCTAGAATAAGTGATAATTAATTGAAACCCTCAGCTGCCGAAAGGTGTTGTTGATGTACCTCTATGTGGACAGCTGAAAATGTGTGCCCCGACTGGGACTCGAATCCGGGATCTCCTGCTTACATGACAGAAGCTCTGTTCATCTGAGCCACCGAGGACACAGATGAATAGCGCGACTGCAGGGACTTATCCCTTCCGCTGTCCCCCTCGAGCTTTATAAAGAACATTTAGGTTTTCCGTGATTTCTCTATATCACTTCAGTCAAATGTAGGGATGGTTCATTTGAAAGAGCGCAGCCGACTTCCTTACCCATCTTTCCCTAATACGCTGGGATCGATGACCTCGCTGTTTGGTCTCTTCCCCAAATCAACCACCCAACGAACCAGATTTCTGTCATCATATATGAAAATGAATACACAAATCGATTCAGTAGAACTTATACTGACTTGCAGAAGCATAGGAATTGTTACAGCCATTAATTCAAAACGAATACTGACAACGGCCGGCCAGAGTGGCCGAGCGGTTCTAGGCGCTACAGTCTGGAACCGCGCGACCGCTACGGTCGCAGGTTCGAATCCTGCCTTGGGCGTGGATGCGTGTGATGTCCTTAGGTTAGTTAGGTTTAAGTAGTTCTACGTTCTAGGGGATTGATGACCTCAGCAGTTAAGTCCCATAGTGCTCAGAGCCATTTGAACCATTTAAGCCAATACTAACAACAACACCATTTGTTGGATATGGAATGGTGTGCAGACACTGTTATTATTATGTGAATGGCCAGCTCATGAAAATATACAAGAGTAATAAGTTTACCACGTTTCAGTCCCAGCAAAGAAACTATGATATTCTCTAACTTGCAGTGATTCTCTGAGCGAGAGAAAAGCGCAGCATGGGCAACACACGGAATTGTATAGAATTCTGTCACAGTTCTACCATCAGATGAGACACGAGGCACACCATATTTCAAGTAATGCTGACAACGGATCTGTTTCGGACCAGTGCGTTCAGGCTATACCTAGAGTAAACTGGCGCATGTGAAAACCCAAACAACAGGGTGAACAGCAGCGACAATTCTTTCTTTTCTTTTGAAAACAGGGTTACAAAGCTACTTTTTGTATGCACGTACACACGCATGGACTCGATTAATGTCTGAAGTAGTGCTGGAGAGAATTGACACCACGAATTCTCCAGGCCTGTCCAAAAATCCATAAGAGTACGAGGGGGTGGAGATCTCTTCTGAAAAGCACATTGCAAGGCAGCCCAGACATGCTCAATAATGTTCGTGTCTGGGAGATTGGTGACCAGCGAAAGTGTTTAAACTCAGAAGAGTGTTCCTGAAGTCACGCTGCAGGAATTCTGGACGTGTGGGGTGTCGCATTGGCCTCCCCAAGTCCTTCGGAATGCACATTGGACGTGAATGGTGATCAGACAGGATGCTTACGTACGTGTAACCCGTCAGAGTCGTATGTAGACGTATCAGGGGCCCCATGTCATTCCAACTGCACACGCCCCACATCAATAAAGAGCCTCCACCAGCTTGAACAGTCCCCCGCTTACACGCAGCATCCATGGATTCATGAGGTTGTCTTCATACCATCCGCTCGCTATTTGAAACGAGACTCGTCCGACGAGGCAACATGTTTCCAGTCATTAACTGTCCAGTGTCAGTGTTGACGGGCCCAGGCGAGGCGTAAAGCTGTGTCGTGTAGTTATCAAGGGGACAGTAGCGGACCTTCGGCTCCGAAAACCCATATCGATGATGCTTCGTTGAATGGTTCGTTCGCACGCTGTCGATGGCCCAGCATGGAAGTTTGGAAATTTGTAGTAAGTTCTTATGGGACCAAACTGATGAGGTCATCGGCCCCTAAGCTTACGGCCGGGAGCTGCTGCCGAGCGGTTCTAGGCGCTTCAGTCCTGAACCACGCTGCTGCTACGACCGCAGAATCTAATCCTGCCTCGGTCATGGATGTGTGTGATATCCTTAGGTTAGTTAAGTTTAAATAGTTCTAAGTCAAGGGAACTGATGACCTCAGATGTTAAGTCCCATAGTGCTTAGAGCCATTTGAACCATTTGAACCTAAGCTTACGAACTACTTAATCTAACTTTAACTTACGCTAAGGACAACACACACGCATCCATGCCCGAGGAAGGACTCGAACCTCCGAACGGGGGGAGCCGCGCGGACCGTGCAAGGCCCCTCAAAAAAATGGTTCAAATGGCTCTGAGCACTATGGGACTTAACTACTCTGGTCATCAGTCCCCTAGAACTTAGAACTACTTAAACCTAACTAACCTAAGGACATCACACACATCCAAGCCCGAGGCAGGATTCGAACCTGCGACCGTAGCAGACGCGCGGTTCAGGACTGCGGGCCTAGAAACGCTAGACCACCGCGGCCGGCAAGGCCCCTCAAACCGCGCGGCTATCCCGCGTGGCAGCATAGAAATCTGCAGCAATTTGCAGAAGGGTTGAACTTATGTCACGTTCAACGATTCTCTTGAGTCGTCGTTGGTTCCGTTCTTGCAGGATCTTTTTCCGGACGCAGCGATGTCAGAGATTTGAAGTTTTACGGATCCTGATATTCACGGTAAACTCGTGAAATGGTCGTACGGGAAAATCCCCACTTCATCGCTACATCGGAGATGCTGTGTCCCATCGCTCCGATTATACCACGTTCAAACTCACTTAAATCTTGTGATTATTCACTTAAATCTTGATAACCTGCCACTGCAGCAGCAGTAACTGACCTAAAAACTGCACCAGCCACTTGCCTTATGCAGGCGTTGCCGCCCACTGCGCCGTATCCTGCCTGTTATCATAACTCTGTATTTGAATACGCATGCCTAGACGAGTTTCTTTGGCGCTTCAAAATATATATATATGATCGTCTGAATGTTCATTTGAGCATCATGTTAAATTTACGTAAATCTCTCAAGAACGTTTCGAGATTTTTGGTAGCAAGTTTCCTCTTTATTATATATTACATATTAAAAATAAGTAACCCATGTACATTCGAATGTTCATTTGAGTATAGCGTAAAAGAATTTGAAGTAAATCCGTCAAGAACTTTTCAACATTATTTGTAACAACGTTCGCCCTTTATACTTGTGTTTTACGTATTTATTTATTCTATCATCGGTTGTTGTCGAAATTCGACCAGTTAAGTTGGTTCAGTCTATCCGTTAGTGTTCGTCTTTGCGAATTATACTAAAAAAATATAGTTTCATTATAGAAACGGAAGTCGTAGATATTCAAAATTATGAAATTGAAAATTACTAACACTTCCCATTTCGTGGTGACAAAGACAAACGAACACATAGTTAGATCCATTTAGTGTTAGACAAAAATAAGCGAAAAACAAAATGAACAACATATGTCGTCCCTAACGACTTCTACTGCGACGTTTCGTTTTCCACTGGTGGCAGAATCAACGACGTAGCAGTTGTGCAATTGTATCTGCCTGGTATGCGTATGTTACTGCAAATTAACTGCCTGCAACATTTATGCATTAACGTCCATGGAATGCGATTTCACGAAACGTTGTTACTTTCGTGTATCATTTCTATCATAGTACCTGATCGGTAGGCGTGGTATAAATTGGTTCAAATAGCCCTGAGCACTATGGGACTTAACGTCTGAGGTCATCAGTCCCCTAGAACTTAGAACTACTTAAACCTGACTTAGCTAAGGACATCACACACACATCCTTTCCTGAGGTAGGATTCGAATCTGCGACCGTAGCAGTCGCGTGGTTCCGAACTGAAGCGCCTAGAACCGCTCGGTCACCACGGCCAGCGGTAGAATTTGGTAGCAATGTGAGAAAGAGAGAAAAAATTTTCTCGTTTGCATACATCTAGTTCCTTTTACCTGTCTTAATTGCTATGTACACATATGATTTCTTTTGTGCACCTCAGTACCATTCTAATTACATTTCATTGGCCTCCTTGTATAATTAAATTTAAAAATTAATGCTTCAGTTTTTGGTGTTGTATTAATATTGTGATCGTTAAGTAAAACAGTTACACTATCGTTATGATTGTCCACATTCCTATTATTTTCTCTATGCAAAAAGTGTGTCTGTCTAGCTCCGCGCCTTTCACTCCGACCCTTTAGCGTTCTCCTTCTAGCCATAGACTACAATAAATATAGTTTCAGTATGATTAAGTGAAGTAGGGAGTCTTATTTATTCAAAATGTAGAAATTAAAAATCGGGAACTTACTTCAAATTTTCTGGTAATGGCGGAAAATGGCCACAAAAGTTACTCTTGCAGAAAAGTAAGCGAAATAACGACACCAATATACAGCCTCACTTGCAGACTTCGTTATTATGATATTTTAATTTACACTGCTACAGTCGTCGCACTGTAGGTACCCAGTATATGTGTGGTACTGCAGATGAGCTATGTAAACATGAACGACCCTAGAATGCGATTCCACGAAACTTTGTTACTTTACTTGTCATTTATACCATAGTAACTGATCGGCAAGCAAGTCTGGAGTTGGTAGCACTTCAGTTATTGATGTGTTCCCATACTGGAGATCTTAAAGCATGATAGAGAAGGTATCATAAGAGTTAGGAATATGAAAGCATCCTCTTCCTCGTACTACTGTTAGTGCCTACGTACAGACACTAGTTTTTCCTTTGTGGAAGTCTAAGGCACAGAACTTTTCAAATTATGTAAGTTTCCTTGGTCTCGTTGTATAATTAATATTAAAAAGGGGTACATCAGTTTTTGCATGCATGTATTGTAATCGGTACGCATGCGGTGGCATGTGCTACCTAATCTGTTATAAGACGCAGCTTACAAAATCGGGATTCTTCCTGGGCCCGTACCTCAGGTTCTGCTAGTGACAGAAAGGTGGGGTCAAATGTTTTTGATAATCCTTGGGCTGGGGACCATTTGTGTATGGAACTTACTCTAACCATCGGTTGACTCTTTTTGAATTTGATGTGGCCTACAGTGCGCCTTAAGAGACTTATGGAAGCACTATTTACTTTATGGACGCTTCCTGAGAAAACGCGAAAAACATAGCTTGTGGGTACCAAAACAGAGCCAAGGATTCCGAAACGGTTACGAACGGAAAATGAAAGTAATTTTTACGATATATTCCTAACACTCTGATCTCGAACAAATTTGCAAATTTTCTTGATATCTTCATCGCTTTCACTATTTAAACACGCAAAATGCTCACATAATACTCTGTGTGAGGCGAAAACGTAGTTTAAGAAGTGAGTTATCTCTGGGAAATGAGTCTTCAAGTGTCTCCGTTATTATCAGGTGGGTTCTGGGAAATGCATATTGTAATACTGAAGCTCACGCAGAATTTTTGTTCACGTAAAATCCTTACTGAAATGTAAAATTAGTTTTGCTTCATTTCAATTTTTCATAAATAAACATAAAATTTTACTGACTAATAAAGTCGTTTCATATGAAAGCCATGCTTGTTGTTGAGGGAAAAGAAGGGAACCAGCGGAAAAATCCTCCTACAGGAGCTCAAAAATGGCTAATATGTTCCTGTTTTAACTGTAACTGAAGATGGTACGAGCTGCCTCATTACCTTCCTCAGCACCTTTAAAAAATATTCCCAAAAATATTGTCATGTCATATTCGCGCTTTTTTATGCTAACGGAGAAGTACACAGTGGCAGGGGTTTCAAATGGCTCTGAGCACTATAGGACTTAACATCTGAGGACATCAGTCCCCTAGAACTTAGAACTACTTAAACCTAACTAACCTAAGGACATCACACACATCCATCCCCAAGGCAGTATTAGAACCTGCGACCGTAGCGGTTGCGCGGTTCCAGACTTAAGTGCCTAGAACCGCTCGGCCACTGAGGCCGGCGTGGCAGAGGGAAATAGACGGAAAAGTAACAAATAACCGAAGATAGTGGACTGTGGTTGTGATATAGGAAGAGTGAAGAAGACACTGGCAATGTGAGAGAAAGAGAGGCATACAGTGGCAGTGGAACACAGTGGACAATGACACAACACTGCTAAGAAAAGAGCCAAGGAGACAGTACGTATGGGGGAGGGATAAAGAGAAGGAGATGGCGGAAGTGAGTGGAAGCCTATGGTAATGAGAGACAAAGACAATGACAACAAGGAAGAGAGATAATGACAGTTAGAAGAGACAGCAGTAGCGGGAAGGAAAGAATGAGGTAGTAGCTGTAAGGGAGAGCAGTCGGAGGACGGTGATAGCAACAAGTGAAGTATTAGTAGGACAGAACGAAGGATACTGTGGATGTGGCTGTAAGACAGAAGACAGTGACAGCTATACTCAGCGAAGTTGGGGTGAATGAGTGAGTGAGAATCGGTATGTGGGAGTGGATGGATGTGTGTGACATGTAGCTATGAACTAGTGACTGAAAGCAAGTTAAGGGAGCTTCTGGGAACGAGCGGTGAGTTGCATGTTAAAAAGAGCGCCAATACGTACTCACGCCAAAATTTTCGAGGCAATTTTTAAGGCCCTGATGAAGGGAATGAAGCAGCTCATAATTCACATTTCAGTCTGAGTCTTTTAAAACATGAGCTTATTAGCCTTTTTTGTTCTCCGATTGGAGAATTTTCTACTAGTAAATTACTTTTCAGAAAGGTATCTTAAAGGAATACTGTATAACAATATCAGCTCATAGCCGCTGCCAACAAGTCAGTCCATCATCAAAATAGTACGTGTCTGTATATTGCAAGTCGCAAAACTGAGGCAGGGAGCGAATCAATTACACTACTGGCCGTTAAAATTCCTACACCATGAAGAAATGCAGATGATAAACAGGTAGTATTCATTGGACAAATATATTATACTAGAACTGACGTGTGATTACATTTTCACGCAATTTGGGTGCATCGATCCTGAGAAACCAGTACCCAGAACAACCACCTCTGGCCGTAATAACGGCCTTGATACGCCTGTACATTGAGTCAAACAGAGTTTGGATGGCGTGTACAGGTACAGCTGCCCATGAGGCTTCAACACGATACCACAGTTCATCAAGAGTAGTGACTGGCGTATTGTGACGAGCGAGTTGCTCGGCCGCCATTGAATAGACTTATTCAATTGGTGAGAGATCTGGAGAATGTGCTGGCCAGGGCAGCAGTCGAACATTTTCTGTATCCAGAAAGGCCCGTACAGGACCTGCAACATGCGGTCGTGCATTGTCCTGCTGAAATGTAGGTTTTCGCAGGGATCGAATCAAGGGTAGAGCCACGAGTCGAAACACATCTGAAATGTAACGTCCACTGTTCAAAGTGCCGTCAATGCGAACAAGAGGTGACCGAGACGTGTAAGCAGTGGCGCCCCACGCCATCCCGCTGGGTGATACGCCAGTATGGCGATGACGAATAGACGCTTTCAATGTGCGTTCACCGCGAAGTCGCCAAACACGGATGGGCCCATCATGATGATATAAACATAACCTGTACTCATCCGAGAAAATGACGTCTTGCCATTCTTGCACCTATGTTCGTCGTTGAGTACACCATCGCAGGCGCTCCTGTCTTTGATGCAACGTCAAGGCAAACCGCAGCCACGGTCTCCGAGCTGATAGTCCATGCTGCTGCAAACGTCGTCGAACTGTTCGTGCAGATGATTGTTGTCCTGCAAACGTCCCCATCTATTGACTCAGGGATCAAGACGTTGCTGCACGATCCAATACAGTCATGCCGATAAGATGCCTGTCATCTCGACTGGTAGTGATACGAGGCAGTTGGGATCCAGCAAGGGGCTCCGTATTACCCTCCTGACCCCACCGATTCCATATTCTGCTAACAGTCATTGGATCTCGACCAACGCGAACAGCAATGTCGCGATACGATAAACCGCAATCGCGATAGGCTACAATCCGACATTTATCAAAGTCGAAAACGTGATGGTACGCATTTATCCTCCTTACACGAGGCATCACAGCAACGTTTCACCAGGCAACGCCGATCAACTGCTGTTTGTGTATGAGAAATAGGTTGGAAATTTTCCTCATGTCAGCACGTTGTAGGTGTCGCCACCGGCGCCAACCCTGTGTGAATGCTCTGAAAAGCTAATCATTTACATATCACAGCATCTTCTCCCTGTCGGTTAAATTTCGCGTCTGTAGCACGTCATCTCCGTGGTGTAGCAATTTTAATGGCCAGTAGTGTAAACGAACGTATCTGCTCCATAGGCTAAGACGCGAGCTTCGCAGCACGAGCAAAACAAGAAAGTTGGTTTGACACGGAAATGGCAGCACTACGGCCAACAAGTGGCTGTTGTGAGACACCGCGCAGAGCAAGCTCTTCCCCGCTCGCCCTGCGGGCACAGACAGCTAATGAAGCGCCGGGGCTGACACGGCCCCATGCGGGCGAGCACCCCGGGCAGATCGAGGCCCAGCGCTGTGCAGCGGTGGGCGATCGATGGGCAGTGCGTGCTGGAGAGCGCAGCGGCACCGGGCTCTGCACGGACCTCTGCGGACATCCCGCGCCTCGGCAGCCGCGCGGCTACACCTCATCGCGTTTCCTCAGAGGAGACCGCCACCACGCGCTACTACGCTTGTCTTAAACGGCCCTCACACACACACAGTATTAATCACGCAGTACGCAGCTACTACAGATGATTCATTCGTTTCCGAATTCCTGTAGTTTGCAGTTTACTGGGTGGAAAATACGAGGGCTGTCCAGAAAGTGAGTTACGATTGATCGCGAAATGAAAATCAGAAATGTTCCATTTGTAACAGTTATCTACACCTTTCAGCTACTTCTCTACTTAGTCGCCGTTCTGACTCAGACATTCGTCGTAGCGTTGTACCAACTTTCCTATACCCTCATCATAGAAGGCAGCCGCCAGTGCTTTCCGCCAATTCTCTACGCTGGCCTAAAGCTCGTTGCCTGTGCCAAAATGTTGTCTTCATAGCCAGCGGTTCGATTGAGCAGAGATGATACTCAGTGGGAGACAATTACGGGCTGTATTTTGGGTAACCAAACATTTCCAATTGAAACGATGCAAGAACATCTTCATTGCCCCTGCAAAATGAGGCTGAGAATTGTCTTGAAGAAGAAACCGCACGACAGTTATGTAATGTTGGTTGCAAAACTTCAGGGGAAAATTCTCACCAGGCCCTCGTACTTGGCGGGAGACAATTTTTTCTATTACATCTTTACGCGCTCACTTAAAGCTCAGGAATGAAAAGTGCGACATAATTCTACCTAGAGTCATACTAGAGACACTGCCCAACACATATTTGCAAAGCTTTATCGGATTTTCATAGTCGTTTCCATTTCGCGACCAATCGTAACTTACTTTCTGGACAGCCCTCGTATGAGTTACGCATGAATCCACACATACACACAACAACGAAAGTTTTGCATCACCCCGGTTCCGAGAACTCCTGAAGATAGACGTTGGCTCTGGATGTTCTATCACAGACATAGTTCCTTCTACTGTTCAGAGATGTCACTAAACCCACCCAAAGATGTAAACAACGATGCATGAGTGTCACCTAGTAGACAGAGTGGGTCGTACAACCGATCAGTTCCATTCATTCCATCAGGAAAGAGGTACACGGCACGTGTTGTCTGTAGTACAAACAAGCCTAGACGGTCGATACCGCGGTTCGATCGCGTCTGCATTGTTACTTTGTGCCAGGAAGGGCTTTCAACAAGCGACGTGTCCAGGAGTCTTGGTGTGAAACAAAGCAATGTTGTTCAGACATCGGGGAAATACGGAGAGACAGAAACTGTCGATGGCTTTCCTCACTCAGGCTGCCCAAGAGCTAATACTGCACTGGATGACTACTGCTACAGATTATCGCTGACAACAATGCCACCATGTTGAATAATGCTTCTTGTGCAGCCACAGGATGGCGTCTTATGCCTCAAACTGTGCGCAATAGGCTGCATGATGCGCAAATTCACTCCCGACGTCCATGGCGAGGTCCATCTTTGCGACCACGACACCATGCAGCGAGGCACAGATGGGCCCATCAACATGCCGATTGGACAGCTCAGGATTGGCATCAGGTTCTGTTTACCGATGAGTGTCACATATCCCTTCTACCAGACTATCGTCAGAGACGTGTTTGGAAGCAACCCGATCAGGCTGAACGCCTTAGACACATTGTCCACGGAGTGCAGCAACGTAGAGGTTCCCTGCTGTTTTCGGGTGACATTATTTGGGGCCGAAGTACGCCGCTGGTGGTCATGGGAGGTGCCGTAACGGCTGTACGATACGACAATGCCATCCTCCGACCAATAGTGCAACCATATCGGCAGCATATTGGCGAGGAATTCGTCTTCATGGACGACAATTCGCGCCCCCATTGAGCACATCTTGTGAATGACTTCCTTCATAATAACGACATCGCTCGACTAGAGTGCCCAGTATGTTCTCCAGACATGAACCCTACTGAAAATGCATGCGATGGATTGAAAAGGGATGATTATGGACGGCGTGATCCACCAACCATTCTGGGGGATCGACGCCGAATCGCCGTTGAGTAGTCCGACAATCTGGACCAACTGTGTCTTGATGAACTTGTGGATAGTATGCCACGACGAGTACAGGCATGCATCAATGTAAGAGGAAATGCTACTGGGTATTAAAGGTACCGGTGTGTACAGTATTCTGGACCACCACCTCTGAAGGTCTTGCTGTATAGTGATACAACATGCAATGTGTGGTTCTCATGAGCAATAAAAAGGGAGGGATTGATGTTTATGTTGATCTCTATTACAATTTTATGTACAGGTTCCGGAACACTCGGAACTGGGGCGATGTAAAACTTTTTTGGATGTGTTTATCATAAATTATTATGGATGTATATGTGTGTACATGTTCCACATCTTCCCTTAAACCACTGGACCTGTTTCAACGAATCTTGCTACACATATCATCTACTGTCTGCAAAGAATCACTGTGTGGGTAGGAACGATGTACTTATCGAAGGTGAGAGGTTGGGATGAAATAGTGTAGCTCACGACACGCTAAATCACAGACTTTATTCATCCGGTATTTGAGAGTGAGAGCACTTAATGACTTTCAACAGACTTTACACAGTACTTAAAACCATTAAAACAATTTTCAACGCTGAAAACCACCATAAAATGATGACAGCAAACAATTGTATGACTCATTATATTTTCGCTGTCCTTGCAGTAAAACTGGCGCTTCGGGTACGCCGTTTAATTTATTACTTCTTTACTACTGTCCGCCTGCTTGGCTGGGTGGTAACGTGCTCGCCTCCCAGGAAAGCGGCCCCAGGTGCGATTTTCGGCATGGTTGGATATTTTTTCCTCTCGGGCACTGGGTGTTGTGTTATCGTCATCACCATTTCATTCTCAGCGGCGCTCAAGTCGCCCAATATGACTTCGAATGAAATAAGACTTGCAGTAGGCGGCCAAACTTCCGCCAATAGGGACCTCCCAGGCAACGATGCCATACGTTCATTTCATTTTTTTTTTTTTTTTTTACTGCTAACACCATTCGCAAAATATTTCGCAGACAGTAGCCACCTTTACCACTGGATGTACCTGCAAAATCATATCGTTGTAGAGCTCATAGTTCCGGCCATATGGAGTCATAAACATAGAGTTGTGTGAAAATGAAATTTCAGGACAGATTTCGATAAATACACAGGAGAAATATGTTAAATTTATGTGAAATATATGTGCGCCGGTAAAATTACTATTAAAAGTTCCTATCAAATCCCTCGATTGATATCAGTCAGATTTATTACACATATTACTTACTGCCTGGAAAGAAATGCATTGGAGATTAACCCAGCAGCTTCCTACTCGAACGAGGGTACAATTTGGGAAGAAAAAGAGACAAGAGGAGATGGGAGTCAGAGAGGTGAAAGGAGGAGACAGACACACTTTGTGAGACAGGGAAAATGTGCAGAGAAAGAGAGGAGGAAGGGACGCAGAGAGAGGAGGGCGAGGAGGATAGAGAAAGGAAAGAGTAGGAGATGGACAGGGTCAAGGGGAAGAAGAGATGGGCAGACAGACGAGGTGAGGAGGAGACTGACAAGGAGAGGGAGAGAAGAAAATGGACAGGCAGAGGGGGAGTAAGGCAAGGAGAGGGGAAATGAGGATAAGGAGAGGGGGAGGATTAGAGGTACTCAGAAGGGGGAGAGGAGCGGATCGACAGAGATACGGCAGAGCGAGGGGAAGAGAAGAAGGACGCTAGGAAGAGCAGGAACAAGTGGACAAGGAATAGGAAGGTTTAAGAAGTGGGCAAAGAGGTGGAGGAGATGGACAGAGAAGTGGGGGTGGAGGAGATGACCAGAGAGGGAGGGAAACAAGATATGGACTAATAAAAGATTGGAATAAATATGTATCCAGGCAGTGCCAAGTACCCATCTAATAGAACCATAAACTCACCGAGTTCGCATTTTGCACTCTACAAATATTCTGTGAGCACTGCTCTGGCAACACGACATGAGTCCAAGCGTACTTAACTTCGTTTCCTACCTGTCAGTGGTCATCAAAGCAGCATTAAAGCGTTTTGTGAGCTGTTCCAATGCTCTTGGCAGTGGAATTACACGAACTCGGTCCTTAATGTACTCCCAAAAACATAAGTCACGAGACGTTAGGTCAGGCAACCGGTGGGGGGGGGGGGGCGGGAAGGGGAGGCAGGGAAAAAGAGCCACATCATTTTCAACACTATCCCCGCTTCATCGATGCGGAAGTTCATTGTTGAGGTAGTGACGAACGTCTTCATGCTCCAATAAGCGAGTGTCCTACTTGTTAGAAGATGAAATTCTCGGAATCATGGGGTCAGCAGTCACTTGTGGAAACTACCACTGCTGCAACATATCGCAGTAAAAGGTACCCGTCACTTCCAGATTAAGGTTTTTTGTGATTTCCATTAGTAGCTTGTCCGCCCCCGGTAGCTGAGTGGTCAGCGCGACAGACTGTCAATCCAAAGGGCCCGGGTTCGATTCCCGGCTGGGTTGGAGATTTTCTCCACTCAAGGACTGGGTGTTGTGTTGTCCTAATCATCATCATTTCATCCCCATCGACGCGCAAGTCACCGAAGTGGCGTCAAATCGGAAGACTTGCACCAGGCGAACGGTCTACCCGACGGGAGGCCCTCGTCACACGACATTTCATTAGTAGCTTGAGCTGAAGGCCGGTATGGTTCGATTCAAATGGGCATAGCCGTTTTCCTTGCCCATCCTTCCGTAATATGAACTTGCGCTCCACCCTAATGACCTCCCTAGACGAGATGTTAAACTATAACCTTCCTTCTAGATCACCGGTGAGGAAAAGAGTTAACAAGTTTCTCCAGCGAAGAAACCAGCGAAAGCCACTCATTCATGATTACATCTTTTTTATTTTCAGTCTTCACACTGGCTTGGTGCTGCTCGCCATCGTCTCTTCACCGATTCCGCAGAAAACATCTTCTTTTCTTATCAGTCGATCTATAAAATACCACACACTTCATTTATTTACATTCTTGATTTTATTTTCTGAATATAAATTGTATTGCTGTATTTCCAGTGATCATTCGCTCCCAGCTTCAGGCAGTGTTGGCTTAGGTCGCACAGCTTGAGGCTGTTGCCAATGGGCATCAGTGTGGGGGTCCGGATGAGGGTTTGTCGGGGACGGCCAGCTCGTCCCACGCATCCCCCGATAGGACTACGACTGTGGCTGCCCGGGATACTGCCCACATTTAGGCTGATCCCTCACCTGTGGTAGAGTGGGAGGTCGTCTCGAGCTGTGGCAGGGGGCGAAAGACGTTCCAGAGGGCTGAACGGAAGGCCTCTCCAGTTTGTCTGATTAACCGGTTTCAGGATCTGTCTCCGGCTGATACTGATCTTCGGCCGGAGATGGCTGCTTGTCCTGTTCCAGAGATTGCCCCTCAGTCTGCAAGATCCGGGCAGTCGCAGAGGGTGGGCTTACTGGTAGTTGGGAGCTCCAACGTTAGGCGCGTAATGCGGGCCCTTAGGGATATGCAGCAAGAGAGGGGAAGAAAACCAATGTGCACTCCGTGTGCATACCGGGGGGGGGGGGGGGAGTCATTCCAGATGTGGAAAGGGTCCTTCCGGATGCCATGAAGTGTACAGGGTGCACCCATCTGCAGGTGGTCGCTCATGTCGGCACCAATGATGTGTGTCGGTATGGATCGGTGGAAATCCTCTCTGGCTTCCGGCGGCTATCTGATTTGGTGAAAACTGCCAGTCTCGCTAGCGGGATGAAAGCACAGCCCACCATCTGCAGCATCGTCGACAGGATTGACTGCGGACCTTTGGTACAGAGCCGAGTGGAGGGTCTGAATCAGAGGCTGAGACGGTTCTGCGACCGTGTGGGCTGCAGATTCCTCGACTTGCGCCATGTGGTGGTGGGGTTCGGTTTCCGCTGGATAGGTCAGGAGTCCACTACACGCAGCAAGCGGCTACACGGGTAGCAGGGGTTGTGTGGCGTGGACTGGGCGGTTTTTTAGGTTAGACGGCGTCGGGCTAGTACAGAAAGGGCAACAGCCTCAACGGGTGCGGGGCAAAGTCAGGACATGTGGGGACCAAGCAGCAATCGGTATTGTAATTGTAAACTGTCGAAGCTGCATTGGTAAAGTAGCGGAACTTCAAGCGCTGATAGAAAACACCGAAGCTGAAATCGTTATAGGTACAGAAAGCTGGCTGAAGCCAGAGATAAATTTTTACAAAGGCACAGACGATGTTTAGAAAGGATAGATTGCATGCAACCGGTGGTGGCGTGTTTGTCGCTGTTAGTAGTAGTTTATCCTGTAGTGAAGTAGAAGTGGATAGTTCCTGTGAAATATTATTGGTGGAGGTTACACTCAACAACCGAGCTAGGTTAATAATTGGCTCCTTTTACCGACCTCCCGACTCAGCAGCATTAGTGGCAGAACAACTGAGAGAAAATTTGGAATACATTTCACATAAATTTTCTCTGTATACTATAGTCTTAGGTGGAGATTTAAATCTAGCAGCTATAGACTGGGACACTCAGATGTTTAGGACGGGTGGTAGGGACAGAGCATCGAGTGACATTATACGGAGTGTACTATCCGAAAATTACCTCGAGCAATCAAACAGAGACCTGACTCGTGGAGATAACATCTTGGACCTACTAATAACAAACAGACCCGAACTTTTCGACTCTGTAAGTGCAGAACAGGGAATCAGTGATCATAAGGCCGTTGCAGCATCCCTGAATGTGGAAGTTAATAGGAATATAAAAAATGGGAGGAAGGTTTATCTGTTTAGGAAGAGTAATAGACGGCAGATTTCAGACTACCTAACAGATCAAAACGAAAATTTCTGTTCCGACACTGACAATGTTGAGTGTTTATGGAAAAAATTTAAGTCAATTGTATAATGCGTTTTAGACAGGTACGTGCCGACTAAAACTGTGAGGGACGGGAAAAACCCACAGTGGTTCAACAACAAAGTTAGGAAGCTACTGCCGAAGCAAAGAGAGCTTCACTCTCCAAAACCTCTCAGACAAACAGAACCTAGACAATGTCAAAGTTAGCGTAAGGAAGGCTATGCGTGAAACGTACAGTGAATTCGAAAGTAAAATTCTATGTACCGACTTGACAGAAAATCCTAGGAAGTTCTGGTCTTACGTTAAATCAGTAAGTGGCTCAAAGCAGCATATCCAGACACTCCAGGATGATGATGGCATTGAAACAGAGGATGACACGCATAAAGCTGAAATATTAAATACCTTTTTCCAAAGCTGTTTCACAGAGGAACACCGCACTGCAGTTCCTTCTCTGAATCCTCGCACAAATGAAAAAATGCCTGACATCGAAATAAGTGTCCAAGGAATAGAAAAGCAACTGGAATCACTCAACAGAGGAAAGTCCACTGGACCTGACGGAATACCAATTCGATTCGACACAGAGTACGCGAAAGAACTTGCCCCCCTTCTAACAGTCGTGTACCCCAAGTCTGTAGAGGAACGGAAGGTTCCAAATGATTGGAAAAGAGCACAGGTAGTCCCAGTCTTCAAGAAGGGTCGTCGAGCAGATACGCAAATATATAGTCCTATATCTCTGACGTCGACCTGTTGCAGAATTTTAGAACATGTGTTTTGCTCGAGTATCATGTCGTTTTTGGAAACCCAGAATCTACTCTACAGGAATCAACATGGATTTCGGAAACAGCGATCGTGTGAGACCCAACTGGGTTTATTTGTGCATGAGACCCTGAAAATATTAGATATTGGCTCCCAAGTAGATGCTATTTTTCTTGACTTCCGGAAGGCGTTCGATACAGTTCTGCACTGTCGTCTGATAAACAAAGTAAGAGCCTACGGAATATCAGACCAGCTGTGTGGCTGGATTGAAGAGTTTTTAGCAAACGGAACACAGCATCTTGTTATCAATGGAGAGGCGTCTACAGACGTTAAAGTAACCTCTGGCGTGCCAAAGGGGAGTGTTATGCGACCATTGCTTTTCACAACATATATAAATGACCCAGTAGATAGTGTCGGAAGTTCCATGCGGCTTTTCGCGGATGATGCTGTAGTATACAGAGAAGTTGCAGCGTTAGAAAATTGTAGCGAAATGCACGAAGATCTGCAGCGGATAGGCACTTGGTGCAGAAAGGACAACTGACCCATAACATAGACAAATGTAATGTATTGCAAATTCATAGAAAGAAGGATCCTTTATTGTGTGATTATATGATAGCGGAACAAACACTGGTAGCAGTTACTTCTGTAAAATATTTGGGAGTATGCGTGCGGAACGATTTCAAGTGGAATGATCATATAAAATTAATTGTTGGTAAGGCGGGTACCAGGTTGAGATTCATTGGGAGAGTCCTTAGAAAATGTAGTCCATCAACAAAGGAGGTGGCTTACAAAACACTCGTTCGACCTATACTTGACTATTGCTCATCAGTGTGGGATCCGTACCAGATTGGGTTGACTGAGGAGATAGAGAAGATTCAAAGAAGAGCGGCGCGTTTCGTCACAGGGTTATTTGGTAACCGTGATAGCGTTACGGAGATGTTTAGCAAACTCAAGTGGCAGACACTGCAAGAGAGGCGCTCTGCATCGCGGTGTAGCTTGCTGTCCAGGTTTCGAGAGGGTTCGTTTCTGGATGAGGTATCGAATATATTGCTTCCCCCTACTTATACCTCCCGAGGAGATCACGAATGTAAAATTAGACAGATTCGAGCGCGCACGGAGTCTTTAAGACAGTCGTTCTTCCCGCGAACCATACGCGATTCTAACAGGAAAGGGAGATAAGGACAGTGGCACGTAAAGTGCCCTCCGCCACACACCGTTGGGTGGCTTGCGGAGTATAAATGTAGATGTAGATGGACTGTAATGTGTAATTATGGAAAACTATTCAAAATCAGTATTGTGAAACACTAGTAGAAATGCTGACAAAGTCGGGCACGTCGCATTATGTAGAATCCAAAGACATTGTTAAGACCATAGCACTAATATCGTTGAAGGGAGAGCGCGCGGGAACGGACAGAGAAGGGCTGCAAGTTTACAGTGGTGGAGCATAGTCGCAAAGTGGCTGTGCTAGTGTGCGTAACTAACTACATTGTCAATGTGGTATCCAAGGCATGGTAAATGTTTAACGAACGAGAGAATACTAAGGTCACAGAACAAAGTTTAATCAAGAAAAGTTGGCAACATGGTTTATCGGAAGAAAACTGCTGTGCGACCAAAGCTAATACAATGCACTCGTCACCAATGGAAGAGCTTCTTGCCAATTATTGTTGCCACGGAATGCATCACGCTTGGAGAAAGTAAGAGTGTTCCATTTAGCAGTTGGCGTTGCAAAACTCTCGCCAGTGCGGTAGATTCAATATTTTCGAATATTATAGCACTTTCTGGTAAACTGTAAACAATATTCAGTGTTTACCGAAGTCATCAACCATAAGTAGGATCCTTTCCTGTCATTATCACCGAATGAAGCATTATCAAATGACACATGATTTGACTTAAAATAACTTAAACAGGCTTGCCCTTAAAGCTTAAATTTGATTAATTCATGAAAGTAGTGGAAGTGCTAATTAATTGAAATTCATATTTTATTGAAGACGTTAACTGCATTCTACGATTATTTGAGAAATAAATTTAGTACATACTAAGAAGGTCTTATAAATACTGGCAAAGAGTGTTGAATTATCGTAGTTAAAATAGTCGTTATATTTTCTGTGTTTTGCAAATGTATCTTTTATCTTGATACTTGGAAATTCGGTATTGTTTATGGTCATTGCTATTATCTGTAAAATTATCATGTTGAGCATAACTCTTACAAAATCTAGTATGCAAATTGTTTAACCGTGGGCATTGCTTCACAAAGTCTAGTGACAGTATTATTGTGAGTGACTTTTCTTAGTTTATTCCCTGTTGGATGTAGCTAGTCGCTAATCAGTAGGTTTTGCCACGTTTCTAAAATTAACTTTCAGTCATGTTATGATACATAACTATGTACATATCTATGTACGTATATATGTGATACTTTTATTTGTTCCACACGTGCGTTTTACCGTTATCGCCTAAGCAAAAACCAATATTTGTTACGAAATATTATTTTCAACAAAACATATAAATTCGGACTTTTGCAGAAGCATGAGCTTATCATTCTATTATTAATATTTTCAATCCATCTTAGTTACATAATTAGTTAAAGTTTTTGCCAGCTACACAAAATCACTTATCTTGAATACACTGTTTCTGATCGTTGAGTTCAGTATACTTAATTATTCGATAACGATCAATGATAATCTTGCTTGCACCCTTTCGATGAATGTTTGGTTTTCAGAATCGATGCATTTCCTATGAAGTACAGAACATTAGGTTACACTAGTGTTTAATGTACTAGAATGGCCCGGCGGTTTGCAAAACTAATTTTCAGCATCCTCCAATAACACCACATATCCAACTCGTAGATTCTCTTCTTTCCCGGTTTTCCCAAAGTTTGTAATTCACTTCCATACAACGCTATGCTCCAAACGTACATTCTCAGAAATTTCTTACTCAAATTTAGGTCAATATCTGATATGAGTATTGTTTTGATCAGAAATTTCCTCTTTGCATGTGGGTGCCTGCTTTCTACGTCCTCCCTTCTCCGTCTGCCATGCGTTCTTTTGCTTCCAAGGTAGGAGATTTCCTTCACTTCGTATATTTCGTGGTCGCCAAGTTTGATGTTAAATGTATGACTAATCTCATTTCTGTTACTGCTAATTCCTTTCGTTTTTCTTGTATTTATTCTTAGTCTCATTAGAATGTTCATCCATTCAGTAGGTTCTGAAAGTCTTGCTCACCTACACTGCCGATAGCAATGTGATCAGTGAACCATATCAGTGACATTGTTTTCCCCTGAATTTTAATCCCACTCCTGAACCTTTCTTTTATTTTCGTCACTGCTTCTGTGATGTGTAGACTGACCACTAGGGGTGTCATACATCCATTCTAATCCGAGCACTTCCCTATTCGTCTTCCATTCTTATGTTTCCCTCATAATATTTGTAAATATTGCATAGAAAGCTTTTCCCCAATGCTTTGACCATTTATGCATCCTACACAAATATTGAAACACCTACTCTTCCTCCTTTCTGTGTCCACTTCAACCTCCCTCTTCCTCCCACTTCTATCTGTATCCCCCTCCTCCCCATCCTGTCTGACCCTTCATTTCCTCCTCCCCTCTCTTTGCCCTCTCTTTGTTCACACCCCCCGCCCTCTCTCCCTCTCTCTCTCCCTGACCATATCTTCCTCCCCTCTTTCTCTGATCATATCCTCCCTCCCCTATCTCACTCTGCGTTTCCCTCTTCCTTTTCTACCTGCCCACTACACTTCCACTCCTTCCATATACTTCATGCAATGTAATACAGTTCAATAAAGTAGGCCGGTATTACTTCCACAACATGCCTGTCATGCAGGGCAGTCTAGACATCAGGGCCATGAAAAACACTTATTTGCCCCTGCTGTACAGGCCACCATGCAAAACAAGTAGATAAAACAGCCTGATACTACTCCAAAAATACGCTTTCCACGCAGAGCACCCTCACATCAGGGCCTGAAAATTGGTTTTGCCCCTAACATGAAGGCTGCCCTGAAAAGCAGCTTGATTTGACAGGCAGATACTGTTCCTAGACAACATGCCTGTCATAATGAGCAGCCTTTATGCTTGGGATTGGAAAAAACACGTTTTTGCCCATATCTCCCCTCCTATTGGATCTAGGATATTATAACCCACAGTGCTGATACTTTCGAGGCCCACTGTTTCTGTGTCAAGTTTGGTTAAAATCGTTCCTGCGGCTTGGAGGGAGATTCTGGAATTCCTATATGCACTCTGTTTTTTTATACATAACAGATTACTTGTCTTTCCCCTTAGCTTACACCTATTTTCCTGAAATTTCCAGCATATTCCACTATCTTTCATTCTCGAACATTTTTTCTCAGACAACAAATCTTACAAAGGCATCTTGAAGTATGTTCTATTATCAAGCACAACATTAGTTCCCGTAGAGCTAGCATTTCGCCACGGCATTTTCTACAGAACTTAGCGCACGACCGAGACATGATAGGATGCCTGAGTGTTTGTCAAACCGTACATGTACACAAGCGGCAAGACGCAGTCTATACCTTCGCTACGCAGTGCCAATGGTTCTGTTACCGACAACTGTGCCGCTAAAGCTGAGTTATTAAACGCAGTTTTGCGAAATTCCTTCACCAGGGAAGACGAATGGAATATTCCAGAATTTGAAAGACGAACAGCTGTTAGCATGAGTTTCTTAGAAGTAGATACCTTAGGGGTTGCGAAGCAACTCAATTCGCTTGATACGGGCAAGTCTTCAGGTCCAGATTGTATACCGATTAGATTCCTTTCAGATTACGCTGATTCAATAGCTCCCTACTTAGCAATCATATACAAACGCTCGCTCACCGATAGACCTGTACCTACAGATTGGAAAATCGCGCAGGTCGCACCAGTGGTTAAGAAGGGTAGTAGGAGTAATCCATCAAACTACAGACCTATATCATTGACGTCGGTTTGAAGTAGGGATTTGGAGCATATATTGTATTAAGACATTATTAATCACCTCGAAGGGAACGATCTATTGATACGTTATCAGCATGGTTTCAGAAAACATAGTTCTTGTGCAACACAGCTAGCTCTTTAATCGCACGAAGTAATAGCCGCTATCGACAGGGGATCTCAAGTTGATTCCGTATTTCTAGATTTCCGGAAAGCTTTTGACTCCGTTAATCACAAGCGACTTCTAATCAAGCTGCGGGCCTATGCTGTATCGTCTCAGTTGTGCGACTGGATTCGTGACTTCCTGTCAAGAAGGTCTCAGTTCGTAGTAATACACGGCAAATCATCGAGTAAAACTGAAGTGATATCAGGTGTTCCCCAGGGAAGCGTCCTGGGACCTCTGCTGTTTCTGATCTATATAAATGACCTGGGTGACAATCTGAGCAGTTCTCTTAGGTTGTTCGCAGATGATGCTGTAATTTACCGTCTAGTAAGGTCATCCGAAGACCAGTATCAGTTGCAAAGCGATTTAGAAAAGATTGCTGTATGGTGTAACAGGTGGCAGTTGACGCTAAATAACGAAAAGTGTGAGGTGATCCACATGAGTTCCAAAAGAAATCCGTTGGAATTCGATTACTCGACAAATAGTACAATTCTCAAGGCTGTCAATTCAACTAAGTACCTGGCTGTTAAAATTACGAACAACTTCAGTTGGAAAGACCACATAGATAATATTGTGGGGAAGGCGAGCCAAATGTTGCGTTTCATTGGCAGGACACTTAGAAGATGCAACAAGTCTATTAAAGAGACAGCTTACACTACACTCCTTCATCCTCTGTTAGAATATTGCTGCGCGGTGTGGGATCATTACCAGGTGGGATTGACGGAGGACATGGAAAGGGTGCTAAAAACGGCAGCTCGTTTTGTATTATCACGTAATAGGGGAGAGACTATGGCAGATATGATACGCGAGTTGGGATGTAAGTCATTAAAGCAAAGACGTATTTCGTCACGGCGAGATTTATTTACGAAATTTCAATCACCAACTTTCTATTCCGAATGAGAAAATATTTTGTTGAGCCCAACCTACATAGGTAGGAATGATCATCAAAATAAAATAAAAGTAAACAGAGCTCGAACAGAAAGGTTTAGGTGTTCGTTTTTCCCGCGCGTTATTTGGGAGTGGAATGGTAGAGAGATAGTATGATTATGGTTGGATGAACCCTCTGCCAAGCACTTAAATGTGAATTGCAGAGCAGTCATGTAGATGTAGATGTAGATATGTTTATAGCCCTTTGAAGATGACATCTTGGAAGGCGAGAGTGTGTGCAGCATATTTATCATGAGTATGTAGATGAAAGGGCAGCACTTAGTGACAAGAATATTGAAATAAACACCTAGGCTATGTTCACAGTAACTGGAATGAGGGGGAGTAAGCTGTGGTACGAGAAACACCCCAAAACGATACCAGAACCATTTCGCCACGTACTAAACCCTCTCTTTTTTTTGTCATCAGTCTTCTGACTAGTTTGATGTGGCTCACCAGGAATTCCTCTTCTGTGCTAACCTCTTCATCTCAGAGACTAGACAAACACTTGCAACCTACGTCCTCAGTTATTTGCTGGACGCATTCCAATCTCTGTCTTCCTCTACAATTTCTTCCCTCTACAGCTCCTCTAGTACCATGTAAGTCATTCCCTCTGTCTTAAATGTCCTATCATCCTGTCCCTTCTCCTTATCAGTGTTTTCCACATACTCCTTTCCTCTCCGATTCTGCGTAAAACCTCCTCATTCCTTACCTTATCAGTCCACCTAATTTTCAACATTCGTCAAATGCTTCGATTCTCTTCTGTTCCAGTTTTCACTACAATACGATGCTGAACTCAGACCTACATCCTCAGAAATTTCTTCCTCAAATTAAGGCCAGTATTTGATGTTAGTAGACTTCCCTTGGCCAGGAATGCCTTTTTTGCCATAGGTAGTCTGCTTTTGATGTACTGATTGCTCCGTCCGTAATTGGTTATTTTACTGCCTAGGTAGCAGAGTTCATTAACTTCATCTACTTCGTGACCATCAATCCTGTTGTTACGTTTCTCGCTGTTGTCATTTCTACTACTTCTCATTACTTTCATCTTTCTTCGATTTACTCCCAATCCTTACTGTGTACTCATAGACAGTTCATGCTATTGAGCAGGTCATGTAATTCTTCTTCACTTTCATTCAGGATAGCAATGTCATTAGCGAATTGTATCATCGATATCCTTTCACCTTGAATTTCAAGTCCACTCCTGAACTTTTCTTTTATTTCCATCATTGTTTTCTCAATGTACAGGTTGAACGGTAGGGGCGAAAGGCAACATCCTTGTCTTACACCCTTTTTAATACGAGCGCTTCGTTCTTCGTCGTCCACTCTTAATATTCCCTCTTGGCTGTTGAACATATTGTGTATGACCCGTCTCTCCCTGTATCTTACCCCTCCTTTTTTCAGCATTTCGAACATCTTGCACCATTTTACCCCCTGTCTATTTCTTTTTCCAGGTCGACTAATCCTATGTATATATCTTTATTTTTCTTTCATTATTAACCGCAACGTCAGAATTGACTCTCTCGTGCCTTTGCTTTTCCTAAAGCCAAACTGATTGGCATCTAGCTCACCCTCAATTTTCTTTTCCCTTCTTCTGTATATTATTCTTGTAAGAAACTTTGATGCATGAGCTGTTAAGCTGATTGTGCGGTAATTGTCGCACTTGTCAGCTCTTGCCGTCTTCGGAATTGTGTGGATGATGCTTTTCCGAAAGTCAGATGGTATATCGCCAGACTCATACATTCTACACACCGACGTCAATAGTCGGTGTGTTGCTACTTCCCCCAATGATTTCAGAAATTCTGGTAGGATTTTATCTATCCCTTCTGCCTTGTTTGACCGTAAGTCCTCCAAAGCTTTTTTAAATTCTGATACTAATGCTGGATCCCCTATCTCTTCTAAATCGACTCCTGTTTCTTCTTCTGTCGCATCAGACAAATCTTCCCCCTAATAGAATGAGTCAAAGACGCTACCCCGAGAGCACATCCTCACATACGGCTTGTTTAATAGTTCGTTGGTCCTCCTGTTTACTAGAAACTTCACTTCATTTGAAAACAAGAAAAATAAGACTCGTTGGACTACATTACACGCTTCTGAATAGCTACAATCGAATTTCTGTGTTGCTTGGCTTGTAGCTTTAAGTACCACTATGAGCAATGGTATGTTGTGAAATGCGAAACTCGAAATATCCTTTGCATGCACTTCCCTTCACAATGTTCGTTCGGAAAATGTGAGAGCTACCTATCCTTCGTTGTCTCGCTTTATAATACGAGTCTCGTATAGAATCTTAAATCTATATCTCGCAGTCGATATCAGGGCGTCGCTGCAGCGTATATGTGACATAGCGTGACTCCAATGCGGGCATATAGTGTGTTCATTTGAACTGAAGACATTCAAATATCTCTAAAACTACACAAAAATTTGTTTGTCTCTGAGGGAGCAACTTTGAAATCTTCAACGGGAACTACCGTTCTTTATTTCAAATTATAATTCTGCTGCAAAATCTAAATACGTTTTGTCTCAAGCATTTTCGTTTCGCTACAGATGACGCTGTAACCGCAGGAATAGAAATGGGTACATAACGCTAATTTACAACATTCTACTCATTAACCCTCGAATGCAATGGTCCTTGAATATCCAGTGACACGCGGGACCCCACTTCCATGCTGCGAGAGTAGGGCAGACCGTTATTTCATAACTTGCTGGTGGAAATCCTACTCGCAACGTTGTATTACTCCGACATATCGAACTGGGGACTACTCGAGGCGCTTCCGCAGCCATGTAGCGAACTCCGCGACGTATTATAACAGGCAGTACAGTGTGACTAGAGTCCCACGTATCGTGCGGACGTCGAACATAACAATACTTGTGCAGTGTTTATTGCCTCCACACCTTCCTATCATTTGGAGAACAGTCGTGCATAAAAAACTGAAATGATCCTGATTTACGGAGACTGTAGGAAAAACGTCGAGGCAGCTGTTGCCTTCTAAGAGGGCGTTTTCCAGAGAAAGTTTGCTCTCGTTCTTTCTTTTAGAAGGTTGTGAAAGCCTTTATGTCTGATGGCAGCGCACATACCGGCAAAATGGAACGAAGCAAACGTGTTATAGCAGAAACTAATGAAGTAGCTGTATTAGTGGCAGTGCACCACAACCCAAGGATAGGCGCCCGGCAATTACACCACGATTCCGATGTGTCCGTAGGTAGTACTATCACGAAACTGGACCGTCATAGGCGTCATCCACACCAGCTGGCACGGCATCAAGAACTTAATGGCGCCGATTTACGTAACCGCGTAGCGTTTTTTAAATGATTACGTCAATAAATGCTAACGACCCCCATGTTCTTTGCCGAGGTACTATTTTGCAACGAGTCTACATGCAAGAACCATGATAGCATGATAAACGAAAAGCTCTAGTTTGCTTTTGTTCTACAGTATTACTGTTATTGTGCTAAGCGGTTTTCGGTTTACAAGGCCACCTTCAGACATTTATTGGCTTCTGTCGCCAAAGAAGTTACAATGTAACCTCTAACTTACAACTGTAACAACATCTTTGGCTACACTAGTCAGTAAATATCTGAAGATAGCCTTGTAACTTCCTTGGCGACAATGATCAGTAAATGTCTGAAGACGACCTTGTAAGCCGAAAAATACTACTGAGGACAAAAGCAAACTATCACTTTTCATTTTTTATATGTTGTTCTGCCAAGAACTGCCGGAAAATTCAGTTAACACGCCATAACGTGCATTACTGGAGTGTAGACAATCTCCACTGGTTACGACAAATTACTTGGTCGGTTTACGTGTAGTGTGGCATCATGGGGAACAAACTTATTGGTCCGTATTTTACCTACGGTAAGTTGAAGGGATGAAATTTTGAACGTTTTTGGAACAGAAAATACCGGTACCTGGATGTTCGACAACATCTGTGGTTTCAGCATGACGGTTTACCAGTGCGTGTTTACATCGTGTATTTACACTGGGCGGCGGATCGGTAGAGGTGGACCTATTAATTGACCCATTAGGTTGCCCGTTTCGACAACACGGGATTGCTTTCGATGGGGATATTTAGAAGATAAGGTGTACCAGCAAGTGCTAACAGGCCGTGAATACATGATCGACGGCATCAGAAATGCGTGTGATGACATTCCTGCTGATATGCTTCTGTGTTGTGTATGGTCATTTCAAAGTCGGACCGCTAATTGCATTGAACTTGGTGGTACTACGTTCGAACACTTACTCTAATTAGAAAAGTAGAGTAGCGTTCGCTCGGAGCTACGGCCACAGTGTTGCGTTGAGTAGTCTCCTGTTCGACATGTTGGAGGAATACCAAATTGCGAATTGGGTTTACAAGTAGAAGTTATGAAACACTGGCCCGTCCTATCCTTACAACATGGAGGTGGGTGCCACGTGTCATCGGACATTCAAGGGCCATTGAGTAGCATGTCGTAAATTACTATGGTGTAACAATTTCTGTTCTTCCGATTATTGTACCATCTGTAGCGAAACAAAGAAAATGCTTCAGACAAAACGTAGATTTTGCCGTACATTCGTAACTCGAAATCATTAATGGGGGTCCCCACTGAAAATTTCAAAGTTGCCCCCTGCCCCCACCACCCATCGTTGGATGTCTCCCTCCGAGACAAGCATATTGGAATCATAACTTTTTTTTGATCCGATGTGTAGTTTTCGAGATATTTCAATGTCTTCAGTTAAAATGAATATCTTGTATGAGCGCCGACATGTAGGCTAGGGGTTAGTGCAGCATTCGTCTCATTTCGACGAGCGTGAGGTAAATGCAGGAACGTGAACAATGGCGGCGTTTTTACCAAATGTGACCAAAGAGAACTAACGCGCTATTATTCTTCCCTTGGCTACCGAGACGCAAACACCGGTAGATGCTTCAAATGGCTCTGACCACTATGGTACTTAACTTCTGAGGTCATCAGTCCCCTAGAACTTAGAACTACTTAAACCTAACTAACCCAAGGACATCACACACATCCATGCCCAAGGCAGGATTTAAACCTCCGACCGTATCAGCAGCGCGGTTCCGGACTGAAGCCCCTAGAACCGCTAGACTACGTCAGCCGGCAAACACCGGTAGACATTCATCGGAGAATGAAGAATATGTATGGGACAGCATGCCTGCCGACAACCATAGTTCTGAAATGGCACGCGTTAACGGGAGCTGCTGCGTCATGATAATGCACGTCCCATTATTACGAATATCGTCAGGGCCGGTGCAAGGCACGTGCGAAACGTGCGGCTGCACGGGGCGCGCGCTTTCCGAGGGGCGTAAAATCTGCCGCCCACCTCCTTTTTTTTTTAGGGGATTCGAAACCAAACCTCGGAGGTAGCGGCTTCGGGAACTGTGGCATGGTGCCTCGACTACCTGCCGGCCGCCCCTATTAAACAAGGGGAGGGAGGAGGACTAACTTCTTCCTCGCCACTGTGGCAGCACCGTTGTGTTTACGCCGAAGGAACAAAGAGGGGCTTCCGTCTGGCGTACACACCAGTATTCTGGTGAGTGAAGCGCTGCCAGCATGTTAGGCGCCGTGCATTTACTCTTAACTAATTTTGCAGAAGACCACATCTTATTTGGAAAAAATGGTTCAAATGGCTCTGAGCACTATGGGACTTAACATCTTTGGTCATCAGTCCCCTAGAACTTAGAACTACTTAAACCTAACTAACATAAGGACATCACACACATCTATGCCCGAGGCAGGATTCGAACCTGCGACCGTAGCGGTTGCGCGGTTCCAGACTGAAGCGCAGAGAACCGCTCCGTTCTTATTTGGAAATTCGAATGCATTGTTCGATACTGCGGTTACATTTTGCTAAGCCCTTCAGTCGCAGTTTCCGAGTGTTTTATTCTTCCCACATTAAGGAAAAAAAATGGTTGAACATAACTACAGTCAAACATATCCAACACCTACAATGGCTAGAAGTATTCCGAATGGGTAGATACGCTGCGAGTAATTACAAGGGATAAAGACATTGCTAATAAGCCTGGCGTAAGTTGGGTTTCGACGTATTTTTGAAAATTTTTCTATCCGTTTCTGAGTGATAGTCAGACGTTTTGGTTTTCGAGCCATGAAACACCTGTCTCCGCGTGCATAAACAACAATTAGACCCTGGCCGGCACTTTTGTTTGACAATGCTATTCCCACACTAGATGTAAGCACATATTAAAAGCTTTGAGACTGGCCACTCAGTGGCCGAAACCTAGATAGATCTGAAAAGTAAAAACAAAAATTGTGAGTGATTGCTGACATTTTCTACAGATTTGTTTAAATAAAATTCCACAAACGTTTTGTAAAAAAAAATCGGTGGTTGGGGTGGGGGTGGGGGGCGGCGGTAATTAAGCAGCTCTCACGGGGCGGCACATGGGCTTGCGCCGGTCCTGAAATCGTAATAAAGAATTCCGCTAACTGAAGTCGGAGAAGCTCGAGTACCAGCCTTAGAGTTCTGACCATTTCAGATGCGATTCTCATGCCTTCAGTGCCCTGAAGACAAGTCCTTGAAGCGTCGATCAGACAAGTCGGACGAGAATGTGCAGCAGGCACTCACGGACTTCGCGCAGCAGAACACCGTGTTTTACTAAATAGCTATCTTCTAACGGGACCGTCGAGGTATGATTTACTAAATGCTCACGGCATTATTCTGGACTATATGCCCTTCGAACGGAAAGTTTAACTGTCCCTTATACTTATTATTAACTTGTGGTCGTTGTTTTGTACAAGATTGAGGTCACAGGTATATATATGTTATCTGAGATGATTTGAATTGTTTGGAGACCAAAGAAAAACTTTCCGTAACGTTTGTTTGTTATCATTCAGTGCGAAACAAAAACACTTTGCTCCACTTCAACAAGGCCTTCCCCATGTTGCCACCGTATTATTTATTAGAATCAAATGGTCTGAAACTGTTGATCCCATTTACGAAGAGCCTGCGGCGGGTGCGTTGCGCTCTCACTATGCTTTAAGCAATCAATCCACCTACCTGGATTGGCTCCAGGTTGTCTGCCCCTTCACTCTGAGATGGTAGATACTGGTTTAGCTGACAAAAGCAGCATTCACAAATAATCAGTTAAGTACCTACCACGCATAGGCCACATAATTCCAGTCCATGGGGAGCGTCTGAATGTTAGTTAAACTATCGGGCGTTCGAGCCTCATGCGTGACTCGTTTGAAAAACGTCTAAAATTTCCTTCAAGCTGGTTTGTTGTCTTTAAAACACAGAAAATGGCTCTCAAGTCCTTATTTAATACCCTGACACTAATTATACAATGTTACTGACTGTCTCGGTAATAATTTCACACCCAAAAGCAGCCAGAAGATATTTCGTCCGATCGGATATTTTAATCGTCGTAAACTGTTGCTGACCCACGACTACTTGCGAGTCAACACAGTCAGTAGTTCAATAGTCTTCTTGTACAGAAATGCTCGGCATAATAACTCGTAACTTGAACGAAACAGGCCACCTGGAGTTTGTGTACGATTTGAAACGTTCACACACGAAATCTCCTACAATAAATTACTCGCCAAGCTCAGACTTTCTCAAAACACTCAACACTGTAGTCGCTTTTTGTCAACATCACGAGACAAGATCAAACGAGCAAATTTCTTCATTCTGGTACAAATTTGATCAGTCCTATCTATTTAACATATGTGTTTACCAGAAGACTGCTCCCAAACGATCAACTCATAGATCTAACGCACAAAGCCGTACTCAAACGCGTGGGAAACGCTGAATTCCGATTGACTAGTGTGTTAAGCAGCCAATTAGACCATTTCGAGTACATCTACACTCATAGTATTTCAGCCCATCAGATAACCAGAAATAAGCTAGACAAGAAATTTAATAATTGCGAAACTAAATAAAATATAATGAAACAAAATATGATTCCTTTCCATCCTTCTGGTTGCCTTCAACAAAGTCAAGCTGTCTCTGACACGCATCACAAATTCCTCTATTGCTCAACTTTCTCACACATACACTCACATGGTTTTCATAATATATCACATTCTGACAATACGTACGTCCTCTATTCACTCTCTCAGTCTCTCCAAAACACTCACAAACAACCAAAACACGACGAAATAATGATTTCCCGAAGCATTAAATTACGCCAGCAATGTCTGGTAGTGAAACTAAAGAAAATTCCAGAAAATTAGATGATATGAATCTGTATTCTTGGTCGCGGTCAATTGATACTATAGATGAATACATTGCAGTACCTAACTCGGCCTAATACCAGCACGATTTTCATGTGTTGTAGGTGAAAATTTATATCTCCGAAAGTAATGAAGTTATTGATTTGAAATTTTAGTAGCCTGGTTCAATTATCCATAGAAATTTGATACACTAAGTAAGAAAAGTATCGATTAATATTTAATTATACTCATTCAGATTCATAGAGAGTATGTGTAACGTATTGCGCGCAGCGTTAAGCAAGTACACGCCTCGCGCTGCCCAGTAGGCAGCGTCTGCTGTGCCACCCTGAAAACCAAAATCTCCTGCCGGCCGCGGTGGTCTCGCGGTTCTAGGCGCGCAGTCCGGAACCGTGCGACTGCTACGGTCGCAGGTTCGAATCCTGCCTCGGGCATGGATGTGTGTGATGTCCTTAGGTTAGTTAGGTTTAAGTAGTTCTAAGTTCTAGGGGACTAATGACCACAGCAGTTGAGTCCCATAGTGCTCAGAGCCATTTGAACCAAAATCTCCTCTCCTCCCGGCTCCACGGCGAGCTACGTTTTCAGTGCAAGATGACAACTCGTAATAATTAGCTAAATTACAAGCCTTAATCACATATAGTCTCTGTAGTAGATGAAATGTGTAATATCAAACAATGCGACACAATATCATAACTTAGTCGCCTAATTATTAGTATTTGTTATACAATCTGCATGCTACAGATGTGTTACTGCTCGCTTAATAAACACGGAAGAGGCAGTATATATCACTGTCAATGTCACTGTCAATGACTCCGTAATATGGAGTGGGCAAAAATGCTTCCATCTAGGATTATACGTATGAATTTACTATGGACTAACTTCAGATGCCTGCCCTACTCCCACAACACAACCTCTAAAGGCGTAAAATGACATCAAATAATTTCTGCCCTGTGGTGTGCAGCAAAGGAAGTCTGTATTTAATTTAAACTGGTTTTGACCCAAATAACGAAAACTGTCATCAATAAAGTAACAACTTCGCCTTTTGTAACGTCCTTCGGATCTTCGGTCTTGGCTAACACTCAGCGGTAGAGCAATGAGATTGTTCTTCCTTATGTATCGGTATCGACGTTACAAAACAGAACATGATGAACTGAACTCGCGACTTGTGCGAGATATTTACTTCACCACATGTCGTAATTAAATCGTTTATAACTGATGGTTTATCAGTTGCTTTTTAAATATTATTGATAAGTTCAAATTAGTTCCAGCGACACCAAATTCCCTATAGAGTGGTTGTAGTCTCAAATCTATAATCAGTCATAACAGTGTTATTAATTCCTAACGTCAAGCGCCGAGCGCTTCAGCCAAATAATATCGCAGCACGTTATCTCTAGAAATAATATTGTAAAACTTGAATGATAAATGCGTGAATTGACACTGTATGCTGGTTTATTATACAGTTTCAGGAGCTTCCTAACAAAGCCGTGAGGAAGCAGCTTTCCCAGGTGTTGGAGGGAATTATATGCTTCGTAACTATCGCCAAGTTCCATAGTCCGTTAGTTATTACGAATGAATCTGTGTTCACTTCCTAAATAGTATTAACTTCCGGTTATCTAATTAAAAGCCACTTCTGTCTAATATATGCAAGTCCTCTATCTGAATTCTAAATAACGTAATATTTGAAGTCAAAGTATCGTTTCACTGCGTCATAGTAGATCGCAATAATCAATTCTGAAAAAAAAAAACAATCTAATTTCGCCTACATACACGAGCATTCAAAACCTGCTTCGGCTAACTCTCGTAACGTAGCGACAATGGATTGAATTATCCTTAGCATTACTCACGAATCTCAAGGAGTACTCAGACGGAGTATTCTTTTGGGATGTTGGTTCTACTTTGCTAATTTTAATTATAATGATTTTGCGATTTACTATGATTTTGAATTTTGAGTTATATTTTACTGGAATCCTATCTTTCTTTCGTATGGTAATAAATTACTAAGTATTATATTCCTGATTCAATTACTGGTTAATATCCAGATAATTGTGTTAGCTGGAAATTTGTTTGCTTGTTCATTTTTCATGGAATGTGGGACTTGTTTTGGGGAAATGTTTGGGAATTTTGGAGCTAATTTTTGATTTTAATTTCTCGTCCGAGAAAGTGGCATTACAATTTGAACAAGCATTTTTTTTATTTTTCTTATATAATGGGCTTATTATTAAAATTTTAACATTTGTAAATGAAATTTTGCTTTCGTGTTTCGTGTTTCCTAACCTTTTTAAAGGTACCGGACGGATACCATCTTTAAATACGCCGTGTCTAACAATTTTCTCACGCCAATTTTGCGTAAACAACATCGAAGCTGTTGCGCTGTTTAGTGGCTATAACTTGCTGCTCGTCATTCCTATAGTAAATAGGGAGTGTATGGTTTACTACATTCAGCGGTCGTCACGAGCCTGTTGTCAGCTGTAATGGGTAACAGCGCAGTAGTCACAGAGAGAAGACTCTCGCCCTGCTATTACTGCCATCGTCCATGTTATAGTGCCAATATACCGTGTGCCGCAAAACTGCTGACATCTTTCAGGAAAACAGCAGTTTTACGTCAAGTTATACCGACTCTGTATCTGAAATCAAACAAGAGACTGGCACAGTATGTCTACTGCCAATATGATTTATGCATCTTAGCTACATCAGCTGCGATTCACACATGCACTGAAAATATACTGGGTATTGCACAGGTGCTCTTACGACCGGTTGCTGTTTTCTTTTTACTATTAACTATTATCTCCTGCTCAATTTACAAGTTCGATTTTAGAACCGTGGACTTTTTAAAAAAATAGCGAAATATAGTTGCTATGTTTAACCATATCTCTCACACTACTTCCAAAAGAATTGGTGCAACACTGACGTCGAATGTTTCATATCGCTGTTCTTCTTTCTCTCAATGATAAGGTTTCGTATTTCGCCTCAACAATAATTACGGTAGAAACATGTGGACTTGTAAGAAAAATTCTTACTTATAAACTTACAGACCTATTACATGGATGAAACAATACTGTATTTCACTACTCCTGGCATGCTTAACCATTTCATTGTGCCTATGCTTTAATTTAAATTAATGCATGTTATTCCGGATTGGAGCAGATGATACTTGGTTCAAATAATGCACTACTGGCCATTAAAACTACTACGCCACGAAGATGTCGTGCTACAGATTCGAAATTTAAGCGACAGGAAGAAGATGCTGTGATACGCAAATGATTAGCTTTTCAGAGCATTCACACAAGCTTGGCGCCGGTTGCGAGACCAACAAAATGCTGACACGAGGAAGATTTCCAAGTGATTTCTCATACACAAACAGCAGTTGCCTGGTGAAACGTTGTTGTGATGCCTCGTGTAAGGACGAGAAATGCGTACCACCACGTTTCCGACTTTGATAAAGGTCGGATTGTAGCCTATCGCGATTGCAGTTTATCGTTTCGGTAAATTGCTGCTCGCGTTGGTCGAGATCCAATGACTGTTTGCAGAATATGGAATCGGTGGGTTCAGGAGGGTAATATGGAACGCCATGCTGGATCCCAAAGGCCTCGTATCACTAGCAGTCGAGATGACAGGCACCTTATCCGCATGGCTGTAACGGATCGTGCCAACAACCATCTGCACGAACAGTTCTACGACGTTTGCAGCAGCATGGACTATCAGCTCGGAGACCATAGCTTCGATTACCCTTGACGCTGCATCACAGACAGAAGCGCCTGCGATGGAGTACTCAACGACGAACCTGGTTGCACGAATGGCAAAACATCGTTTTTTTCGGATGAATCCAGATTCTGTTTACAGCGTCATGATGGTCGCATCCGAATTTGGCGGCATCGCGGTGAACGCACATTGAAGGCGTGTATTCGCCATCGCCATACTGACGAATCACCCGGCGTGATGGTATGGAGTGACATTGGCTACACGTCTTGGTCACCTCTTGTAGACATTGACGGCAATTTGAAAAGTGGATGTTACATTTCAGATGTGTTACGCGCCGTGGATCTACCCTTCATTCGATCCCTGCGAAAACCTACATTTCAGCAGGATAATGCACGACCGCATGTTGCAAGTCCCGTACGGGCCTTTCTGGATACAGTAATTGTTCGACTGCTGCCCTGGACAGCACATTCTCCAGATCTCTCACCAATTGAAAACGTCTGGTCAATGGTGGACGAGTAACTGGCTCGTAACAATACGTCAGTCACTACTCTTGATGAACTGTGGTATAGTGTTGAAGCTGCATGGGCAGGTGTACCTGTACACGCTATCCAACCTCTGTTTGATTCAATGCCCAGTCGTATCAAGGCCGTTATTATGGCCAGAAGTGGTTGTTCTGGGTACTGATTTCTCACGATCTATGCACCCAAGTGGCGTGAAAATGTAATCATATGTCAGTTCTAGTATAATATATTTGTCCAACGAATACCCGTTTACCATCTGTATTTCTTCTTGGTGTAGCACTTTTAATGTCCAGTAATGTAAATACAGGTAAACTAAGTCATATCGATTATTATGTGATGTCATTAGGAAAAGAAGTTACACAAATTTACATTTATCGACGTTAATACTTGTCACAGGAAATAATACTGTCATGACATAATAGCGCAGCTGTTCCAGAACACACTCATACCACTTCCGCCTTTGTGCGTGAATAGCGCAGGCTTAAGTGAGCTGAATGGAAAAACATGTTCTTCGGCAACTTAGCTACTGAAGATGTCTCAGTCGTATGGTAATATGACAGAGAATATCCGTCGGCACCCTCACGCTCCTTGCCCAGTTAATATAGGCACATCCGTACGGGGTCGCACCACCAAAGGCATCGTGGAAAACCGACTGTTGTAAAAGCCATTTGCCTGCCACACTGAAACTTAGCACTTCAGGCCCCGAAAACTTCTCAAACTAAAATAAATAAAATACAATGAACAATATCTTAACTATGAAAAGACTAGTAACACATAAGAGACAGTATCCATGTTACTGACGAACCTGTTGTTACGGTAGGAAGGGCTGGGTGTCTGGAGTCTCCTGCATACACATTCCAGTGCACAATGAAATGAAGCGGACCGTTGTGGACCTCTTGTGTTGCGTGTGCAATGGTGCAAGTCGAGCCGTGTGTCGAACCGCGTGCAATGCTTGTAGCTTTCCCACAACAAAGACCACGGCGTATTTCTGCAGGACGATTAGTGAGTGCAATGCTCATTGCACTGACCTTGAATATCAGGAGCTATTAAGTCGTATTGCTGTAAGGCGATTGGATACAACGGTCGTTGCTTCCCCAGAATCACAATGTTAACAGAGTAGAGCAGTGGCGTCGCCTTTCGAATTCCTAGCGCCATTTGCTCGATCTGTCGTGTGATGTCTCTCTGCTTTGAGGCCACGAAGATCTTTGCTCGAGGGTGTGGGTGTGGACAGGGAGTGTTGTGGCGTGGCGAGTTGGGGAGTGGTAACGGAGCCAAGAAGACGGTGTGAGAGATAGGCCCGGCGACTAATGCGAACACTTCCGCAAAGACTGGCGAGTGGTTTCTAGACATATTTTTGGGCCGATTTGAATCCGTGGGTGATTTGGCGTGCCGTATTCGTGCGTATCATGGCCAGACAGCTCTGATATGTGGTGAGACGCCCGATAAACCCGCAGGGCAGGACAGGTGATTAGGATTGTGGAAAGGGCAAAATAATGTGTCGGTCAGGTTCACTCAAAATTTTAATTTAATGTAATTTAATAACACGTTTAAAACAAAACGGCACATAGCCGAACCTTTAGAACTGCGGGTTTCTTAAAGGCAATTATTTCACAGCTGAGGCCCTTCAAACAAGAAATCCTAAAGCAACAATATAAATCTCAAGTGGTAAAAACATGCAGTTAAAACTGCAAATTATATATATATATATATATATATATATATATATATATATATATATATATATATATATAATTGCCTCAAAGCAATGATGAATAGACAAACATAAACATATAAATGGCTGAAGCCGGCAGGCGTGGCCGAGCGGTTCTAGGCGCTACGGTCTGGAACCGCGCTACCGCTACGGTCGCAGGTTCGAATCCTGCATGGATGTGTGTGGTGTCCTTAGGTTAGTTACGTTTAATTAGTTCTATGTTCTCGGGGACTGATGACCTCAACAGTTAAGTAACATAGTGCCCAGAGCCATATGAACCATTTTAAACGGCTGAAGGCCCACAATAAAATTTTTTAGATTTTAAAATAAATTACCATAACTTTTCAAAGGCAGAAGGCCGCATTTTTTTTATTTTTTATTTTACGAGTAAGAATTGAAGCGGCTGAAGGCCTACAATTGATTTTCCCAAATTCAAAATATGTAAATTTATTTTAATCATTGGCTATGATAGGTTATAAACTGTCAATTAAACACCGGTGAGAAGGACAATAAAGAGAACGGCAGTCAGAAGCTTCCAGGGAGGTCGGTCTGTCCTCGTTCACTTAGGTGAGACAGGTGTTGAGCCCAACTACACTTAATCCATCGGAACCCAACCAGGGGACAGCCACGGACCAACCAACAAAACGACTTGCTTTCCACCAATTGGTACATGAGAACTTAAACACAAAAACTTATAAGCCGGCTGCGGTGGTCTAGTGGTTCTAGGCGCGCAGTCCGGAACCGCGCGACTGCTACGGTCGCAGGTTCGAATCCTGCCTCGGGCATGGATGTGTGTGATGTCCTTAGGTTAGTTAGGTTTAAGTAGTTCTAAGTTCTAGGGGACTGATGACCACAGTAGTTAAGTCCCATAGTGCTCAGAGCCACAAAAACTTACAAACATGATTATCCACAATGAAACGTGTACTAGCTGTCAAGACTACACACCATGTTGGACAGCGACAACAGGTGAGGAAAGGACGCTGCCTGAAATTACGTTAGTGGCCAGGGCAGGTAACTGGAACTCCACAAGGCAGAAAATTCGGATGGTACACTTCAATTTGAAATTTGGTAATATAGTTAACTTCACCCAAAAGCAACACTGCCTGAATTTACGTCAGTGGCCAGGGCTGCTAACCAAAACACTGACAGCCACAAGGCAGAAAATTTCACTGCTGCACTTGAATTGTAGTCAACCAAAATAGTTAATTGCACCGCATGGCGGCTAAATTTCAGCAATAGGAACACTCAAGTTTTGTTCACAGGAAAACTTCCCCAACAGCGAACCACCGAAACGAACCACACAACATGAATGGACGTAGCTTGGGTAGTTGAAACCACTACTCAACTTTGACGTCCTGGGTCGGTGAACCACGAAGCTTGTAGCGATCGGACAGCTCCACACACGCCCCGACACTAAGCAGGGACCGCCAGTGGACCCAGCCGACTGCACCACACATAGATAACTTCCATGGTGTGCAGCCACCGGTCGACTCCCCTCAGAATGTCGACAACATCTAAAATAGTCGTCAGTGGAAATAACACCAACTACACACACAACCTGACAAACACTTACACGAAGACCTGAACGATACCCAACAGTAACTAAGCACGCACGAAGACAAATCGGGAGTCGATGCACACACACACACACACACACACACAGCCGACTGATGAACGATCGGCGAGCCAAAACGCGTCGCCCGGTAGGACGACTGACCGACGATCAAACAAGACCGTGGTCCGGCTCAAGTGTTGCGTGGTGGTAACGGTTAAGCGAGCCATGTCGATGCAGATATCACTGCTGCTTCAACCGACTGCAGTAGTGGCGCACTGCAACGATCCAACTGTCAGGTACAGACTGAGTTTCAGACGCGTTCCAACTGACTGGCAAACCCGAACTGCGACCCGAACTCCTCTACAACAGACAACGATCGGGAAGTAATAGCAGTCAAGCAAAGATACTACGAGGGGGAAAATATCGATACGCGCTGCTAACGCCGTTCACGGTCAGGCAAAGCAGGAACTCAGTGACAGCAAAAAGTAAAATTAACGTAGTGAGATGGAAGTACGTTAAAAACAGGGTGTAGAATACATGATGGCGGGAACACGAGCCACGCACGGCTCACGTGGTACACCAATCGGATAGCTGAAGTCAGCTTCGTTGTGGTGCATTCTGTGCCGCCTTTGGAACTGGGAGGCTTCAGCTTCATTCGTAAACTTAGTTAAGTTCGGGATTCTGAGGTCTTAACTGTTATTTTCTTATTGATGCCTATAGGTCTGTTGTGATCATTGCGATTTCTTAGCTGATTTATTTCACTTAACTGAAGCTGTTACCACTGGAGGTCTGCTTGTTTTCTATTTAACAATTTTACTTAACTGAAAATGTTGTTAAAGAAGGCATGTCTGTTTTCTATTTGGTAGTTCTACTTAACTAAAGCTGTTATTATTGAAGGCTGGACTTTTCCCTTTTTAATTAAATTGAGAGTTGTTTCATAATTTCGGTTAGCTGAAACTCTTATTAACCAAGGGCTTCCTGCTGTTTTACTCTCCTCTTATTGAGATCTGATATCTTACTCAATCTGTCTAGTAAATAATTGAAATTGTGATTGCCGAAGGCCTACCTGTTTCCGAGTTATTGTGTAACAGGAAATGACAGATGATGGTACATGAGCCCTAACCTTTCGCCTTACATCCATTTATCTATAATTGAATGTTTCAAGAGGAAATTTCAAAAAAATGGTTCAAACGGCTCTAAGCGCTATGGGACTTAACATCTGAGGTCATCAGTCCCATAGACTTAGAGCTACTTAAAGCTAACTAACCTAAAGACATCACATGCATCCATGCCCGAGGCAGGATTCGAAACTGCGACCGTAGCAGCAGTGCGGTTCCGGACTGAAGCGCCTAGAACTCCTCGGCCACAGCGGCCAGCAGTAAATTTCAATGCAGTTAAAATTAAATTACAAATGGCGCTAACACAGAAGAATGTACCAAAAAAAACACTAGAGGTCTGCGTGGAGCAAGCGCTCAAGATTTGCGTATTTAGAAAACTCACGAAATCGAGGACAATATTAAATCAAGAAACCATAAACATTTTAAAATTTTGTACATGGCTGGAGCAGCAACAGTAGGATGAAGTCTTCTTGTAGAAATAATAAACAGCAAATCATCTGCAAAATGGAAGGTTTTTTTGAACGTCTTTACCACGGTTTCAGCATGTATAAAAACGTTCTCTTCAGAACATATTGACAACTGACTTACATGTTGTGTCAGAGGTACGTTACAACAAAGCCGAAGACCAATGCATTACCTGTACATTTGTAAGATTAGTTTGGCTAGTGTTCTAGTTAGTACATTAGCTGTACATTTGCGAGACAAGTTTGACTAGTGTACTAGCTAGTGCACTAACTGTACATTTGTCAGACTAGTTTGGTGACTATCCTAGCTAGTGCACTAATTGTGCATTTGTGAGACTAGTTTAGCTAGTGTTCTAGCTAGCGTCCGCAGCTCGTATTCGTGAGCAAGCGTTCTCGCTTCCCACGCCCGGGTTCCCGGGTTCGATTCCCGGCGGGGCCGGGGATTTCCTCTGCGTCGTGATGACTAGGTGTTGTGTGATGTCCTTAGGTTAGTTAGGCTTCAGTAGTTCTACGTTCTAGGGGACTGACGACCATAGATGTTAAGTACCATAGTGCTCAGAGCCATTTGAACCATTTTTTTTCTAGCTAGCGCGCTAGCTGCACATTGGCGAGGAAACACCGAATAACAACAACCATGTTGTGCATGTTTGATCATTATGGATGTGAAATTTTATATTTTTCTGACGCCTTTCGGATTTATTTTAACACACCTCTGCCACAACATGTAACCCAGTTGTCAATATTTCCTTCTGAAGAAGATGTCTCCATAAATGTTGAACAACCTTCTATATTCCAGCTGATTGGTTGTTCAGTATTTCTACGACAAAACACGAACATGATCAAACTCAGCAACACAAGTTGCACGTCAAAGTAAGCAAGTAACAAATTGCGCAGAACATGGATCGCGAACGCAATTGCGCCACTTACATCCGTTCAAACAGCTACTGTGCGCCGACCAGCACCGAACGACAGCCGGAGATAATGCCGTCCCTTCGACTGCCCAGAACACAGTGCCTAGAATGCAACTCCTTGCTCAAAAACTCTACGTGGAGGGAATGCTGTTAGCAATGTAACCGGCGAAAATTGTTGCCAAATTCATGCAAAAAAACCAGAGAAAAGCACATTCAGCGTCCTTCCTTTTGCATGTAAGACGAAGTTGGCAATCGGTCGGAGCAGTATCTTAACCGACTGGTCAGCCTTAACTGCCAGAGCGACGCAGCACTTTCGACTGTAGCAAATTGTTAGGGCGAACGCAACTGATTCCCCCTCACACTGGCGAGATAGGGCAGCAACGTCTGTCTTTTGAAGCCGAGCGGAAAAGAATTCAATGCTCTCAGGTATTCTCTGGGACTGTAGCGCAGCCATTATATACACTGGCTCTGAGGGTGCAGGGGTAACTCGGCTTTCAATAGCCACAGACCATATCGTCGCCCGGGATCAGCGAACTGCCTATTCTCGCCGAAGAGGGAGTCGGTCAGGATAATGAGATTCAGTGATGGCCTTCCTGCCAACAGCGGCAATCCACTTGCCGTAAAGGTAGCGGCGCTGCTTTCTCAGACACACTACCCTGACTCAGTAGACAGCTGCGAAATAGCCGCAGTAAACGAAGCAATGTAGCATAGCGGTATGTGACAGTAACGTCACAGAACGCCATCAAGTCTCGTGGACGCGTGCTTCGCGGTTTCAGCACGAAGTGACTGACTTTCGCCAGCGAGCTTGTGTGTCTCACAATATCCGCTTACAAGATCCTTACCAATTTAAACTATTGGGTTTTTACAATAAATTAAAAGAGACGCAGTCTGGGTCACTTGTTACATGCACTGAAGCGTCAAAGAAACAGGTATAGGCATGCATATTCAAATACAGAGGTATGAAAGGCGGAATACGCCGCTGCGGTCGGCAATGCTTATACAAGACAAGAAGTGTCTGGCGCGGTTGTTAGCTCAGTTACGGCTGCTACAATGGCAGTTTATCAAGATCTAAGTGAATATGAACGTGGTGTTATAGTCGGCGCAAGAGCGATGGGACCCAGCATCTCCGAAGCAGCGATGAAGTGGGAATTTTCCCGTACGACTATTTGACAAGTGTACCGGTAAAACACCAAATCTCCTACAACACTGTGGCCGGAAAACGATCCTCTAAAAAAAGGGACCAACGAAGAGAATCGTTCAACGTGGCAGAAGTGCAACCCTTCCGGAAACTGCTGCAGTTCTGAATGCTGGGCTATCAAATGGTTCAAATGGCTCTGAGCACTATGGGACTTAGTCATTAGTCCCCTAGAACTTAGAACTACTTAAACCTAACTAACCTAAGGACGTCACACACATCCATGCCGAAGTCAGGATTCCAACCTGCGACCACAGCAGTCGCGCAGTTCCGGACTGAAGCGCCTAGAACCGCTCGGCCATAACGGCCGGCGCTGGGCTATCAGAAACTGTCAGCGTGCGAACCATTCAACGAACCATCATCGATATGGGCTTTCGGAGACGAAGGCCCACTCGTGTACCCTTGATGACTGCTAGACACAAAGCCTTACGTCTCGCCTGGGCCCGCCAACACCGACATTGGACTGTTGATGACTGGAAACATGTTGCCTCGTCAGACAATTCTCGATTAAAATTGTATCCAGTGGATGGACGTGTACAGGTATGGAGACATCTAGAATCCATCGACTCTGCATGTCAGCAGGGGACTGTTCAGGCTGTTGGAGGCTGTGTAATGCTGTGAGGCGTATGCAGTTGGAGAGATATGGGACCCCTGATACGTCTAGATATGACTTTGAAAGGTGAGACGTATGTAAGCATCCTGCCTTATCACCTGCATCCATTCATGTCCATTGTGCATTCCGGTGGACGTGGGCAATGACAGCAGAACAATGTAGCATCGTACACGACCAGAATTGCTACAGAGTGACTCCAGGAACATTATTCTGAAGTTAAACACTTCCGCCGGCCACCAAACTCCACAGTCATGAACATTAATGAGCACATATGTGATGCCTTACAACATGGTCTTCAAAAAAGACCTCCAACTTCTCATACTCATAGCGATTTATGGAGAGCCCTGCAGGATTCATGGTGTCAAATCCCACCAGCACACTTCAGACATTGGTCGAGTCCGTACCACGTCGTGTTGCGGCACTTCTTCTTGCTCTTGAGGGCCCTACACGATATATTCTGTATATGACTCCTTAAAGTCATAATCGTCAACACAAAGCTGCTACAGTATCATAGGTAGCCATGCTTTAGTATAACCATTTTAATGTAAGGCATTTCTTATATCTAAGCTAGAGACACTTTTTTTATATTCCTTCTATACAGTTCACAGTGCTTATTTTTTCCAGTAATCCTCCTCCTGTCACATTTTTGGTGCCATGTATGAGAAGTGTTAGCTCCGCCTGGATGCTGTGTCTCATAGAAAATGAATTTCCACTCCCCCAACCTTCGCCTTTTCCATTCCTTTCCCTACTTACCTCCCAGTAGTACTGTCATATGAAAATATGCAATAACTGATGCAAACACATTTCAAAAATACGGCCCAGCAAATGTGCCATTTGCGAGATAACTGCAAATGTGTAGTTATCAGCTGGCAATGACTTTAGGATGATGTATTGTCATAGTTAATACACATTTATTTGAAAAGTTATTTTTTCAAGTATGTCGTCATCTAACTGGGACCACATTTCATGCAAACACATTTCAGTAAATACGGCCCAGCAAATGTGCCATTTGCGAGATAACTGCAAATATGTAGTTATGAGCTGGCAATGACTTTAGGATGATGTATTGTCATAGTTAATACACACTTATTTGAAAAGTTATTTTTTCAAGTATGTCGTCATCTAACTGGGACCACATTTCATGCGTGGACCATGGTAACGGAATGTGGAACATGCTTGATTGGATAGCAACATATTTTGATGCAGTACAGTCCAAGGTGTACAGGTCCAGCAGGTCATGTACCTTAGCCTCCTAGATAAAACCTCAATCCCCTGAATTTTTCTGTCTGGAGTATCTCAAAACTGGACTGTACAGCATTTCCGATCGTATTAATAACGAACTGGGCACGCGAATTGTACAGTACTGTATGGGTCGCTCATTCCTGGGCAAGAAACCCCTTCTGCTTGTCAGGATGAAGGGCGAAGACTTAATAAAGCAGGATTAAATATTACCTCATTTATGTCTCTTAGTACATCTCATCGCTGTCTCTTCAGCGGGGAGTGGTGGCGTAGCAACGGGCGAGAAATTTTCTGAACCCCATGGCTGTGTAAGGCTGTTGTACATCGCTGGATCAGCCCTGTGACCAACCAAATGAATTCTATACTCCTTACGTCGAGAGAAGAGCTCTGGCAGATGGCAGCACAGTTGCCAGAATTCGTCACGGAGACCAGTGAGCCAGTGGGCGGGGGGGGGGGGGGGGGTGACAGACCTTCCTGTCCCACTCTTTGGCCCGCGGCAACACTCGGCTCCTTCAGAACCTAATAATGCCACGTCATTCATTGCAGCATTCCTGTAGGACCAGCATTCTGATGACCTATGTGTTCCTTCATGGAATATTTCTTCACGTGTGCTACAAGTGAAGGTCACCTTACACAAACACACACATAAATAATTTCTCGGGTGCAGCAATTTTTATTTTATTGTTATACAGTTCAGATTTCGCAGTATTTCATACTAGACATATTTGTACTTAAAAATGGCCTAAGGCCATAGCGGAATCCACACGTATACACACAAAACTGAACGTAGCATGTGGCACAACTGACTGAAAGCAGCGGTCGCCCAGCATTACAGCAACACTGGGGCATTGCCACAGTAACGTAAACAAAAGCTCACGAGCTGATTGGCCGTCGCGGATGCGCAAAGCACGTGCGCCAAGGCAGCGTTAACTGTCAGAGCTCTTCTCTTGCCATATGGAGTATAGTAAGCGGGTTTCCACCCGTGGTGAGGATGACGCAGCCCATCAGGAGCTCTCCTCAGGGATGAGAGTGACCATTGTGCGTTTTGCGTTGTCTCTCGCACGCCATTCTGGGATTACTGTGTCACTGACCATATTGGCCCATCAGACGGATGGTGATGTCGGATACTGTGAGTCATGTTCAATGCTGACCCTGTCCCACTGGTCGCCGTTTCAGTAGCCCATCTGACCCAAGTGACGCTAGAGTTTAGAACACTCTGTGACTCAGATAGGAGTGGTGTTGATAGGCCCCTGGACTATCCATTAGTGGCAGCTGGTTCTGAAGCCTGGCTTCCATCACCCGTGGTTATGGATCAGTGATCAGCTCTTAAGGCAGCAGGAGTATAATTGGTTTTGGGACAATCTCATAGACAAGTTGTTTCAATGCAGCAATCAGAGAATCAAGTGCAAATACACTCCTGGAAATGGAAAAAAGAACACATTGACACCGGTGTGTCAGGCCCACCATACTTGCTCCGGACACTGCGAGAGGGCTGTACAAGCAATGATCACACGCACGGCACACCGGACACACCAGGAACCGCGGTGTTGGCCGTCGAATGGCGCTAGCTGCGCAGCATTTGTGCACCGCCGCCGTCAGTGTCAGCCAGTTTGCCGTGGCATACGGAGCTCCATCGCAGTCTTTAACACTGGTAGCATGCCGCGACAGCGTGGACGTGAACCGTATGTGCAGTTGACGGACTTTGAGCGAGGGCGTATAGTGGGCATGCGGGAGGCCGGGTGGACGTACCGCCGAATTGCTCAACACGTGGGGCGTGAGGTCTCCACAGTACATCGATGTTGTCGCCAGTGGTCGGCGGAAGGCGCACGTGCCCGTCGACCTAGGACCGGACCGCAGCGACGCACGGATGCACGCCAAGACCGTAGGATCCTACGCAGTGCCGTAGGGGACCGCACCGCCACTTCCCAGCAAATTAGGGACACTGTTGCTCCTGGGGTATCGGCGAGGACCATTCGCAACCGTCTCCACGAAGCTGGGCTACGGTCCCGCACACCGTTAGGCCGTCTTCCGCTCACGCCCCAACATCGTGCAGCCCGCCTCCAGTGGTGTCGCGACAGGCGTGAATGGAGGGACGAATGGAGACGTGTCGTCTTCAGCGATGAGAGTCGCTTCTGCCTTGGTGCCAATGATGGTCGTATGCGTGTTTGGCGCCGTGCAGGTGAGCGCCACAATCAGGACTGCATACGACCGAGGCACACAGGGCCAACACCCGGCATCATGGTGTGGGGAGCGATCTCCTACACTGGCCGTACACCTCTGGTGATCGTCGAGGGGACACTGAATAAGTGCACTGTACATCCAAACCGTCATCGAACCCATCGTTCTACCATTCCTAGACCGGCAAGGGAACTTGCTGTTCCAACAGGACAATGCACATCCGCATGTATCCCGTGCCACCCAACGTGCTCTAGAAGGTGTAAGTCAACTACCCTGGCCAGTAAGATCTCCGGATCTGTCCCCCATTGAGCATGTTTGGGACTGGATGAAGCGTCGTCTCACGCGGTCTGCACGTCCAGCACGAACGTTGGCCAACTGAGGCGCCAGGTGGAAATGGCATGGCAAGCCGTTCCACAGGACTACATCCAGCATCTCTACGATCGTCTCCATGGGAGAATAGCAGCCTGCATTGCTGCGAAAGGTGGATATACACTGTACTAGTGCCGACATTGTGCATGCTCTGTTGCCTGTGTCTATGTGCCTGTGGTTCTGTCAGTGTGATCATGTGATGTATCTGACCCCAGGAATGTGTCAATAAAGTTTCCCCTTCCTGGGACAATGAATTCACGGTGTTCTTATTTCAATTTCCAGGAGTGTAACATGAACCATATGGACTGTACTGATTGACTGACACTAGTGCAATGAGGTGAAGTATTTACTGCATCATGGAGAGGCTTTGCTTTTTGACGTCATTCATCATCATCGAATCAGCTCTGTTCTTTACGAGTTGGAGGCCTTCCGATATGCCACGTCTGCTTAACCAATTTGTTTGTCAGTCTTTTGATGGGTGTTGTTGCGTCCTCCTAAGCGCTTCTTGCACAACGTTATGAGAGTGACGGAGGCAGGTTGGTCTGCAGCCGTCTAACCCTTTCCGCTGAGCTCGCTCACACTCATATTCAGAAGTGCTGATGCAACATTATTGGTGACCGACAAATTTATCAAAAAGTTTACGCCCAGTGGCTGGCTCGAACTGATACTTCTGTGTGCTTGAGCAAATCCGTTCTATTGGGACTTAGAAAATTTCACTTTTCCATTCCCTTACTTTCTTGATGCATAACAGTACTGTGCGGCTTTCCGAGATGATCTGTAGATGTTCGAGAGAATTTGCTGCAAGGATGAGTGCAGTATTGCTCCCAAAAGCGTAAACGACACGCTGATCGCGAGTGTAGAATTCAATGTAACATGAATCGTACTAAATAAATATTATATTTCTTGTTAAGGTAAGCCATATACAAGTTTGAGTCCAATTACATAATAACTTAATGCGAAAGTTTACGTTTCACCTATATATGCTCTAGCTAGTATTCAGTATTATCATGAATGGTGTGCTGCGGAAAGAACGACTGTTGGTAAACCTCTGTGCCTGCTCCAGTTTTCTCTAATTTTATCTTCACGAACTTTTTGCGGACGTACTAGGAGGAAAACATTTACTGTCTGACTCTTTTGGGAAAGTACGCTTACAGAATTTTAGCGGTAAACCACACCGTGAAGCATAAAGCCTCTCTTGTCTGTCTGCCACATTAGTTAGGTTAGCTTTCGTGCCTACTAAGCCAGTCTGTGACGGAACTTACTGCTCTCCTTTGGAGCTTCTCTGTTTCCTCTGTAAATCTTTTCTGACACCGGTCGCAGACTGACGAGCATATTCATGTATTTGTGGAACTACTGTTTTGTAAGCTGTATCTGTCGTGGCTGGGCTACATTCCCTCACGACTCTTCAGTAAATATCAGCGTGTAAACTGCGTTACATACGGCTACTTTTATGTGGTCGTTCCGCTTTAACTATTTCCGTACGCATACTCCTAGGTATTTAATATCTGTGACTGTTTCCAGTGATGGTTTGGTAATCGCGTAATCAAAAACTAATGGGTTTTTACGCCTACGCTTCCCACGCCCGGGTTCCCGGGTTCGATTCCCGGCGGGGTCAGGGATTTTCTCTGCCTCGTGATGGCTGGGTGTTGTGTGACGTCCTTTGGTTAATTAGGTTCAAGTAGTTCTAAGTTCTAGGGGACTGATGACCATAGCTGTTAAGTCCCATAGTGCTCAGAGCCATTTGAACCATTTTTTTTTACGCCTACATCCACATAATACACCACATTGTTTATTTTTAAGACCAACTGTTAGTGACACTATCCGTACCTCTTCTGCACTGAGATCCAATTTTCTAGTGTTGTGACTTGTAACGGGATTTTCACCTCTAGCATTACTTTTCCTCAACAGTAGTTGTCGATACCAATATTGTTTTTCAAATTTTTTTATAAATATTTTAGTTTCTATGTGATAATCGATAAGTGGTAGTTGTGAATGTGCAGTTAAAATTAAATTATTAAGAAACATTTGAAATTATGAATTGTTTGCACACTTAAAATTTCTATTGTTTATTACGAAATCCTATACTGTTTACTATGTTTATTACTGGATTCATTTATGAAATAATAATCGAAATTAATAATGTAACGAAAATTAGTAGGTATTCATTTGTTAAGAAAAGTTGTAAACCCATTGCAATATTATTATTTCTCGCACATTTTGACTGTCGAAAGCTTGCCTCTGATGGGATCGGACGTATTTTTATATAATAGGTGCGAACCATGTAACGGCTTTATTAACGTGAAAATTCAAAATACTGTCTGATATACTAAAATATGAGAAAATCAGTGGAAAATATATTTACGTAAAAAATTCTGCAAAAACAATCTTCCAGTTTACTTACACTATTGGCTATTAAAATTGCTACATCACGAAGATAACGTGCTAAGGACGTGACATTTAACCGACAGGAAGAAAATGCTGTGATATGCAAATGATTAGCTTTTCAGGGCATTCACACAAGGTTGGCGCCGGTGGCGACACCTACAACATACCGACATGAGGAAAGTTTCCAACCGATTTCTCATACACAAACTGCAGTTGACCGGCGTTGCCTGGTGAAACGTTGTTGTGATCCCTCGTGTAAGGATGAGAAATGCGAACCATCACGTTTCTGACTTTGCTAAAGGTCTGATTGTAGCCTGTCACGATTGCGGTATATCGTATCGCAACATTGTTGCTCGCGTTGGTCGAGATCCAATAACTGTTAGCAGAATATGGAATCGGTGGATTCAGGAGGGTAATATGGAACGCCGCGCTCGATCCCAACGTCCTCGTATCACTAGCAGTCGAGATGACAGGCATCTAATCCGCATGACTGTAACGGATCGTGCAGACACGTCTCGATCCCTGAGTCAACAGATGGGGACGTTTGCAAGACAACAATCATCTGCACGAACAGTTCGACGACGTTTGCAGCAGCATGGACAATCAGCGGAGAGACCATGGCTGCAGTTACCCTTGACGCTGCATCACAGACAGGAGTCCCTACGATGGTGTACTCAACGACGAACATAGGTGCACGAATGTCAAAACGTCATTTTTTCGGATGAATCCAGGTTCTGTTTACAGCATCACGATGGTCGCATCCGCGTTTGGCGACATCGCGGTGAACGCACATTGGAAGCGTGTATTCCTCATCGTCATACTGGCGTATCACCCGGTGTGATGGTGTGGGGTGCCATTGGTTACACGTCTCGGTCCCCTCTTGTTCGCATTGACGGCACTCTGAACAGTGGAACGTTACATTTCAGATGTGTTACGACCCGTGGCTCTACCCTTCATTCCCTGCCTGCGAAACCCTACATTTCAGCAGGATAATGCACGACCGCAATGTTGCAGGTCCTGTACGGGCCTTTCTGGATACGGAAAATGTTCGACTGCTGGCCTGGCCAGCACATTCTCCAGATCTCTCACCAATTGAAAACGTCTGGTGAATGGTGGTCGAGCAACTGGCTCGTCACAATACGTCAGTCACTACTCTTGATGAACTGTGATATCGTGTTGACGCTGCATGGGCAGCTGTGAATGTTCACGCCATCCAGGCTCTGTTTGACTCAATACCCAGGCGTATCAAGGCCGTTATTACGGCCAGAGGTGGATGTTCTCGGTACTGATTTCTCAGGATCTATGGACGCAAATTGGGTGAAAAAGTAATCACATGTCAGTTTTAGTATAATATGTTAGTCCAATGAATACCCGTTTATCATCTGCATTTGTTCTTGGTGTGGAAATTTTAATGGCCAGTAGTGTAGTTCAGACGCACCGTGAGGATCTAACGTCGGATTTTCAACTTCAAGAATCAGACCCATAGACAAGAAGCAGTGGAGCCATCTCAGCATGACAAGCTAACTAAACTTGAAAGTTTATTGTAATCTTCGCTCCTCTCAAATCTTCATAAAAGATTTTGTTTATTAATTACTTCTACTGAGCATTGTTTAATGTGGATAATAGAAGGAAGGAGGGGGGAGGTTACAGATTTCTGGGGATACAGAATTATGTGTGAGGAGGTTCATGAGCATTCGATGTTATCAATTACGTCATTAGATAAGTGCAGAAACAAGCCGCCTGCGCCTTGAACAGGCGGCTGCCCCGGTGTGTCAGTAAAAGTTTCCGCACGGTAGCCTTTGTGGGTCGTATTGATAATACACAGCAGATGCGTACAGGCAAGGTACGCCCACTCGTAGACTATAACTAAGCCCTACAAACACACTTCGAAGGGTCGTCAATTGGTGTCGAACGCGTCCACCCCTGCCACAACGAAACTCCCTATGGTCTGTCAGAGCATAAACTCGCTTTGCCTACCAAACGTTTGCCTCATCTCTTAGTGATTTTTGCCTTTCTGTAAAATAAAATGCAAGCTGTGAAGAGCGGATCTTCAACGACCCATATCTCAACAGGTATTGGATTCCAGACAATTCATTATACGATCTTCTCTTCTAGTTTAGACCTATACTAACCTCCTGTAACTACTTCCACGAGCTGATGTGCCCTCTGTTTTAGGGGACGATATAACAACTTGTAACATCACAATAGGTGTCCCAACAAACGCATACCTGTAGAAGCAATATGGTTATACACATTTCTTTTTCATTTCATATGCACGACCTGTGCCCTTATTTCCATTTGTCAGTCTTCCTGAAAGTGTGTGGTCAAGTGTTAATGATTTGAATGCACTAGCAGACGAACCAGAGAAGTGGTGAGTTTCTTAATCTTCTTCCGACCTAAACTGTGTTGCTGGAAGGCAGAGAGCAGGAACAGGAGAACTTGGCCAAAGATGAGTAAAGCAAAACGTTTTTCGTAGCAGAGGTTGGTCATGGGTCTTTCCCACCACCTCGTGCGGTTCGGAGAGAGTTCCGCGCGACGGTTATAGGTCGAGTTGTTCTGAATACAAGTAAGCGATCAGACGTTCCCTCAGAACGGCTGTGTTGAAAAAGGGACAAAAGGTATTTGAATATGTTAATAATAATTTATTAATCTCAACAATTTCTTTTTCTAGCTATTTTTTAATTACCATTTAGGTTCTGGTTACAATTTTTGGTTCAGTTAATCAGTGTCACAATAGTGAGATTTCTGTTAGGTGCAACCACGCGGTCTATAGATTCAAAGCGCAGCCCAAGCCTTAAAAGTTACTGCTTGCCATATTATTTTATTTGTTGGGACATTTTAAATTATCAATAAAACTGTACCGAGCGTATATTTGGCAAGATGAATCGATTTGATTCCAAGCGCTTCACGCAAAGATATGCAGCCACCAAAATCCTGCTCGATGCCAGTCACGAGGTGCATACAATTCTTCCCACTAATAAATGATGTTGACATTTTGTTTGCCGTGTGAATTAGTGCATGTGAATGTCTGTGTTACAAACTTGAGCAGTGACCACGTGCCTCCCTGATCTGCCCATCCCACAGTACTACAAACTAAGGTTAACGTGGCTTGTTATTCTCGTATCAGAAAGGCATAGGATCTTATATAAATGTACCAGGAATGTTTTGTCCATGTATTAAAGACAAAAAGATTAATGTTAACATAGAAATATTAGTCAAAAATAAATATTTTATCATTTGAAGCTATTTCCGTATCGTTAATTTATTTTCAGTACACCTGAAAATAGTGTCACATTTGTAGTATTGATAATTACGCTCCTAAAATCTAAAGTGCTTGGTTCAAGTTTAGCTGACATCACGTAGATTTCTCTGACTGCCGCGTAGAATACCATTGCGTTATCCGTTGCGGCCTTAACAAATTCAATCAGTGATTGAATTGTTCCTAAAATTGAGATGGGCCTACATCTATTCCAACTAGTGGGGAAAACTATTCAGAGAAGGTTACGTCGCCAAAGAAAAATAAGAGCGAATGTCGAGAGGATATGCCATCACAGCAGGCTGGAACATAAAGAAACAATAATAATCAAGAGAAGCTCGTGCTAGCGAAGGTAAGTAACCCAATGCTGAGTTACAAAATGTGGTTACAGATTTAAGGGAGTGCGTAATGTATGATTTTCAACGTTAGTTATTAGGTAGAACGTTTTAAGTGTTTTCAGGATACCTGGTTTGTCCTATTTTCTCCTAGTTACCAGCTAGTCGCAGTTCCCTGTTACAATATTTTAGCTGTTGTGCAGTTCTACACTGATCGTCATAAAAAGAGCAGCACCCAGAACGATCCATCCTATCCATTGCAAGCTGGGTGGGTATATCGCACACCATCAGCTAAGCAGATGATCGTTTGTGCACGATTGGTTGCGCACTCGGAGAGCGTGGATGAGTACGTGATGTAGCGCTCATTGGTTGATGCAAAAGAAGCTTCAACTGCCGTACCGGGCAATGCGACAGAGGGTATTGTCAGTAGGGCATGACCTGTACGTGCGCAATGCTGAGGAGGCATATCCGGCAGTGGGTTGCCCAGCTGGACGAGTTCGAGACCGGTTGTGGTCATATCGCCGTACTGCGTGACGTACCGGTCGTACGGACATAATCATTCGTGGAAATGGATACAGGAAGGGATGCATGTACAACATGTAGGATCTGGACGTCCGACACGCACCACAAGGAGGGAGGACTGACGGATTCTTCATCACGCGTAAACAAACCAGACGGAAACGATATGGGCCGCTCAACTGACTGTTCTGCCTTCGACACAACATCCCGTAGCGCCTGGTACCGTCGGCAGGCGGTTGCACGGCGCAGGGCTCACCACTCGCCAACCGTTCGACGCCTGCCACACACACTCCTGAAGCGTCGCGTTCGACTAGCCTCGTGCCGGCAACGGCGGACTTGGCGCGCCACAGAGTGGCAGCAGGTCATATTTAGCGACGAGTTGCGCTTCTGCTTTAGAAGCGAAGGCAACCGGATGCGTGTCTGGAGGCATAATGGAGAGTGGCGCTGAATTGTGGTTTATGGTCTCCCATCACACGCCCCTACACCTACACAGATACTCCGCAAGCCACCGTAAGGAGCATGGCGGAGAGTACCCTGTACTACTACTTGTCATTTCCCCTCCTGTTCCACTCGGAAATAGAGTGGGGTAAGAACGAGTTTCTGTACTCTTCCGTACGTGCCCTAATTTCTCGTATCTTATCTTCGTGGCCCTTACGAGTGATGTACATTGGTGGCAGTAGAATCGTTCGGCCGTCTCGGAAAGGACGTCGTCTTTCCTCCAGGTATTCCCGAAGCACCTCGGTAACACTTACGTGTTCTTCGAACCTGCCGGTAACAAATCTAGCAGACCGCCTCTGACTTGCTTCTATACCTTCCTTCAATCAGACTTGGTACGGATCCCAAACACTCGAGCAGAGCTCAAGAATAGGTCGCACCTGCGTCCTATATGCGGTCTCCATTACAAGTGAACCTCTCTTTCCTTAAATTCTCCCAAAAAACCGAAGTCATGTCCGAAAAAACAGATACCATCATCATATAGTTAAGGCTAATCGGCCATTTACCTTCTTCTGTGCGAATTAACACACATTGTCCGAACTCGTACGGGACTGGGTAAGATTGTCTGCCGCAAATAATGAGTGTAATGGCCGGCAGTGGTGGCCGAGCGGTTCTGCGCACTACAGTCTGGAACCGCACGACCGCTACGGTCGCAGGTTCGAATCCTGCCTCGGGCATGGATGTGTGTGATATCCTTAGGTTAGTTAGGTTTAAGTAGTTCTAAGTTCTAGGGGACTGATGACGTTAGAAGTTAAGTCCCATAGTGCTCAGAGCCATCTGAACCAATGAGTGTAATGGGCAGGGGCTCTACGAATGTAGTGTGTGGACAGAAAGTTGGGAATGTGGGTCTCATGGGGAGCGTGCAAGGGATAAATCTCTGCAGTCACACTATCCTCTGTGTCCTCGGTGGCTCAGATAGACAGAGCGTCTGCCGCGTAAGCAAGAGATGCCGGCTTCGAGTCCCGATCGGGGTACACATTTTTCAACTGTCCCCGTTGATGTATATCAACGCCTGTCGGCAGCTTAGGGTCTTTATTTAATTATCATTTCATTCTAGAGAGCTGCATAGTCTCCTATTGGATCTGTTCAAGACCATGCCGCGACGTTTCGACACTTGTACTCACTACTATTGGGGACAGATGCCGTACTAACACGACAACTATCGTGAAACGCAATAACCGCTCGCCGTTAGAAGTTGAAATTGTAATCATTTCGTTACGTATAGTACCATTAAGCTGCCTGCCAATAGTAATCATAATTCTCCTTACCCTTCCGGATACAGCCCTTTTTGTGACGATCCACATAGCTTCTGTATTTCAACCATTTTACAAGACGACTGAGCCTTGGGTATTTTGTAGTTCCGTGGGAAAGTGTTAGTGCGAGTGGATGAGAATGGAGCACAGTGGATGAGGTTAATATCCGACTAGCTTCGCTATGTCTTTCTCAATTGTTTTCTTAACTGGAAAAAGAAGTCTAACTCATGCAAATTATACTTTTATACACTACATTTGGTGTTTTTCTTTTGGGTGCAAAGACGAATACTTCTTGATGTTGTTTACACGCGAACAAGCTACATATAGCTGTTTACACTAGAACGAACTTTCTACATATTCCATAACCGGACCGAAACTCGAACTCAGGACCTTTTCCTATCGCGTGAAAGTGCTCTTCCAAGTGAGCTAGCCAATTATGACTCACGGCTCATACCCACAGCTAACTTCCACCTGTACCTCGTCTCATACTTGATACACAGTTTTAATCTACCAGGAAGTTTCATGTTACATATAGCTGTCTCTACGAAAAAGACTGTTCATTTAAATTCACTGTGCAACATTAAAATGTTTGCCCTTGTGTTTTATTGATACACTGTATGACAGTCTTACCAGTAATTGGAACCTGAATGCTAAGGTAGTTGAAATGATGGATTTCGTGGTATGAATACGGATTTCCCTTTTCCCACCTGTATGCCGTTTGTAGAAGCTCTTTTGCGAGTACAAAAACGGAATATTGAGCGAATTTAGGATTTCTGTTGAGAGCATTCCGCTTTAAACTTGGTTCCGTTTCTCATTACTGTACAGCAAGTAACTTTTGTATCTGAGGACTATTTGCTGAACAAATGCCGTGGTCAATATTACATACACGGTTGTAGTGCCAAATAGTCTAAAATTCATGAATATTAATTGACTATTGGCTCTAGTCTCTCTCCCAAAGAGAAATGCGTGAACTTTAGTTAGTGAATCCATAACGACCAATCCTAGTTTGGACTTTACTAAGCTTATTATGTAATTTTCTCTCACAAGGTGCCTGTTGGTAGAGATTACAGAAAAGGGTTCAAATGGTTCAAATGGCTCTGAGCACTATGGGACTTAACATCTGAGGTCATCAGTCCCCTGGAACTACTTAAACCTAACTAACCTAAGGACATCACACACATGCATGCCCCAGGTAGGATTCGAACCTGCGACCGTAGCGTCGCGCGGTTCCAGACTGAAGCGCCTAGAACCGCTCGGCTACACCGGCCGGCACAGAAAGGGGAAATGCATGCTGTTGTGCACGTTGGGAGACGTTTAACGAACTAAGTAGCTGCATTATTAAACTCCATGTAACAGAAGGAGTGTACTTCTGAAACTCCATTTGCATGGAATGCACATAAAATACTAATGGTATGGTTCCATACGGGCTAATGATATAGATGATTATTAGTCAGCAAGGATTTGTGGATTAAGGGAACACGACATGGGTACTCAAATTACTCAACCACAAAGATTGGAAAGCAAAGTTCGCAATTTTACGTTACTTGATAGATCATCAACACCACCTCGTGACTTACAGTGAAAAGAATCAGGACAATCAAGTGGGCACACGATGAACGAAGTGCATCGTAACCGATTAAAAACCGAATTTGGTATCATCTAACTTTACGTAAAACGATATTGGAAACATCACTCGCAAGAACAGCGCATTCCTCCCAACTACGGAGTTTCATTGTTTTGCAGAGGAGCCTAACTCGAAATGGAACTAATTCTATCTAAAATTCATTACTTTTTTCTGCTTCTTGCCGTGTCAACATCTCCAGTGCCTATCCTCTTCAAATAGAGAGCGACAAAACTTGGTGGGGCACACTGACAAAGCATCAGAATGACTTTTTTTCCCGAAAGAGTGGGCTTTCCTCCAATCGGAATACCGGGGAGGTAATACCCGGTCTTTTTGGGCTAAAGTTTTCCATTCAGTTCAACGATTGAAATTTTGAAGACAGCCTCCATCGCTCCAGTTGGAAACGGTCAGTCGTGTGGCTCCAGGCCACGTGCGGTAGCAAGAGCGTCGCGATAACCTGTCGCCACTGGAGCTAGCTTCGAAGCTGCCTTCCCAGGCTACTGCTGAAGAGCTAAACCAAGAGCTTCCACCTGGTTAAGAATAGTTGCATGCTTTTGTGATTACAACCACATTCATTGGAAATGAAATGAGCTTTTGGCGTCATTGGCCGGAAGGTCCCTTACGGGGCAGGTCCGGCCGCCTTGGTGCAGGTCTTATTACAGTCGACGCCACATTGGGCGACCTGCAAGCCGGATGGGGATGAAATGATGACGACAACACAACACCCAGTCCCTGAGGGGAGAAAATCCCCGACCCAGCCGAGAATCGAACCCGGGCCCGTAGGACGGCAATCCGTCACGCTGACCGCTCAATTATCGGGGCGGACACCACATTCATTGAAAATAAGTGATTACACATGTTCGTGATAGGTGGTTATAGGTACATGTTGAACTTTCCATCAGTTGTAATTAAGGTCAAAATAAAGATACAGACATCCAGATTCCCAGAGTGATCTTCCTCCCTGACGTGAAAAATATGTGTATGAAAATCATGAACAAATGCAGGCAGAGAAACGACACTTTATCGAACTTGACACGGTAAAAAGGCCGGGCGCTGTGGTCGAGCCGTTCTGGGCGCTTCAGTCCGGAACCGCGCTGGTGCTACGATCGGAGGTTCGAATCCTGCCTCGGGCATAGATGTGTGCGATGTCCTTAGGTTAGTTAGGTTTAAGTAGTTCTAAGACTAGGAGACTGATGACCTCAGGTGTTAAGTCCCATAGAGCTTAGACCCATTTCTGATACTGTAAAACCACCAGAATTTTATTGGAGGAGGGATGCGTGACATACAGCAAATAAGACGTCCATCTGCTACAAATCAAATCCGAAATCCTTGTAATAGAGATCTCTTCCACATGAAGATAGTGCGGCTGCACCGAGAAAAGAAAAAAAAGCAGACACAGTGCTCTTTGGACTGAAGAGCCTAAACAATCGCGCTCTCGAAGAATACAGGTGCTATGGGCTTGAAAGATAATTATTTACACTGCCAAGTCTAACAAGTTTTAACGTGGTCCTAGACGGCCACAGCGATATAACGGAGCCAAATGAATCTCAAATTGTGATGAATGAAAATTTGTATTAAGGGCGGGATTCGAACATGGGTATCCCGCTCACTATGCAGATGCACTAAGCACTACACCACCCTAGCGCAGTGGCTTTGCACCACTCATGCGTCAGCGGACTTGGGTATTCTCACTACACTCGAACAGCATTGCAGAGGATCTGCAACTGCACGGAATATTCTCTCATCATCGAACGAACCGGATGATCCCGCCTAAGGCACAGATGCTTTTATCAAATGAAAGAACATGGTTCCAGAGACCTTTCCAAGTCTCAGACATCCATGATGTATGTACACTACTGGCCATTAAAATTGCTACACCAAGAACAAATGCAGATGATTAACGGGTATCCATTGGACAAATGTATTATACTAGAACTGACATGTGATTACATTTTCAAGCAATTTGGGTGCATAGATCCTGAGAAATCAGTACCCAGAACAACCACCTCTGGCGATAATAACGGCCTTGATGCGCCTTGGCATTAAAACAGAGCCTGGATGTCGTGTACAGGTACAGCTGCCCATGCAGCTTCAACACGATACCACAGTTCATCACGAGTAGTGACTGGCGTATTGTGACGAGCCAGTTGTTCAGCCACCATCAACCAGACGTTTTCAATTGGTGATAGATCTGGAGAATGTTCTGGCCAGGGCAGCAATCGTACATTTTCTGTATCCAAAAAGGCCCGTACAGGATCTGCAACATGCGGCGGTGCATTATCCTGCTGAAATGTAGGGTTTCGCAGGGATCGAATGAAGGGTAGAGCCACGGGTCGTAACACATCTGAAGTGTAACGTCCACGTCAGTGCGAACAAGACGTGACCGAGACTTGTAACCAATAACACCCCATACCATCACGCCGGATGATAAGCCAGTATGGCGATGCCGAATACACGCTTCCTATGTGCGTTCACCGCGATGTCGCCAAACACGGATGCGACCATCATGATGCTGTAAACAGAACCTGGTTTCATCCGAAAAAATGACGTTTTGCCATTCGTGCACACAGGGTCGTCGTTGAGTACACCATCGCAGGCGCTCCTGACTGTCATGCAGCGTCTAGGGTAACCGCAGCCATGGTTTCCGAGCTGACAGTCCATATTGCTGCAAACGTCGTCGAACTGTTCGTGCAATTCGTTGTTGTCTTGCAAACGTTCCCATCTGTTCAATCAGAGATCGAGACGTTGCTGCACAATCCGTTACAGGCATGCGGATAAGATGCCTGTCATCTCGGCCGGCCGGTGTGGCCGAGCGATTCTAGGCGCTACAGTCTGGAACCGCGCCACCGGTACGGTCTCAAGTTCGAATCCTGCCTCGGACATGGGTATGTGTGATGCCCTTAGGTTAGTTAGGTTCAAGTAGTTCTCAGTTCTAGGGGACTGATAACCTCAGATATTGAGTCCAATAGTGCTCAGAGCCATTTGAACCATTTGAACCCGTCACCTCGACTGCTAGTGATACGAGGCCGTTGGGATCCAGCACGGCCCTGTCGGTACTAATCCTTGTCCTCGTGGCGGAGTCAATGCTTCACTGTGTGAATCACCTCGTCATCTTCGTCCAAATATCTTCCACGAATGGCATCCTTTAATGGCAAAACAAGTGGAAGTGCAAAGGGGTTAGGTCAGGTACGACAGCCGTCAACGGTCTCCCTGACCACTGCAAATCGTGGAGCTCCGCCGAACTGCCTTCTGATGACCTCAACCTTCGTGCCTAGCTGTGAGTAACTGTACTTCATCTTCCCAGCAGTTTCTTTCTCTACAGTGAGAAATCGAATGACGCCAAGTTGCTCGTAACGTACATCATCCACAGATGCCATTTTGAAAGTGTCCTGCAGCTGCGCTATCTGTCGGAAGTGATAGAAACTAAGCGCGTTCACTCTGGAAACATCAGATAAAACATACGTAACATTTTGCATTCGGAGCATTGTTTTCGACTGAGAAGAAAAATGCGGTGTATTACTTTCTGGGTAACACTCGTATTAAGACTGAAGCGACGAATGAAAATTTATACCAAGGCCGTTTTCGAACCGGGGTCTCTTGTTCACTAGGCAGATGAACTAACCACTACCCCATCGTGGAACAGTGACTTTGCTTTAGGGGGAAAACCAAGTGAGATGAGGCGTGAATGGGACTCTGGGTCGAGGTCGGAGGATTTCTAGGGTAGTCTGTGCAGCAGTGAGAGTCCACTGTACCAGCGTGGCATAGTGGTTAGCGCATCTGCCTAGTGGGCAGGGGACCCAGGTTGGAACCCCAGTCTTGGTACAAAATTTACTTCGTCGCTTCTGTCTGGATATATAAAACACATATTCTGAGACTTCGGAAGGTCTCTGGAACCATATATCAGGTGATCAAAAAGTCAGTACAAATTTGAAAACTGAATAAATCACGGACTAATGTAGATAGACAGGTACAAATTGACACACATGCTTCAGATGGCGCTTCATCTGATCAGAATAGCAATAATTAGAAAAACATAGTCAGACAAAGCCAAGATGATGTTCGACTCCTGCCTCGGGCATGGACGTGTGTGATGTCCTTAGGTTAGTTAGGTTTAAGTAGTTCTAAGTTATAGGGAACTGATGACCTCAGCAGTTAAGTCCCATAGTGCTCAGATCCATTTTTTGAAAGCTGATGTTCTTTACAGGAAATGCTCAATATGTACACAATCATTCCTCAACAATAGCTTAGTCGAGGTATAATGTTGTGAACAGCACAGTAAAGCATATCCGGAGTTATGGTGAGGCATTGGCGTCGGATGTTGTCTTTGAGCATCGCTAGAGATGTCGGTCGATCACGATATACTTGCGACTTCATGTAACCCCAAAGCCAATAATCGCACAGACTGAGGTCTGGGGACCTGGGAGGCGAAGCATGACGAAAGTGGCGGCTGAGCATACGATTACGATTATCACCAAACGATCTTTCACGCGTCTAGCAATAGGGGGTGGAGCGCCATCCTGCATAAACATTGTACGTTCCAGCAGGTGTTTATCAGCCAGGCTGGGGATGATGCGATTCTGTAACATATCGGCGTACCTCTCACCCGTCACGGTAGCAGTTACAAAACCAGAATCACGCATTTCCTTGAAGAAAAAAGGCCCGATAACGTGAGATGTCGTGAATCCAACCCATACCATTACTTTCTCGTCGTGCAATGGAGTATCCACGACAGTTCTAGGATTTTCGGTAGCGCAAATTCTGTAATTGTGGGCAATGACAGACCCTCGGAGCGTGAAATGAGCTTCGTCGGTCCACAACACGTTACTCAACCAATAGTCATCTTTCGCCATCTTTTGAAACGCCCACACCGCAAGTGCCCTCTGCTTCATTAAATCGCCAGGTAAAAGTTCATGATGCCGACGGATTTTGTACGGACAGCATCAGAGGGTACGCCTAAGTGCCGACCAAACAGTAGTGTATGGAATGCCGATGCGACGTGCGACTGCACGAGCGCTGACCTCCCCGTGCACAGACGAACCCGCTACAGTCTTCATTTCTTCCTGAACTGTCTCAGCAGCATTACGCCTTGTGCTCGGTCAGCCACTATGGGGTCTATCGTCTAAACAACCCGTGGCTTTGAACTTCGAAATCATTTTCGCCACAACTGCATTTGTCAACGGACCTTTACCTTTTCGAATCCCCTTCCTATAGCGATAGGGTTGTAACGCTGAACTAGCACATTCCACATTCTGATAATACAGCTTCACTAAAAGCTCCTTTTAAGATAACGACAAAATGCTGCGAATTCTGGCGCATCAGATTCTCTCTCCTATCATTACAGCTCCTTTTATAGACGATTGTCATGCGCAGTCACTGACGTTTTGCTGTCCAGCGCCATCTGTCGGCCATTTTGTGACGTTTGTTTTTTGTTTGGTTGTAATAAAACCCCATGTTATTCGAAGCATGTGTGTCAATTCGTACCTCTCTACCAACATTGTTGTTGTTTTTGTTGTTGTTGTTGTTGTTGTCTTCGGTCCTGAGACTGGTTTGATGAGGCTCTCCATGCTACTTTATCCTATGCAAGCTTCTTCATCTCCCAGTATTTACTGCAGCCTACATCCTTCTGAATCTGCTTAGTGGGTTCATCTCTTGGTCTCCCTCCACTCTGCCCTCCAATACCAAATTGGTGATCTCTTGATGCCTCAGAACATGTCCTACCAACCGATCCTTCTTCTAGCCAAGTTGTGCCACAATCTCCTCTTCTCCCCAGTTCTACTCAGTACCTCCTCATTAGTTATGTGATCTACCATCTAATCTTTAGCACTCTTCTGTAGCACCACATTTCGAAAGCTTCTATTCTCTTCTTGTCCATGTTTCACTTCGATACATGGCCACACTCCATACAAATACTTTCAGAAACGACCTCCTGACAAATCTATACTCGATGTTAACAAATTTCTCTTCTTCAGAAACGCTTTCCATGCCATTGCCAGTCTACATTTCATATCCTCTCTACTTCGACCATCATCCAAACAAATACTTTCAGAAACGACTTCCTGACAAATCTATACTCGATGTTAACAAATTTCTCTTCTTCAGAAACGCTTTCCATGCCATTGCCAGTCTACATTTTATATCCTCTCTACTTCGACCGTCATCAGTTATTTTGCTTCCCAGATAGCAAAACTCCTTTACTACTTTAAGTGTCTGATTTCCAAATCTAATTCCCTCAGCATCACCCGACTTAATTCGACTACATTCCATTATCCTCGTTTTGCTTTTGTTGATGTTCATCTTATATCGTCCTTACAAGACACTGTCCATTCCGTTCAACTACTCTTCCAAGTCCTTTGCTGTCTCTGACAGAATTACAATGTCCTCGGCGAACCTTAAAGTTTTTATTTCTTCTCCATGGATTTTAATACCTACTCCGAATTTTTCTTTCGTTTATTTTACTGCTTGCTCAATATACAAATCTATCTACATAATTCCGTGGTTTACTAAGTTTTGAAATTTATACAGACTTTCATTTGAACCTCAAATTAGCTTGGTAAGAGCGGTAGTAATCTCGCCGTTGAGTGTCCTATACACATAGCTAACCTACACTCCTGGAAATGGAAAAAAGAACACATTGACACCGGTGTGTCAGACCCACCATACTTGCTACGGACACTGCGAGAGGGCTGTACAAGCAATGACCACACGCACGGCACAGCGGACATACCAGGAACCGCGGTGTTGGCCGTCGAATGGCGCTAGCTGCGCAGCATTTGTGCACAGCCGCCGTCAGTGTCAGCCAGTTTGCCGTGGCATACGGAGCTCCATCGCAGTCTTTAACACTGGTAGCATGCCGCGACAGCGTGGACGTGAACCGTATGTGCAGTTGACGGACTTTGAGCGAGGGCGTATAGTGGGCATGCGGGAGGCCGGGTGGACGTACCTCCGAATTGCTCAACACGTGGGGCGTGAAGTATCCACAGTACATCGATGTTGTCGCCAGTGGTCGGCGGAAGGTGCACGTGCCCGTCGACCTGTGACCGGACCGCAGCGACGCACGGATGCACGCCAAGACCGTAGGATCCTACGCAGTGCCGTAGGGGACCGCACCGCCACTTCCCAGCAAATTAGGGACACTGTTGCTCCTGGGGTATCGGCGAAGACCATTCGCAACCGTCTCCATGAAGCCAGGCTACGGTCCCGCACATCGTTAGGCCGTCTTCCGCTCACGCCCCAACATCGTGCAGCCCGCCTCCAGTGGTGTCGCGACAGGCGTGAATGGAGGGACGAATGGAGACGTGTCGTCTTCAGCGATGAGAGTCGCTTCCGCCTTGGTGCCAATGATGGTCGTATGCGTGTTTGGCGCCGTGCAGGTGAGCGCCACAATCAGGACTGCATACGACCGAGGCACACAGGGCATAATGGTGCGGGGAGCGATCTCCTACACTGGCCGTACACCTCTGGTGATCGTCGAGGGGACCCTGAATAGTGCACTGTACATCCAAACCGTCATCGAACCCATCGTTCTACCATTCCTAGACCGGCAAGGGAACTTGCTGTTCCAACAGGACAATGCACGTCCGCATGTATCCCGTGCCACCCAACGTGCTCTAGAAGCTGTAAGTCAACTACCCTGGCCAGCAAGATCTCCGGATCTGTCCCCCATTGAGCATGTTTGGGACTGGATGAAGCGTCGTCTCACGCGGTCTGCACGTCCAGCACGAACGCTGGTCCAACTGAGGCGCCAGGTGGAAATGGCATGGCAAGCCGTTCCACAGGACTACATCCAGCATCTCTACGATCGTCTCCATGGGAGAATAGCAGCCTGCATTGCTGCGAAAGGTGGATATACACTGTACTAGTGCCGACATTGTGCATGCTCTGTTGCCTGTGTCTATGTGCCTGTGGTTCTGTCAGTGTGATCATGTGATGTATCTGACCCCAGGAAAGTGTCAATAAAGTTTCCCCTTCCTGGGACAATGAATTCACGGTGTTCTTATTTCAATTTCCAGGAGTGTATTTGTTCCGTGCGTGGGAAACAGACCTTCAGTAACGCTGCGTATAGCCCGAGATTTTTCTGACTTTTCCGCGAGCCGCTGTTCGCGGGGGCCGTGATGCGCCGTGGCACGGGAGCCGCGCTGTAGCCGGCGATCGACCGCGCACGCTTGGCCGCGCCGCGAAGCGTCGGCGGCGTCGGCGGCGGCGGCGTCAGTCGCGTAGCGGCGGGAGGCTGCGCCGGTGAGCGCCCAGGCAGCGGCAGCCGGCCATGTGCGCCGGCGAGCGGGCGCGTCGCGGCGCCGGGGGCGGAGGCGGCGCGGGGTCGACGGGCAGCCTGCCCAGGCAGCCGGGGGGCGGCTCGACGCCGGGGGCGACGCCGGCGGGCCGCCACGAGCGCGACAGGGACAAGGAGCGGCGCCGGGAGAAGCGCGCCGCGCTGGCAGGTCAGTGGGGCGGCCGGGTCTCTGCTAGCTGTTCAGCACGACCGCACTGGCGTGTCTCCAGGCTACAGGAAAGCGCGCTGCAGGTGCCGGGCCGACCGCCTACGGGGTACTGCCCAACGAGTTGGGTCCCTATTAAGTAGGCCTCACAGAAAGACATCGAATGGAGTCAGCAGTAATCTGCTGATATCGCTGTAGCGTACTGGCAAATGTCGTTGAGCGACAGCAGGGATATATCGGCTGACTCTGACAGAATTACTATTTGGTACGACGAAAGGCAGCTTGCAATAAATGTCAATAATGTAAGTTAGAACAGATCAGTAGCGAAAACCAACCGTGTTATGTCTGAATAATTAGCTGTGTTCTCTTTTACAGGCACGTCGATTAAATATGTAGGCGTAACGCTGAAAACCGACGTGAAGCGTAATACTCGCACAAAATCGGTTGTAGGGAAGGCGAATGGTAGACTTGAGTTTATTGGGGAAATTTCAGGAAAGAGTATCTCGTCTACAGAGGAAAAGGCTTACTGAACACTTTTGTGACCCATTCTTCAGTATTTCTGAAGCGTTTGTGATGCACACCGTGTCGAATTAAAGGAAGGCATTGAAGCAATTCAGAGGCGTGGTGCTAGATTTGTTATTGGTTGGATCGATCAACAAGCAAATATTACAGAAATGATGCGTGACTTCATCCATTTGTCTACCATCGTACCGATTCGTTCAAGTTCAAATAATAGAAGTAGCAAGCTTCAGAAACCTCCCAGAAAAACGTTCGTATTGCATGTAAAATCCAAAGCAAGCGAAATTTATTCAAACCGATAATATATATCTTAGACCAAGGTCCGGTACAACTGCGGACGAAATTTGAACAATTGTCTCGAATTCGAAGTTATTTAAGGCCGCCTGTTTTTACATGTGAAATCCGAACGAGGGTGACAGTTTTTTCACGTGAAATACGAACGGTGCACCTACAAATGGTGCCATTAGCTGAGTGAGAACTTCAGCCCATTTACAATCTTTTGCAAAAGAAATTAAGCGATTTAAACAACTTGCCTGGGCGCTAGATCCAGTTCATCGTTCAGACCTCGCTGAATGTTCTGTAAGATAGCTATAGTAAGACAGATGTTTGAATGGCCATATAAATGCTCACTGGTACAGGCTAAATCAAAAAAAATTTCCCCCGGGTTGGAAGCTCATACCTGAACTGGGCACCAAAACCACCCCAAATTGCGATTCTGTACGCGGCCTTTTCACATAAATTTGAAGATTACAGCGCTTCCGCACTTTAACGATGGTTGTGTACACATACTCTTTCGATTTTTACATACCATGATTTACATTGCTCATTCTGCCAAATTTCTGTAGACCAATACGCGAACAGAAGGCCAAGCGTTGTTTTAGTTGGTTTTTACGCCTTTAGGCAGATTCTTGGGCCAATAAGAATTTTTTATTTCAGAATCTTATGGAAGATGCCTTTCTTTTAGTGTAAAGACAGAGTTAAATTTTCACGACGAAATGTTACCGTTCAGTAAGATTTAGTTTATCAAGATCGGAGGTTTCAGGAAGATTTATTTTTAGAGACGGCATGGGGCCACGACTGGTTACACTTTAATAGAATTTCGATACTGCAACAGATTTTAGTTTTACGATCAATTTTCGTATCTAAACTTTTCAATAACTAGTAGAACTAGTACAACGTTCTAATATTTTGGGTTTCAAGCCGTTTTGAGTTTCAGTTTATCAAGAGAGTTTCGGTTTTCCAATTTGTTTCACATCAATATACTATCAACGACGAATAACCTGTTCTACCTCAACTCACCTTCCTCTTTGTGTTCATTTTCGTGGAAAAAGCCTTTGAAGAACAGCAGAAGTGTAGGCCAAAGAGCCACGACCACTGAAAGAATTTGTATGACAGTAAGGGCGGACTGTAAGGAAAACTAAATAAAATAAAAAAAGGTGACGCAATGTAGGACACCGGACTCGTTCTGAGAACGGTGATTTATGTCTCTATAAGGCCATCAGTATTTTAAAGTTTCTGTGACTTGATATCACATAAAACAACCACAGGTCGCGCACAGTGCAAGCAGTAACTTGCATTTTTCTAAATGTTCACCCAATAAAATGTAGTCTTTCTATGCCTTTCCCACAAGTATTCTGTATGATGTCTTTAGTTTAACTTGTTCGTGGCTGTAAGTCCTAGGTATTTAGTTGAACTGATAGCATTTAAATTTATGCGATTTATCGTGAAACCGAAGTTTAACTGATTTTTTTAGTATTTGCATGTAGAATCCCCCACTTTTTATTGTGTAGTGTTAACTTCCTTTTTTTGCACAGCACACGTCTTGTCAAAATCATTTTGTAATTTAGTTTGATCTTCTGATGACTTTACAAGACAATAACCAACTCAATTCACTATATTACACCATTTAAAGTACTTGAACTAGAAAAAGGAATGCTGAAATTCTCTTGAAATTTTTAAACGAACGTACCAGTCCACTATAAAGAGAGAGAGAGAGAGAGAGAGAGAGAGAGAGAGAGAGAGAGAGAGAGAGAGAGAGAGAGAGAGAGAGAGAGAAGGAGAAAGAGACAGAGAGAGATAAAGAGAGAGAGAGACGGAGAGAGAAAAAGACAGAGAGAGAGAGAGAGAGAGGACGAGAGGGCGAGAGAAAGAGAGAGACAGAGAGAGAGAGAGAATGTTCTCCACTTTCTTTCGTTGCTCTTTGTGCAGGTCTTGCGCAAATTTTGCGTTAGCACTTAGCAGTTTTACTGGCGTTCAATATCGCTGTATAATTGCCAGACGCTAAAGACATTTCAGTCTAACATGTAACATATCCCAATACCTGATCGAAGTGGACTGGTAATGCCGAGAAAAAATGAAACTTTCAGAGACAATAAATTGTTCTCACCTTTACAGCTTTGTACCCAAACGGGTGGCAATCAATATTTTTACTTAACTATATTACCTATTGGTCCATTGTGGCTGCAACTATTAATGTAAAAAAAAGAAGGAATAATGTTTTCAAGAATTTTAGAACTAGAAATGTAGCATAATAGTGTAATATACCAAACTAAGGGCATGTAAATATACTGACTTAAAAAAGAAAGTACGACCTTAAACAGGGCACCATGTTATCTAAACATGTTAATCAAACTAAGATAGAAAATACTCTCTCGAGTAAGAGCGATGAAAATCGTAGAATAAATCAGCATTTTCTTCGGTGGGTTAAGTACTCTGTTATTATAATTTTACTGTATAGTGTTCGTACAACTTCAGCGGAACATGGAATTTTTCTGTCCTCTTATCCTGAACGAACTGCCTACCTTCGTACTAGTATCCAACACAAAAGCGCTACCACGTTTCGCCGACTTATTTGAATTCAGCCGAACTTGAGCAGAACTTGGGTCGCTTCTTCTGGTGGAGGACTGTAATATTTACGGCAGCAGCCGCCTCAACAGCGGCAAGATGAAACTATTGCACGGCAAAAAAGACTTTTTTGATGAAAACTTTGTTCAAAGCAATAACAACTCTTCCAATACATACTGAAACTCTGCGCATTCTATTCATAAAATTTTGTAAATCGCTGTTTTATCTTCTGTACTTTTAATGATAATATTACTTTCTACGTACATGTGCTCTTTCAGTTTCGTCAGCGGCAACGAAAAAAGTCGCTGGCTGCAATCCCGCCATCGCTATCCGTTGGTTTATTGCGTGTCGTTTTCATGCATAATCCTGAGCACATAAACTACACACGAACGGCGAGTGTAGTCTACGCCGTGAAACATACCGAATTTGATCACTGTTATCCGTACTGAAATGAGGTAGCCGCAACTAGAACAGATAATATGACGACGTGCCACGTTTTTAAAGAATACGTTACAACTGATTCATCGTACTCACAACACAAATGTTCCGTTTACTCTTCGCTTCCAGCCTGCAATAACGACAAATGCAGAATGCTATCACATGTGCAGGAACAGATAATAAAAACGTTCGAAACAGCTACTGTTCACTACACTACATTTCTACAGAGTAGCTGTTCAAAATGTCGACGGCTGTGATAAGATGCGTTGTAAAGCGACTTGACAAAGACTGCGTTACACTCTCAAGAATCGCAGAAGATTGGCCAATAACTTCTAGGGCTGTGCCAATCTCTGGAACGTGTGTTACATGTAAATTTACTCGATAGTGCATATATCCATGATGAGATGAAATAAGTCCTGACTCGGATGCAAGTAGGCATTGAAATAATTTTCATAACGAGAATAAAATCTGTGCGGCACTGGAACCTAGTTATCCAGTTTCTAGCAACCGGTTGCGAGACGTGGGAAATCCGTGCTTGAATCCCGGTTCAGCACAAGTTTTCATTTGTCGCCATTGAAATCATTTAAGGGCTTAATTGCAGCCGAGGCAAAAATTATTTCATTTCATCTTATATGTGCATGGGTGCAGGACCATAAATGTGTCTGTCCTTTCGGACACGTCCGAAATAAGACACCACACCTATATAAAGGTACAGACATCTGCACTGGTAGGCAAGCATCTCAGTGAATACCGCCACAGATCGGAGCTACCAACCGAACTAATTAGTCTGTAGCTAGCCAGTGGCGACTAAAAATCCTTTATCGAACCCTACACTCCACGACCCATCTTTCGGTGTGTATCAAAGGGTACCTGTGGCACAAATATGATTCACCTAATTTCTTTTTGAAGCTGGTCCACGGTAAATAACCGCACAGGTTCCATGCCATCGTTCGTTCTCTTCTGAGTGTGCGACCAAGATACAGCCCGAGCCACAAATCATATTTCAGCTACCGACTGCGAGCTGGCGGTATGGATTTATGAACTTGTTAAGGAATGCAATTTCTTGGCTTCGGCTGAAAGTTATTTCCGCTTTTCAAACGTGTTGTGTCGGCTACTGTGGGAGTCAGCACCGACGGAAACAAGGAAGGAGAGAAGTTGCGATGCCTTGTGGCAGAAATCCAAAACTATCTGTACATAACACTTGCAGATTTACAGAACACTGTATTTCTAAAAAGGAAAGAAACATAACTTATCTTGATTAAAATTCTTCTGGGTATTATGTCGCGTCATTGCTAGAAATTAACAACAATAATAAACTAAAGCCGACTTTTCGGCCGAATTGCAACGGCCATCTTCAAGACACGACTGGTTTTGCATGGGGATAGGTGCTTCTATTTATTACAGACTATCGATGTCTGACGTCACTGTTGTAAAACTTTTAATTGGCCTTCTAATATGCTTGGCTAGTCATGACGTAAGGGAAGATGGAAGGAAAGAGGCTATTCGTGGATGTCCATGTCGTCAACGATTGGTATCTGTCCGCCAATCAGAGTTCGGCTTCTGTTCGGCAAGTTTTCCTCCTGGTGTGCGCGGAAGTTTACTGACAGTTGCTCTACAGCTGTTTGTGCAGATACGTTCGTGTCCCGTGTAGCTACTGCCCCGCGACAACTCGCAGCCCGTTGGACTGGGATGGCCGGAAGCCAGGATGCCGGGAGTTTGTACTGTTGATGTTTTCAGGCTGCTTAATGATTTCGATCGCCTCCCGTATTTTACGTTCTCGCATCCACGATTCTTTCGCCAGTACTCGGGCTTTCTGGAATCTGACAGGTTGTCCACAGTCACGGTGGTGTTCCAAATCAAATGTTCAAATGTGTGTGAAATCTTATGGGACTTAACTGCTAAGATCATCAGTCCCTAAGCTTACACACTACTTAACCTGAACTATCCTAAGGACAAACACACACACCCATGCCCGAGGGAGGACTCCGCCGAGACCGGCCGCACATTCCATGACTGCAGCGCCCAAGGCCGTTCGGCTAATCCCGCTCTGCGGTAGTGTTCCGCTATCGCCGATTTATTATGTTGTTGTAATCGTGCATAGCGTTCGTGTTCTGCTACTCGTAAGCTGACAGCTCTCCCTGTTTCTCCTATGTAGGTAGCTCCGCCCGCACACCGTAGTTCGTAAACACCTGCAGTGTTAAGATCGTTGACTACTTGGTGGAACCTATCATTTCGTGGATCCTGTGACTGCTTCGAAAAATCGGTTTTAAACCTCGTTGGAGGAGGACGCTGCCTAGCCGTTCACTGACGCCTTTTACATATGGTAAGTGTACCAGTGGAAGCTTCTCTTCTTTGACTTCCTCTCGTCTTCTGCTCCCTTTGGTTTTAGTTACCCTTCGTATGATGTTGTCATCATAGAAGTTGGCACGAAACGTGTTTTGTAGCTCCTTTAATTCTTCTTTGATGTTATTGTCATCGCTTATCCGGTATGATCGGGCAGTTTACATATGCAGAACAGAATACTTTTGAGCTGGGTGGTGGTGGCTCTCCGCGTGCAGGTACCGATTAGTGTGCTTTGGTTTCCGGTACACTTTGTGCCCCAGTTTACCTTCGACAGCCCTGTATACTTCCACATCCAGAAATGGCAAGATACAATTGTTTGCAGTCTCGTGTGTGAACTTTATATTTTTGTGCAGGCTATTTAAGTGCTGCAGGATGTTTCCCAACTCCGCTTCACCGTGCGGCCAGATGACAAATGTGTCGTCTACAGGCAAAACCAGTCGTGCCCTGAGGAAGGCCGTTGCAATTCGGCCGAAACTTCGGTTTTGGATTATTATTGTTGTTAGTTTTTAGCATTGACGCGGCATAGTACCCAGATGAATTTTAATCACTATGACACCGGCCGCGGAAGCTTACGTTCTTATATAACTTATCTTCTTGTTATGAGGTGGCTTCCTGTGTTTTCTGTGCCTCCTACATGCAATTACTTTTACACACTATTGACAGGAAGCGCTGAACTCTGTCTTCCTGAAGGTTTGGTGCTGCCCGCTGTTTCCATTGGCGCTCTGGTCAGCACCTTCTTGATGCCGTTTTGCGGCGCTGCGCTGGCATATGTGCAGTCGATACTTTAGGACTGAACAAAACGTTTCTCGTTTTATGCTGCTACAGCGGTACGCATTCTTAACGAAGAATCATTTCGCTTTCGGGAATGCTACAATTGCCTTATTTGAATTCATTCAGGCAGCCTTGGTTTGCCTTATATACATATTCTTCATGAGTAACACATGAACTGCACTTTGTACACAACCTTGTCATGAGTGCATGAGGTGTTCGGTGATGAGAGAACAATCATCAGAAACAGTGCACTCTCCTGACCATCGCGATCGCCTGCTCTCGCTCCCTGCGATTTTTACCTGTGCCAAAAATTTAAAGGTCAGACGTGCTCAGATAATTCTCACCAACTGGAAGAGCTACAGCAGTACATTTAAAGGGCAACTGCCGTTATCCCTCAGGTATATCTGCTACGCACATTTCACAGTTTCACAAATCGAGTACAGTGCTGCACCGACGTCAACAGCGGTCATTTCCAGCACCTCTTGCGATGTTCATTATGAAGGCTGCGGCTCGGGTCAGTTTTATTGTAAATATTTTCCTAGACAGTTTTATTTTGCCCACACTGTAATAAAGAATCACGATTGTACGAACATTTATTCGACGATACATCCATGCTTCTATCCCAAACAAGGGTATATTATTTAAAGCCGGTACATCGCGATATGACTTCAATGCGATATGCGCGTGAATGTATCAATAAGTAATCATAATTTCAACGGGAGTCATTGCCATACCTTGATTATACATCGCCATGAATGTCCCACAACGACTATCGCTACTATTATTTACTGTTTACTTAGTTTCCGTCACAGCAGCATATCATCATTAATGGTGACTAGTTTCGAATATTTTCGTTCATTTACACACTGTTGCCTACATCAGAAGGTACCATATCAACAAAAATATAATAAATACAAAAATTCATAATGTTTTCAGTATACTGAATGCATAGATCACGCTATTGTTCCTGATACTTAACTGTAACATAATTATAACGGAACCTTCAAAAGATTTGTTCGTACATCAGTCCAACAAAACAAATGAAGGTAGGAGAACTTGAAGGCATTCTCATTTGTTTATTATATGTTCATGCAAGCTGTTTCCGTTCACACCCAATAGTACCTCACAATTTCGAATTTATTATCAACTTAAATAAGAAATTGTGAGGTATTATTGGATGTGAAGGGAAACTGCGTACATAGTCATACAGTAAACAACTGAGGGTGCGTCGCAATTTCTCCTAACCACATTTTTTATAATGGCCTGATGTATAAACAGATCTTTCGAATGTTCCATTAGAATTATATTAGAACTAAATATCACGGTCGCAGATATGTTATGAACGATACATCGTACTACTGTGAGCTGTGCATACAGTATACTGAAAACAATATGTATTTTACCATATTTTGTTTTGTATTTTTGTTAATGGAGTGAAAATGAACGCAAGTGGTAGAAGCAAGTCATCGTCAATGGTGATATGCATCAGTGAAGGAAAATTAAACAAATAATAAATAAACTGAGTTCATGAAATTTATGAAATAATTTACACTACATCAATCACTTTGTTATTAATATTTAATGAGCACATCGTGTTTCGGCAGCATGATGCCATCTTCAGGTGCAATCCAGTTACGTGTATATTACTGAGTTGCTGGTTCTTTATACCAAAGCAATTCTGCAATTGAAAACTAATATTATTGCTCTTTTCGAAGAAAAATGATTCGTTGTAATAGTACGAGTAAATAGAGGAAGATTAGAGAGAGTTCTCTGCCTCGTGATGACTGGGTGTTGTGTGATGTTCTTAGCTTAGCTTAGCTTAGTTCTATGTTCTAGAGGACTGATGACACATAGATGTTAAGTCCCACGGTGCTCAGAGCCATTTGAACCATTAGAGAGAAAAATGACACGAATCAAACTTCATGCAGGTGTGCTAATCCCACTACTAGACAGCTCGTGCTACGGTGTAGTATTTAACAGACTCAAAAAATTTTAAAACACGATTTCTTGAAAATTATTTGTAAGCTCACTGTGCTACAGTGGCATTTGTTACATCTGAGAATGTACTACCATGACACGTATGAAACTTCATGCGGGTGTGCTAACTCCGCTGTGAGCTCGTGCTGCCGAATAGTGTTTAAAAGGCTTGGAAAATTTAGAACACGATCTCCTGAAAATGCTTTATAAGCTCACCGAACTAAATTGGCATTTGTCACATCTGAGAATGTATTACCATCACATAAAATCGGTAAGTCGTAGGGTGTCTGCTTCTGTGAATCCGCTTCTACTGGGCCACAAACTGACGTCAGCGCATAAATTCAGGTTATTCTCTCTAAATGGCAGCTGATTCATCGCACAGTATAACGGGCCAGTAACCCATTTATACTGTCAAATTCATGCTGCTGTAAGTGCAGGAGGTTCGTGGCCCGTTGTTTTATGTAAAGCATACGGTATCTTAGACAATGGCGCAATGAGGCATGAGTAACAAGGGAGAGGCTAATTACAAACCAGTGAAGTGACGTAATGACTTCGAGAACCGTATAATGGACGCCTACGTATTGTGTTCTATGATAGCCTTCTGAGGCGAGCGTTCTGTCAATGAATGAAGGAGACAGCGTATTGCTATTTCCCGATTAGCTATTTACCTTTGTGTGACCCAGTCGGCATTCTTTAAATACTCCATTACAAAATGACAAGGGTTCAACGCATGTGTTCTGTACTCGTTACGCAGGATGGCGACTTAAACAAAAGATTTCTATGAGATTTCCAGTTTTTTCCAGATTCAGTTTCCAAATTTCTCGGAATTAATTTTTGTTTTGCGTGAGGGCACTTCTACTTTACTGTCCTCATACCCTAAAATGATGTTTTTCTTCTCGAGTTGCCACGTTACTTATTAGTAGAGTCCCGCTTTTTATGTAATTACGTATTCTTTTTCTTTGCTGTTGCTGTTATTGTTGTAGTCTTCAGTCCAGAGACTGGTTTGATGCAGCTCTCCTTGCTACTCTATCCTGTGCAAGCTGCTTCATCTCCCAGTATTTACTGCAACCTACATCCTCCTGAATCTGCTTAGTGTATTCATCTCTGCTAATTAGGTACGTCATCTACCTATCTAATCTTCAGCATTCTTATATAGCTCCCATTTAGAAAGCTTCTAGTCTCTTCTTGTCTAAACTATTTATCGTCAATGTTTCACTTCTATACAAGGCTACACTCAATAAAAACACTTGTAGAAATGACTTCCTGACACTTAAATCTATACTCGATGTTAACAAATTTCTCTTCCACAGAAATGCTTTTCTTGCCATTGCCAGTCTACGTTTTACATCCTCTCTACTTCAACGGTCATCAGTTATTTTGTTCCCCAAATAGCAAAACACATCTACTACTTTAAGTGTCTCATTTTCTAATCTAAATCCCTCAGCATTACCCGATTTAATTCGACTGCATTCCATTATACTTGTTTTGCTTTTATTGATGTTCATCTCATATCTTCCTTTCAAGACACGGTCCATTCCGTTCAACTGCTGTTCCAAGTCCTTAGCAGTCTCTGACAGAATTATAACGTCATCGACAAACCTTAAAGTTCTTATTTCTTCTCCATGGATCTTAATTACTACTCCAAATTTTCTTTTGTTTCCTTTACTGCTTGCTCAATATACAGATTGAATAACATCGGGGAGAGGCTACAGCCCTGTCACACTCCCTTCCCAACCACTGCTTCCCTTTCATACCCCTAGACTCTTATAACTGCTATCTGGTTACTGTACAAACTGTAAACAGCCTTTCGCTCCCTGCATTTAATCCGCACCACCTTGAGAATTTGAAAGAGTCAAAAGCTTTCTCTAAGTCTATAAATGCTAGAAACATAGGTTTGCCTTTCCTTAATCTATCTTCTAAGATAAGTCTAAGGGTCAGTATTGCCTCACGTGTTCAATCATTTCTACAAAATCCTAACTGTTCTTCTCCAAGGTCGGCTTCTACCAGTTTTTCCATTCGTCTATAAAGAATTGGTGTCAGTGTTTTGTAGCCGTGACTTGTTAAACTAGTAGCTCGGTAATTTTCACACCTGTCAACACCTGCTTTTTTGGGATTGGAATTATTATATTCTTCTTGAAGGATAAAGGAGTAGTATATAGAGGGTCTATACAAGGGCGATGTATCTTACTCACCAGAAATGGCTCTCCCTAGTCTATCAGTAGTTCTAATGGAATGCTGTCTATTCCAGGGGCCTTGTTTCGACTTAGGTCTTTCAGTGCTCTGTCAAACTCTTCACGCAGTATCATATCTCCCATTTGATCTTCACCTACGTCCGCTTCCATTTCCATAATATTGTCCTCAAGTACATCGCCCTTGCATAGACCCGCTATGTACTCCTTCCACCTATCTGCTTTCCCTTCTTTGCTTAGAACTGGGTTTCCATCTAATCTCTTGATATTCATACAAGTGTTTCTCTTTCCTCCACAGGTCTCTTTAATTTTCCTGTAGGCAGTATCTATCTTACCCCTAGTGAGATATGACTCTACGTCGTAACATTAGTCTTCTAGCCATCCCTGCTTAGCCATTTTGCACTTCTTGTCCACCTTATTTTTGAGACGTTTGTATTCCTTTTTGCCTTCTTCATTTACTTCACTTTTATAATGTCTCCTTTCATCAATTAAATTCAATCCTTTTTCTGTTATCCAAGTATTTCTACTATCCCTCCTCTTTTGGCCTACTTGATACTCTCCTACCTTCACTATTTCATCTCTCAAAGCTACCCATTCTTCTTCTATTGTATTTCTTTGCCCCGTTCTTATCAATCGTTCCCTAATGCTCTCTCTGAAACTATCTACAACCTCTGGTTATTTCAGTTTATCCAGGTCCCATATCCTTAATTTTACACCTTTTTTGCAGTTTCTTCAGTTTTAGTATACTGTTCATAACCAATAGGATGTCTTACCTGGTTTCTAAATCACTGTCTTACCATTATATAATCTATCTGAAACCTTCCAGTGTCTCCGGGACTCTTCCACGTATACAACCGTCTTCCATTACACATAAACCAAGTGTTAGCTATGATTAAGTGATGCTCTGTGCAAAATTCTACCAAGCGGGTTCCTCTTTCATTCCTTATTCCCACTCCTTATTCACCTATTCTTTTCCTGCTCTTCCTTTTCTTGCTATCGAATTCCAGTCCCCCATGGCTATTACGTTTTCGTCTCCCATCACTATCTGAATAATTTCTTTTGTCTCATCATACATTTCATCAAGCTGTTTGTCATCTGAGGATCTAGTTGGCGTATAAACTTGTACTACAGTGGTAGGCGTGGACTTCGTGTCTATCTTGGCTACAATAATGGTTCACTATTCTGTTTATAGTAGCTTACTCGTACTCCTATTTTTTTCATTCATTATTAAACCTACTCCTGAATTACCCCTATTTGATTTTGTGTTTACAACCCTGTATTCACCTTACCAGAAGTCCTATTCCTCTTGCCACCGAACTTCACTAATTCCCACTATATCTAACTTTAACCTATCCATTTCCCTTTTTAAATTTTCTAACCTACCTGCCCGATTAAGGGATCTGACAATCCACGCTCCCATCCGTAGAACGCCAGTTTTCTTTCTCCTGATAACGACGTCCTCCTGAGTAGTTCCTTCCCGGAGATCCGAATGGGGGACTATTTTACCTTCGGAATATTTTACCCAAGAGGACGCCATTATCATTTAACGATACAGTAAAGCTGAATGCCCTAAGGAAAAATTACGGCTGTAGTTTCCCCTTGCTTTCAGCCGTTCGCAGTACCAGCACAGCAAGGCCGTTTAGGTTAGTGTTACAAGACCAGATCAGTCAATCATCCAGATTGTTGCCCCAGCAACTATTGAAAAGGCTGCTGCCTCTCTTCAGGAACCACACGTTTGTCTGGCCTCTCAGCAGATACACCGCCCCCCCCCCCCTCCCCTTTGTGATGGAACCCTACACTACGTCTATTTGTACCGCTGAGGCACGCAAGCCTCCCCGCCAACAGCAAGGTCCATGGTTCATGAGACGGGGAGGGGGTGGGGGGATTTTGTACTATGCATCTGAAAAGTGTAAATGCTCTCGATTTGAGTTTCCAGTGTTGATACATCTCATTTAATCGCTAAATATTTTTACAAAATTCAGTTTAATCGCATATTTCAAATTTACGCTAAATAAAGTTACACAGTGCTCTTTTATACTTTTTCAAATTTCCCCACCTTCAGTACGCCACCCCCTTCTGAAAAATACCTGAAACGAACCTACTATAAAAGTTGAAAACGGGAAGTGAATTATCTCTAAAAATAACATTCTCGTGGAATAAAATGAGGTTAATTAAACTTTATGTTTGATTATGGAGGACACGCTTTTGCTTAAGTTTCTAATCTTCGTGATTTCAGCTAAAAGCGTAACAACTACGGTAACAATACCGTGTGTGAATTGTGATGGCAATTATTATGTGTATTAAAAGGGTGTTCGTATGCTTCCGAGATTGTCAATGGAACAAACAAAAGACTAAAGGCCAGAAGTTCTCCGTCTACTAGCGACTTCTGTCGATTCAAAATTAGGGAGAGCGTGCGTCAAAAAGTTTGCCACATGGTAGTTCTTTAGTTCTTAAGGGATAATGACTAACTCCTGTTGCATCAAGATTATCAACTAAATTAATATCTTGGGCGATATGGACGACGCTTTCACAACTGATAGTGTGATTGTTCCACGTGTTTATTAAGTATATAAAGTGAGGGACTCAGGAAAAGTAAGGTCAGCATCTTATGACGAAGCACGTCCTCAGTACAAAATACACGTATAATGACTTCACTTACGTTGCTCCAAAACCCATAGCATTTCTCGTTTCACTAGCAATCGACGGCCCTTAAAAATTACATTCTTTCATCAGAAAAGTCTGTCGTTAGTGGAATAACATGGTAGATAACAAAGTTTTGCATAATACCTATACGGCAAAATACTCTCCTCTTTGTGCGCTATCATTTGCCAAAATCGCATTTCGATATCTCAAACCGTTTATGAAATATGAGGAATGTTTCGAGTATTTCACTCTGGCTTTATCGCTGGGACGTTGCAACCGCAAATGCCTGCGCTACGTCAGATCAAGTTTCTCGAGATTAATGACAGGAACCTCAAACCTAGTATAAAGAAAAATTCAATATGTTAGCTAAATTTCATATGCAGCTACATAGTATGTAATATGAACCAGACGCAAAATCATAGCGACCCCCTATTTTACATTGCAAACTTTTTCGGATTTCACGCACTGTCTTACTTCCACATACATATCACAATAACTATTACCATTAACGAAATGATGGGCACATCATAATGAACCTGTCATATAAAGTTACAAGTCAGGCAAAAATGAAATTTTTTATCGATTAGTTTCTTTTCAAGTGTTTGAGAAAGAGTGCAGGGCGTGCGCGTCGATTGTACCATCAACGACCGGCCGAATGGTGGCAAACACCTGCTGCCCCCCCCCCCCCCCCCCCTTTATGAACAAACGAATGACCTCGCACAGCTCTTTGGACGAAAATTGGTCACTGCTCGTCGGCCACCGTACCCTGCGCGACCTATAGGTCTGGTGCTCAGTAAAGTCGACACTTAAGCCAAATAGGCATAGTGATGCGCACACAAAGAACATAGCTGTGTAATCGTCAAGGAAGCATACGTTACCGACGCAGGTGTAAACCTGGTAAACGAATTTTCCATGATAAGTGTAAGTGCACCGCTACTGATGCTGCCAACATTCCATGTTAAAAACAGAAGTGTCTACTATCGCGTGTTTCTACAGAACTACAGAGGGCCATATATTCTTGCTGGATCAACGTTAAGGTAAAATTATATACACTCCTGGAAATTGAAATAAGAACACCGTGAATTCATTGTCCCAGGAATGGGAAACTTTATTGACACATTCCTGGGGTCAGATACATCACATGATCTACATCTACATCTACATGACTACTCTGCAATTCACATTTAAGTGCTTGGCAGAGGGTTCATCGAACCACAATCATACTATCTCTCTACTATTCCACTCCCGAACAGCGAGCGGGAAAAACGAACACCTAAACCTTTCTGTTCGAGCTCTGATTTCTCTTATTTTATTTTGATGATCATTCCTACCTATGTAGGTTGGGCTCAACAAAATATTTTCGCATTCGGAAGAGAAAGTTGGTGACTGAAATTTCGTAAAAAGGTCTCGCCGCGACGAAAAACGTCTATGCTGTAATGACTTCCATCCCAACTCGTGTATCATATCTGCCACACTCTCTCCCCTATAACGCGATAATACAAAACGAGCTGCCCTTCTTTGCACCCTCTCGATGTCCTCCGTCAATCCCACCTGGTAAGGATCCCACACCGCGCAGCAATATTCTAACAGAGGACGAACGAGTGTAGTGTAAGCTGTCTCTTTAGTGGACTTGTTGCATCTTCTAAGTGTCCTGCCAATGAAACGCAACCTTTGGCTCGCCTTCCCGACAATATTATCTATGTGGTCCTTGCAACTGAAGTTGTTTGTAATTTTAACACCCAGGTACTTAGTTGAATGATCACACTGACAGAACCACAGGCACATAGACAGAGGCAACAGAGCATGAACAATGTCGGCACTAGTACAGTGTGTATCCACCTTTCGCAGCAATGCAGGCTGCTATTCTCCCATGGAGACGATCGTAGAGATGCTGGATGTAGTCCTGTGGAACGGCTTGCCATGCCATTTCCACCTGGCGCCTCAGTTGGACCAGCGTTCGTGCTGGACGTGCAGACCTCGTGAGACGACGCTTCATCCAGTCCCAAACATGCTCAATGGGGGACAGATCTGGAGATCTTGCTGGCCAGGGTAGTTGACTTACACCTTCTAGAGCACGTTGGGTGGCACGGGATACATGCGGACATGCATTGTCCTGTTGGAACAGCTAGTTCCCTTGCCGGTCTAGGAATGGTAGAACGATGGGTTCGATGACGGTTTGGATGTACCGTGCACTATTCAGTGTCCCCTCGACGATCACCAGAGGTGTACGGCCAGTGTAGGAGATCGCTCCCCACACCATGATGCCGGGTGTTGGCCCTGTGTGCCTCGGTCGTATGCAGTCCTGATTGTGGCGCTCACCTGCACGGCGCCAAACACGCATACGACCATCATTGGCACCAAGGCAGAAGCGACTCTCATCGCTGTAGACGACACGTCTCCATTCGTCCCTCCATTCACGCCTGTCGCGACACCACTGGAGGCGGGCTGCACGATGTTGGGGCGTGAGCGGAAGACGGCCTAACGGGGTGCGGGACCGTAGCCCAGCTTCATGGAGACGGTTGCGAATGGTCCTCGCCGATACCCCAGGAGCAACAGTGTCCCTAATTTGCTGGGAAGTGGCGGTGCGATCCCCTACGGCACTGCGTAGGATCCTGCGGTCTTGGCGTGCATCCGTGCGTCGCTGCAGTCCGGTCCCAGGTCGACGGGCACGTGCACCTTCCGCCGCCCACTGGCGACAACATCGATGTACTGTGGAGACCTCACGCCTCACGTGTTGAGCAATTCGGCGGTACGTCTACCCGGCCTCCCGTATGCCCACTTTACGCCCTCGCTCAAAGTCCGTAAACTGCACATACGGTTCACGTCCACGCTGTCGCGGCATGCTACCAGTGTTAAAGACTGCGATGGAGCTCCGTATGCCACGGCAAACTGGCTGACACTGACGGCGGTGCACAACTGCTGCGCAGCTAGCGCCATTCGACGGCCAACACCGCGGTTCCTGGTGTGTCCGCTGTGGCGTGCGTGTGATCATTGCTTGTACAGCCCTCTCGCAGTGTCCGGAGCAAGTATGGTGGGTCTGACACACCGGTGTCAATGTGTTCTTTTTTCCATTTCCAGGAGTGTAGATTTTTGATAGCAGGAGGCCCCAAAAGTCGTGCGGCGCTATATAAGTAACATCACATACGAACAGCCGTCGATGAAACAACGAACTTACTCGCACGTTTTATTGGATAACTCGCCGGAATAGGACCCTCAAAGCCATTAGCTATTACTTGCAGAATGTCGGAACGCACAAATCGTTCAACAGTTGGTGGTTTTGTAAACGATAGTCTTAAAGTAGTGTGACTTGAGGGAATTCAAGAAGACTGTAGCGCCTAGAACCGCTCGGTCACCCCGGCCGGCTAGCATATTCTATCCGCATTTCGTCATCGTTTCTGGTTCATACACTGCAAAGTATCTCCGAAAACGTACGTGTCTGCTACCCGGAAGTAAACTGAATAATTTCATAATAAATTCGTAATAAAATAATTTCATACACCAAGAAAGTGCCTCCCAAAGCCCCGTATGGTGCGACACTCTGTAGGAAAGTGCTGTCGATGCTAGCGTTGCCACCAGAGCCTATTCTCATGAGATGGGGTGCATGGCTGAAGCAGAAGGTTTTTATAATGAACCCTTTCACGTCGTGAAACGTGTGGTTGATTCACTTGCGATAGGATCTTTAGTTTCAGTACGAGAAGCACAAAATGCTTTCACTGAACGTCCGATCGAAAATCTCTGGCGTATAACCACCGATACTTCGGTTTCTTTGTCAGAAACATTAAAAATAATCAGAATCTATCCGGCCGTCATTGCAATTGTTGATAATGCCAAATGCAAGTTGACTGACACTAGAACTGATACTGGGAAGAGATAAGTTTGACGCAGCTTTGGCAAGAAATTCAGTTTAATCGACTTCTGCCACTACCTGCAGTATCCTCACAGGGGGAATAGCAGACACTCAAACGGACAACTCTGTAGGAATATTTAATCTCCTAAAAGATCCATCATCAACGTCCTACGACGTGGAGAGACCAATTTCCTCCTACAGAAACATTCTTTCTGATCGGCGACATTCTAGAACATGGAGAAGTATCTGGTTGTTCACTTGGTTTCAAAATGAAAGGGAGGGTAGGATACCTTAATAACTCTAATGAAGATGGACATTTAGTAAACAGATTTGAAATAAAATAATTTTCAATTTTTTAGCCCTATGCAGAATTTTAAAACAAAAATTAAAGTTATGTAAACTATATCTACTTAACAAACTATTTACTTTTCTGGTAAGTTTAACTGCATATTTAAATAGTTCAGTAGATTATGGTGCAATTCAGAAGTTAATTTATTAGAAATTATTATTCTGCGATAAATATTAATAAAAATTTTTCACTAAACTACCAGTTTTCATTACATGAATACCTACAAACTACGACCGAAAACAAAATATATATACGAAACTAAATTTTTTTTCAAGAAATACTATACAATTTTAATACTCAATTTTAATACTCTATATATATATAAAACGTTCTATTGTGAACTTCATTTACACTACGAAAACTCATACTTGATATACAATCCGCATTTTTTATAATTCATGCTTGTTTAACTTAGTTTGAAATCGGCATAGAAGAATGTGCTTAATATCACGGTATTCACAGCTTTGTAATCACGAACAGAGATTTATGCTTCGACGTGCTTGTAATATGCGGCAGCAATAGCGGAAAAAAATCGCGCGAAATACGTTTCTCGAAGTAACGTAGCGGCTGTTTCTAATACTGCTGCAGGACTTTTTCATTCTGACCCACAAAACTAATGATAACACAGAAATTGAACAGAAAAGACTAAATTTCTTAAATTTGTGACAGAAAGGTTTGTGGCAACAACATTTTAGGAACCAACAGCATTTTCTAGATACCAAAACAAAGAAAACGAACCAATATTTTATTTTCAGTTTTATCAGAGCTTCGGTCAGTCATAAGCTCTTTCCGCCCCTAGAAAATCCTTCGTTAGTGTCATCCGTCAGCGTTCCGCGCCAAGTCGTGTTGTGCGAGAGCGTTCAGCATATAAGATCCTTACAAGACCAAGCTCAGAACTGGTGTTACTGAAATGTGATACCTTATCGGTAGTTGACAGCAATAACGCATTATGTTTCAAACTGGTACCTTCTCACTATGGTAACTGTTAATCTGAAGCGTGACACTCTGAAAATCGGCACTCAAATTAGTAAAACAGAACCAAAGCCTGTATACTCAATGCAGATCAACGAAACATGCATATTCGATTATAGAAGAGCATCTATTTTTTAATCATTTTTTATTGATGTAATTTTAAAATTTTACTTTTTCTTTTTGTGGGAATAACTAGTTAACAGTTACGTGAGAGATTCTCTTATACACGTCATACTCTGTCGCACTCAAGACCATACAATGGGAAACACACTGAGCCACAGGACCTCCGAGGTAGGCGAGCGTGCCATAGATAGCCACGACCGAGCTACAAACTTTTCACTAATTCATTGCAATTCCTCACCAATGCTACTAAGTTATTCCGAATTAGTATCTCAGAGTTATTTGTAACAAAATAATTCATTACATTTATTTCCGTCAACGAACAGTTCACGTCCACCTGATACTTTCTCAGAATTCCAAGTCTTTCAGAATCGCAGAGATTTCCAAAAGATTTCAGGTAAATTCAATTTACATGAAAATTCTAGATTTTCAGCTTTCCTAGACATATCGCCACCAGGTTACACTACCATACAATCAATTCCATACCTGATCCGGCCGAGATGGCCGAGCGGTTCTAGGCGCTGCAGGCGGGACCGCGCGACCGCTATGGTCGTAGGTTCGAATCCTGCCTCGGGCATGGATGTGTGTGATGTCCTTAGGTTAGTTAGGTTGAAGTAGTTCTAAGTTCTAGGGGACTGATGACCTCAGAAGTTAAGTCCCATAGTGCTCAGAGCCATTTGAACCATTTGAATTCCATACTTCTGTATCACACATACAATGACATTTGCGAGAACAGCAAAGGTAGAAGGATACTTCTGACTGAAATTAACATCATTCCACATATGGAAATATACAAAGCATTAATGTTAGTAAACTTTTACATGACTACTGGCTCTGAGAATCTGCTATGGTGTGTAACACCCACTCAGTAAAATCAAACCTGAGAACACAGTAACATGGGATCAAAGACGTCCTGGAAATATTTCCTTGAGAATCTCCTTCCGCACGATTTGTTTCCGAGTCACCGAAGCATTAATAGTTACTGCTGGGAGACGCAGACGAACACGTCTTTGGCCAGCCTGTTCCAGACTCATTCTAGAGGAGGCCTGTCAGGTGAATGGTGCAGTAAAACTGTGGAACCAAACATTCTTCAGTCAACGCTTAAACTTTCCTCGTCTTCTGTCGCAGAAGTTGCGACAAGTTTTACGTTCGCGTTTTATGGCATTTCTGGAGACCAAAAACCCCCTCTGTAGAAATCAGTATGGATTCCGCAAACAGCGATCGCGTGAAGCCCAGTTGGCTGTGTTCATGCACGAGATCCAGAAGGCAGTAGATATCGGTAGCCACGTGTGTTCCGTGACTTCCAGAAAGTGTTCTACAGAGTTACACACGGCCGCCTAAGGGAAGTATATATGAGCTTACAGAATATGAGACCAGATTTGTGACTGAATCGAAAGTTCCTAGCAAACAGAATATAGCATGTCAATTTTTGCGGAGAGAAATCTTCAAATGTAAAACTAACTTTGGGGATACCCCAAGTCATTGTTATAGGGCCATTACTTTTCACAATATACGGGATGAAAAAGCTACCCCTAGCGATGTCGTTTTATGTAACCCACAATGTTATTTCTTACCTTAAAAAACCACGCACAGAATTTTCATATTCTCTCGCTCGATATGTGCAAACTATTAGTCTAACAGAAAAAGTGACCCAAACCTTTTTGTAGGAAAGTTAGTGAAGCTAAGTTTTGTATTGGGATACATTTTCTCTGGACGCCACTGTTTTAGAGTAATTAAAAAATAAGGCACAAAATTGACCTTCAAACGACTTCCACACCCACACTCACTCCTTACCAGCCACGATTTCTAGTGTGTTGTTTATGGCACTCCCTCTTACCACTGTTTAAAAATGTCCGACTACTCGAACTATTCCCAAAATTTGACCTGTTCTGTTTCTACTGATTAGGCTGTTACGCCGCTAGTATAGTCGGCTATTTCGTTAACATTTTTAATTTAAACGTTCCCGTGAGGGTAAGGAAGGGAAACTACTTTTGTAATTATTTATTTAATTAATTTAATATATTTGATAATAATTTAATTTCTTTAATTGATTTAATTAATTATCAATTTAAACGTGCCCGTGATGGTAAGGAAAGTAAAATGAGTTTAGTAAAAGTTATGCTAAAACTAATTACGTTGACAGTTTGATCCAAACTTAACCCTTACAAGCACAGTAATTTAGTTGCTAGGAGTCCTGACGAACATAACGATGTAACTGTTTATTTTACGCAATTAAAAATCACAAAACTATTAAGTAAAATTTACACAAACATCAGTTTTACAATTTTTATGTGCTCCACCAAGCCGGTTAAACGACAAGGCCAGTCAAAAAGGGTCAAAAAAAGGTAGTATGCGGGAAATAATTCATGCAGTCTTAAATTTTTGTATAATGGTAGGACGTAGTGCCATGAACAACATATTACACTGAAACCCCAAGCAAACTTGTATAGTTATGCGTATACAGAGATATGTAAACAGGCAGAATAGGGGGAAGTGCAACCCTTCCGTAAATTGCTGCACATTTCAATTCTAGGCCTTCAACAAGTGTCAGTGTGTGAAACGTTCAATGAAACATCATCGATATGGGCTTTGGGAGCCGAAGGTCCTCTCGTGCACGCCTGACGACAGCACGACACAAAGCTTTAAGCCTCACCTGGGCTCAACACTGACATTGCACAGTTGATGACTGGAGACATGCTGCTTGGTCGGACGAGCCCCGTTTCGAATTGTATCTAGTGTGTGGACGTGTACGGGTATGGAGACAGCCTCATGGATCCATGGACCCTGCATGTCAACAGGGGACTGTTCAAGTGGTGTAGGGTATGGAGACAACCTCATTGATCTATGGACCCTGTATGTCAACAGGGGACTGTTCAAGTGGTGTACGCTCTCTAGTGGTGTAGGGCGCGTGGAGTCGGACTGATATGGGACACCTGATACGTCTATATATGACTCTGACAGGCGACACGTACGTAAGCATCCTGTCTGACCACCTGCATCCATTCATGTCTATTGTCCATTCCCACGAACTTAAGCAATTCCAGCAGGACACTGCAACAGCCCACATATTCCAAATTGCTACAGAGTGGCTCCGGGAACACTCTTCCGAGTTTAAACAGTTCCGCTGGCCACTAAACTACTTGTACATAAATATTATTGAGCATATCTGGGATGCCTTGCAACGTGCAGTTCAGAAGAGATCTCCACTCCGTCGTAATCTTACGGCTTTATGCTGTCAGTTCCCTCCAGCACTATTTGAGACATTAGTCGTGTCCATGCCAAGTCTCGGGGGCCCTACACAATATTAGGGAGGTGTACCAGTTTTGTTGGCTCTTCAGTGAAGAAATCGTTGGGGATGCATCTGAAGGTCACTTTTGTACGTCTTCTTGAATAACTAGAAAATACAGCCTCCAGGGCAAACGTATCCTAGTACAAAGTTTAACCACATTAAATTTCCTAAAAAAAGGCGCTGTTAATTTGCTGTGGGAATAGTAGTTTCCTCGTACCAAGCGAAAGAATATGCAAATCTCACGCGTGGTTTTTGAAGGCCAGTTATAACTTTACGGACTGTAGAAAACGACATAGGTAGGGGCAGCTTGATCACCCAAATAACCTAGTGGGTAGCGTTGGAAATTCTATGAGTCTCTTAGTGAGTTATCTTTTAGTATGCAGAGATTTCTCAACGCTAGAAAATTGAAGTGAAATCAAGGAAGACCTGCAGAGGATCGACGGTTGGTGCGGGGAGTGGCAATCCATCCTCAGAATAAGCAAATGTAACGCACTGCGAATTCATAGATCGGAAAAGCCTTTACTGTATGACCACACGATTGTAGAACAGCCAATGGGAACATCAGCATCTACTAAATAACTAGGAGTGAGCTTACCACAGATTCTAATGTAATGACCGCGCAAAACTAACCGCAACTAAGTCAGATTCCAGACTGAGAGTCACTGGAAGAATCCTCGGGAAAAGTAATCCACAAAAAAGGTATCTCACAAAATCCTCGTTCCACCAGCATTTGAATTTCGCTCGTCAATCTGGGATCTGTACCAGACGGGTCTGGTAAACGAAATAGAGACGATCCAAAGAAGAGCAACATCTTTCGTTACACGTTCGCTTAACAAGAGTGCAAGCATCTTGGAGATGGCCAGCCAATTTCCGTGCCAAATTCTACAACATTGGCGTTTGGCATCACTCTGTATTCTTCCCATACTTTAGTTGCATACAGTCATCCTATACTGTGCTCATATTTGGTAGTACCTGTTACTTTATGCGGCCTCTTCTGTTTGTTCCCCCCCATGAACCATGGACCTTGCCGTTGGTGGGGAGGCTTGCGTGCCTCAGCGATACAGGTGGCCGTAGTGTAGGTGCAACCACAACGGAGGGGTATCTGTTGAGAGGCCAGACAAACATGTGGTTCCTGAAGAGGGGCAGCAGCCTTTTCAGTAGTTGCAGGGGCAACAATCTGGATGATTGACTGATCTGGCCTTGCAACATTAACCAAAACGGCCTTGCTGTGCTGGTACTGCGAACGGCTGAAAGCAAGGGGAAACTAAAGCCGTAATTTTTCCCGAGGGCATGCAGCTATACTGCATGGTTAGATGATGATGGCGTCCTCTTGGGTAAAATATTCCGGAGGTAAAATAGTCCCCCATTCGGATCTCCGGGCGGGGACTACTCAGGAGGACGTCGTTATCAGGAGAAAGAAAACTGGCGTTCTACGGATCGGAGCGTGGAATGTCAGATCCCTTAATCGGGCAGGTAGAATAGAAAATTTAAAAAGGGAAATGGATGGGTTAAAGTTAGATATAGTGGGAATTAGTGAAGTTCGGTGGCAGGAGGAACAAGACTTCTGGTCAGGTGAATACAGGGTTATAAACACAAAATCAAGTAGGGGTAATGCAGGAGTAGGTTTCACAATGAATAAAAAAATAGGAGTGCGGGTAAGCTACTACAAACAACATAGTGAACGCATTATTGTGGCCAAGATAGACACAAAGCCCATGCCTACTACAGTAGTACAAGTTTATATGCCAACTAGCTCTGCAGATGAGGAAGAAATTGATGAAATGTATGATGAGATAAAAGAAATTATTCAGGTAGTGAAGGGAGACGAAAATTTAATAGTCATGGGTGACTGGAATTCGTCAGAAGGAAAAGGGAGAGAAGGAAATATAGTAGGTGATTATGGATTGGGTCTAAGAAATGAAAGAGGAAGCCGTCTGGTAGAACTTTGCACAGAGCATAACTTAATCATAGCTAACACTTGGTTCAAGAATCATGAAAGACGGTTGTATACATGGAAGAATCCTGGAGATACTAAAAGGTATCAAATAGATTATATAATGGTGAGGCAGAGATTTAGGAATCAGGTTTTAAATTGTAGGACATTTCCAGGGGCAGATGTGTACTCTGAGCACTATCTAATGGTTATGACCTGTAGGTTAAAACTGAAGAAACTGCAAAAAAGTGGGAATTTAAGGACATGGGATCTGGATAAGCTGAACGAACCAGAGGTTGTACAGAGTTTCAAGGAGAGCATAAGGGAGCAATTGACAGGAATGGGGGGGAAAGAAACACAGTAGAAGAAGAATGGGTAGCTCTGAGGGATGAAGTCGTGAAGGCAGCAGAGGATAAAGAAGGTAAAAAGACGAGGGCTGCTAGAAATCCTTGGGTAACAGAAGAAATATTGAATTTCATTGATGAAAGGAGAAAATATAAAAATGCAGTAAATGAAGCAGACAAAAAGAAATACAAACGTCTCAAAAATGAGATTGACAGGAAGTGCAAAATGGCTAAACAGGGATGGCTAGAGGACAAATGTGAAGATGTAGAAGCTTATCTCACTAGGGGTAAGATAGATACTGCCCACAAGAAAATTAAAGAGACCTTTGGAGAGAAGAGAACCACGTGTATGAATATCAAGAGCTCAGATGGCAACCCAGTTCTAAGCAAAGAAGGGAAGGCAGAAAGATGGAAGGAGTATATAGAAGGTTTATACAAAGGCGATGTACTTGAGGACAATATTATGGAAATGGAAGAGGATGTAGATGAAGACGAAATGGGAGATAAGATACTGCGTGAAGAGTTTAACAGAACACTGAAAGACCTGAGTCGAAACAAGGCCCCCGGAGTAGACAACATTCCATTAGAACTACTAACGGCCTTGGGAGAGCCAGTCATGACAAAACTCTACCAGCTGGTGAGCAAGATGTATGAGACAGGGGAAATACCCTCAGACTTCAAGAAGAATATAATAATTCCAATCCCAAAGAAAGCAGGTGTTGACAGATAAGAATATTACCGAACTATCAGTTTAATTTGTCACAGCTGCAAAATACTAATGCGAATTCTTTACAGACGAATGGAAAAACTGGTAGATGCGGACCTCGGGGAGGATCAGTTTGGATTCCGTAGAAATGTTGGAACGCGTGAGGCAATACTGACCTTACGACTTATCTTAGAAGAAAGATTAAGAAAGGGCAAACCTACGTTTCTAGCATTTGTAGACTTAGAGAAAGCTTTTGACAATGTTGACTGGAATACAATCTTTCAAATTCTGAAAGTGGCAGGGATAAAATACAGGGAGCGAAAGGCTTTTTACAATTTGTACAGCAACCAGATGGCAGTCATAAGAGTCGAGGGGCATGAAAGGGAAGCAGTGGTTGGGAAAGGAGTGAGACAGGGTTGTAGCCTCTCCCCGATGTTATTCAATCTGTATATTGAGCAAGCAGTAAAGGAAACAAAAGAAAAATTTGGAGTAGGTATTAAAATTCATGGAGAAGAAGTAAAAACTTTGAGGTTCGCCGATGACATTGTAATTCTGTCAGGGACGGCAAAGGACTTGGAAGAGCAGTTGAACGGAATAGACAGTGTCTTGAAAGGAGGATATAAGAAGAACATCAACAAAAGCAAAACGAGCATAATGGAATGCAGTCAAATTAAATCGGGTGATGCTGAGGGAATTAGATTAGGAAATGAGACACTTAAAGTAGTAAAGGAGTTTTGCTATTTAGGAAGTAAAATAACTGATGATGGTCGAAGTAGAGAGGATATAAAATGTAGACTGGCAATGGCAAGGAAAGCGTTTCTGAAGAAGAGAAAGTAAACATCGAATATAGATTTATGTATCAGGTAGTCGTTTCTGAAAGAATTTGTTTGGAGTGTAGCCATGTATGGAAGTGAAACATGGACGATAACTAGTTTGGACAAGAAGAGAATAGAAGCTTTCGAAGTGTAGTGCTACAGAAGAATGCTGAAGATAAGGTGGATAGATCACGTAACTAATGAGGAGGTGCTCCCTGCCGCCGTTGGGTAAGCAGCTGCAGCAGCAAGTCGTATAACCCTAGCTTCCTTATTTGTTAGATAGTTTAATTAATTTCTTTGCGTGTTTTTGGGTACTTGAATTGTTTAATTCATATATTTCGGGCGTATTATAGTATTTGAGGGTTGTAGCATCGCGCCTTAGTACCTGAATAGTGTAAATTCGCGTAGTCGTCTGTCTTCTGTTTTTGTTTTGAACAGCCAGTGTCGGTTGGTCACAGCCATTGTGCTCCCTGCCGCCGTTGGATAAGCAGCTGCAGCAGCAAGTCGTATAACCCTAGCTTCCTTATTTGTTAGATAGTTTAATTAATTTCTTTGCGTGTTTTTGGGTACTTGCATTGTTTAATTCATATATTTCGGGCGTATTACAGTATTTGAGGGTTGTAGCATCGCGCCTTAGTACCTGAATAGTGCAAATTCGCGTAGTCGTCTGTCTTCTGTTTTTGTTTTGAACAGCCAGTGTCGGTTGGTCACAGCCATTGTGCTCCCTGCCGCCGTTGGATAAGCAGCTGCAGCAGCAAGTCGTATAACCCTAGCTTCCTTATTTGTTAGATAGTTTAATTAATTTCTTTGCGTGTTTTTGGGTACTTGCATTGTTTAATTCATATATTTCGGGCGTATTATAGTATTTGACAGTTGTAGCATCGCGCTTTAGTGTTTACTTGGTAGATTCTTATTTAAATTGCGTGTGAGTTTCGTATAGGAGGTGCAATTTCGAGTTTTAGTTACTGTAATCGTAAATTCAGCAGATTGTAGCGCAGTCGTTAGGCATTTGTACAGGTTAGTTGATACATTCTTTGCGTGTTTCGCTTGCGTTATCTAGACGCGGACTCGTGTTTCAGTAACTGTTGTTCAATATCGATTAGAATGGACAGGGACTGCGATTGCTGTGTTCGGATGAGGGCTGACTTGGCATCCCTTCGCTCACAGCTGCAATCGGCGCTGACTTCGGTCGCGCAGCTCGAGGCTGTTGCCAATGGGCACCACTGTGGGGTGCCGGACTTGGGTATCACGGGGATGTCAACCTCGTTCCGTCTGTCCCCAGATCTGTCTGCCGCTGTGGTTGCCCCGGTTACTGCCCGCAGTGGGGCTGAGCCCTCGCCTGTGCTTGATTGAGAGGTCGTTCCAAGGCGTGGCAGGCAGCGAAAGGCGTCCCCGGAGGCTGATCAGAAAGCCTCCCGGGTGCGTCTGACAAACCGGTTTCAGACACTGTCTCTGACTGAGCCAGATGCAGCTGCCTGCCCTGTTTCAGAGGATCATTCTCAGCCTTCAAGGTCCGGGCAATCGCAGAGGGTGGGCTTACTGGTAGTTGGGAGCTCCAATTTTAGGCGCGTAATGGGGCCCCTTAGGGATACGGCGGCTAAGGAGGGGAAGAAATCCAGTGTGCACTCCGTGTGCATTCCGGGAGGAGTCATTCCTGATGTGGAAAGGGTCCTTCCGGATGCCATGAAGAGCACAGGGTGCAGCCAGCTGCAGGTGGTGGCACATGTAGGCACTAATGACGTGTGTCGCTTTGGATCTGAGGAAATTCTCTCTGGATTCCAGCGGCTATCTGATTTGGTGAAGGCTACCGGTCTTGCTTACGAGATGAAGGCAGAGCTCACCATCTGCAGCATCGTTGACAGAACCGACTGCGGACCTTTGGTGCAGAGCCGGGTGGAGAGTCTGAATCAGAGGCACAGACGGTTTTGCGACCGTATTGGCTGCAGATTCTTTGACTTGCGCCTTAGGCTGGTGGGGTTTCGGGTCCGCTGAATAGGTCAGGAGTTCACTACACTCAGCTGGCGGCTACACGGGTAGCGGAGGCTGTGTGGCGTGGACTGGGCGGTTTTTTAGGTTAGAAGGCCTCGGGAAAGTACGGGATGGGATGCAATGTCAAAGGGTGCTTGGCAATTACAGGACGTGCTTGGATCAAGGAACAGTCGGAATTATAGTTGTAAATTGTTGTAGTTGCGCTGAAAAAGTCCCTGAGCTTCAGGAGCTAATAGAAAGCACAGAAGCTGATATCGTTATAGGTACAGAAAGCTGGCTAAAGCCTGAAATAAGTTCTGCACAAATTTTTACGAAGTCTCAGACGGTGTTCAGGAAAGATAGATTAGGCAGAATTGGTGGTGGAGTGTTTGTGTCTGTCAGTAGTGGTTTATCTTGTAGTGAAGTCGAAGTAGATACTCCGTGCGAATTGGTATGGGTGGAGGTTATACTTAACAGCCGAATTAAGTTAATAATTGGCTCCTTCTACCGACCCCCAGACTCCGATGATACAGTTGCGGAACAGTTCAGAGAAAGTTTGAGTCTCGTAACAAATAAATACCCCACTCATACGGCTATAGTTGGTGGGGACTTCAACCTACCCTCGGTATGTTGGCAAAAATACTTGTTCAAAACCGGTGGTAGGCAGAAAACGTCTTCCGAGATTCTCCTAAATGCTTTCTCCGAAAATTATTTCGAGCAGTTAGTCCACGAACCCACGCGAATTGTAAATGGTTGCGAAAACGTACTTGACCTCTTAGCCACAAACAATCCAGAGCTGATAGAGAGCATCATGACTCATACAGGGATTAGTGATCACAAGGTCATTGTAGCTAGGCTCAATACCATTTCTTCCAAATCCATCAGAAACAAACGCAAAATAATTTTATTTAAAAAAGCGGATAAAATGTCACTAGAAGCCTTCCTAAAAGACAATTTCCATTCCTTCCGAACTGACTATGCGAATGTAGACGAGATGTGGCTCAAATTCAAAGATATAGTAGCAACAGCAATTGAGATATTCATACCTCATAAATTGGTAAGAGATGGAACGGATCCCCCGTGGTACACAAAAAAGGTCCGAACGCTGTTGCAGAGGTAACGGAAAAATCATGCGAAGTTCAGAAGAACGCGAAATCCCAAAGATGGGCTGAAATTTACAGACGCGCGAAATTTGGCACGTACTTCGATGCGAGATGCCTTTAATAGGTTCCACAACGAAACATTGTCTCGAAATTTGGCAGAAAATCCGAAGAAATTCTGGTCGTATGTAAAGTACACAAGCGGCAAGACGCAGTCAATACCTTCGCTGCGCAGTGCCGATGGTACTGTTATCGACGACTGTGCCGCTAAAGCGGAGTTATTGAACGCAGTTTTCCGAAATTCCTTCACCAGGGAAGACGAATGGAATATTCCAGAATTTGAAACACGAACATCTGCTAGCATGAGTTTCTTAGAAGTAGATACCTTAGGGGTTGCGAAGGAACTCAAATCGCTTGATACGGGCAATTCATCAGGTCCAGATTGTATACCGATTAGGTTCCTTTCAGATTACGCTGATACTATAGCTCCCTACTTAGCACTCATATACAACCGCTCGCTCACCGATAGATCTGTACCTACAGATTGAAAAATTGCGCAGGTCGCACCAGTGTTCAAGAAGGGTAGTAGGAGTAATCCATTTAACTGCAGACCTATATCATTGACGTCGGTTTGCAGTAGGGTTTTGGAGCATATACTGTATTCAAACATTATGAATCACTTCGAAAGGGAACGATCTATTGACACGTAATCAGCATGGCTTCAGAAAACATCGCTCTTGTGCAACGCAGCTAGCTCTTTATTCGCACGAAGTAATGGCCGCTATCGACAGGGGATCTCAAGTTGATTTCGTATTTCTAGATTTCCGGAAAGCTTTTGACACCGTTCCTCACAAGCGACTTCTAATCAAGCTGCGGAGCTATGAGGTATCGTCTCAGTTGTGCAACTGGATTCGTGATTTCCTGTCAGGAAGGTCGCAGTTCGTAGTAATAGACGGCAAATCATCGAGTAAAACTGAAGTGATATCCAGGGAAGCGTCCTGGGACCTCTGCTGTTCCTGATCTATATAAATGACCTGGGTGACAATCTGAGCAGTTCTCTTAGATTGTTCGCAGATGATGCTGTAATTTACCGTCTAGTAAGGTCATCCGAAGACCAGTATCAGTTGCAAAGCGATTTAGAAAAGATTGCTGTATGGTGTGTCAGGTGGCAGTTGACGCTAAATAACGAAAAGTGTGAGATGATCAACATGAGTTCGAAAAGAAATCCGTTAGAATTCGATTACTCGATAAATAGTACAATTCTCAAGGCTGTCAATTCAACTAAGTACCTGGGTGTTAAAATTACGAACAAATTCAGTTGGAAGGACCACATAGATAATATTCTCGGGAAGGCGAGCCAAAGGTTGCGTTTCATTGGCAGGACACTTCCAAGATGCAACAAGTCTACTAAAGAGACAGCTTACACTACACTCGTTCGTCCTCTGTTAGAATATTGCTGCGCGACGTGGGATCCTTACCAGATGGGATTGACGGAGGACATCGAAAGGGTGCAAAAAAGGGCAGCTCGTTTTGTATTATCACGTTATAGGCGAGAGAGTGTGGCAGATATGATACACGAGTTGGGATGGAAGTCATTACAGCATAGACGTTTTTCGTCGCGGCGAGACCTTTTTACGAAATTTCAGTCACCAACTTTCTCTTCCGAATGCGAAAATATTTTGTTGAGCCCAACCTACATAGGTAGGAATGATCATCAAAATAAAATAAGAGAAATCAGAGCTCGAACAGAAAGGTTTAGGTGTTCGTTTTTCCTGCTCGCTGTTCGGTAGTGGACTAGTAGAGAGAGAGTATGATTGTGGTTCGATGAACCCTCTGCCAAGCACTTAAATGTGAATTGCAGAGTAGTCATGTAGATGTAGATGTAGATTGAATAGGATTGGGGAGAAGAGAAGTTTGTCTCACAACTTGACTAGAAGAAGGGATCGGTTGGTAGGACATGTTTTGAGGCATCAAGGGATCAGAAATTTAGCACTGGAGGGCACCGTGGAGGGTAAAAATCGTAGAGGGAAACCAAGAGGTGAATACACTAAGCAGATTCAGAAGGATGTAGGTTGCAGTAGGTACTGGGAGATCAAGAAGCTTGCACAGGATAGAGTAGCATGGAGAGCTGCATCAAACTAGTCTCAGGACTGAAGACAACAACAACAACAACAACACAACTTCTGTTTGTTGGGTCCACACACGCATCACTGTCGTATCAGGATTCATCATAAAAGCCATAAAAGCTGATATATCTATCTGTGGCATATTCAGTTCCCCAAAGAGAGAGCGTTATGTCCCCATACAACTGATTCACGAAGTGATCTTGTGATGAATGATATCAGCGACGCGAACTCGGAAAACGGACTGCTTGAAGTCGTAATACCGTATCGTCAAGACGCTTTCTCACTTATCCTCCTAGTTTGGATTCATTTGGGACATTCTTTCTGATAACTGCGCTTCTTCTAGAAACGTTACGCTACAGTAAATTTAAAAGTCCCAAAACAATATTACTACCGTTAACACGATTCGTAAACTTCTCATCACAACATTTGGTGTCATGGCGCGAGAAGACAACAGAAATGACTACACTGTGTGTGCTGAACATGATCTCGGCTGTCAGAGCCAGAACAGCGATGAAATATATTTCTGAGACCAACTGTCTAAATTAACAACACTCTTCGAAAATCACATACCATGTTCTTAGAGAACCATTGTGCCCATTTGATTCATGCTCGTTATTGAGCAATAACAAAACGAAACCAATAAAGCAAAATTTCATGTACAGCAGTATTTTGGTAACTCACGAAATTTAGGGATTATCGTAATGCGTAACCTGCTTCTGTCAACGAAGTTTCTAATGGCGTTATTCATTTGCCAATCGACGTAAAATAATTTAGTTTCAATGCTGTAAAGCTTTCTTAAGTATAAGAGATTATTAAAACGTAACCATTGTATAGAAACACTGCCTTTAGCTGACAGTTTTCAAGCAAACTGTATACTAAAGTCCTGTATCGATTTAATATAAGAACATCAAGTGACGACCTGTAGGCTATTCTTTACCTATCCTCAACCAGTAATATGGTTGCATCCGATGAAAACTCCTGAGTAGAATACTTTCTCCTGTTTCGAATAACGAAAATTCGTTGCGAGAACTACTAAAATACTGAAGAGATTGACCTCATATGCGTCTCGATCCGCCAACGTACGCACGAGTGCACGGTGGGTGCCTCGAATGCTCACTTCTGACCACGAAGCAGAGGAGACTGGACATCTACGTTTTCATCGTGAGAGTCATGGGTTCTTTAACTATCATCGTGACAGTTCAAGAGGGCTGCGTTCACCATTTTGACCCATAAAACAAGCGTGCGTCAGTCGGGTTCCACCACTTTGGATCACTTACGCCAAAAATATTGAAGACCATGGCATCTGCAGGCAAAGTCGTGCTCACATAAGGAATTCATTGCGCAAGTGATTACCAAAAGTTTTACAACATACTGCGTGACGCTCAGAAAACTGGAAGCATGGGTTCGTCCAGGCATGGATCATCATCTCTTTCAGCAGGACAATGCCAGACCACGCACCAGCGCTGCGACAGCTGCAACTATCTGACAGCTTGGGTTAACTCTCATCTATGATCCACATTACAGCCTCGACTCAGACTTGTCCTATTTTAGATTAAAATAATACCGTCGAGGACTTCGCTTTGATATTATGAAGCGGTTCAAGCAGAGGTGAGCTTGTGGCTCCGTCAACAAAGTCAAACATTCTACTATAAGGTATCAAGGAACTGGTTTCTTGTTGGGAGATATATGTTCGTCATGAGGTGATTATATTGAGAAATAAGTATATACGCAAGAACAAGAAAGATATACACTACTGGCCATTAAAATTGCTACACCAAGAAGAAATGCAGATGATAAACGGGTATTCATTGGACAAATATATTATACTAGAACTGACATATGATTACATTTTCACGCAAATTGGGTGCATAGATCCTGAGAAATTAGTACCCAGAACAACCACCTCTGGCCATAATAACGACCTTGATGCGCCTGGGCATTGAGCCAAACAGAGCTTGGATGGCGTGAACATTCACAGCTGCCCATGCAGCTTCAAAACGATACCCCAACTCATCAAGCGTAGTGACTGGCGTATTGTGACGAGCCAGTTGCTCGGCCACCATTGACCAGACGTTTTCAGTTGGTGAGAGATCTGGAGAATGTGCTGCCCAGGGCAGTAGTCGAACATTTTCTGTATCCAGAAAGGCCTGTACAGGACCTGCAACATGCGGTCGTGCATTATCCTGCTGAAATGTAGGGTTTCTCAGGGATCGAATGAAGGGTAGAGCCACGGGTCGTAACACATCTGAAATGTAACGTCCACTGTTCGAAGGGCCGTAAATGCGAACAAGAGGTGACCGAGACGTGTAACCAATGGCACCCCATACCATCACGCCGGGTGATACGCCAGTATGGCGATGACGAATACACGCTTTCAATGTGCGTTCACCGCGATGTCGCCAAACACGGATGCGACCATCGTGATGCTGTAAACAGAACCTGGATTCATCCGAAAAAATGACGTTTTGCCATTCGTGCACCCGGATTCGTCGTTGACTACACCATCGCAAGCACTTCTGTCAGTGATGCAGCGTCCAGAGTAATCGAAGCTATGGTCTCCGAGTTGATAGTCCATGCTGCTGCAAACGTCGTCCAACTGTTCCTGCAGATGGTTGTTGTCTTGCAAACGTCCCCTTCTGTTGACTCAGGGATCTAGGCTTGGCTGCACGATCCGTTAACACTCATGCGGATAAGATGCCTCTCATCTCGACTGCTAGTGATACGAGGCAGTTGGGATCCAGCAAGGTGTTCCGTATTACCCTCCTGAACCCACCGATTCCATATTCTGCTAACAGTCATAGGATCTCGACCAACGCGAGCAGCAATGTCGCGATACGATAAACCGCATTCGCAATAGGCTTATCAAAGTCGGAAATGTGATGGTACGCATTTCTCCTCCTTACACGTGGCATCACAACAACGTTTCACCGGTCAACTGCTGTTTGTGTATGAGAAATCGGTTGGGAACTTTCCTCATGTCAGCACGTTGTAGGTGTCGCCACCGGCGCCAACCTGAGAAGCTAATCATGTGCATATCACAGCATCTTCTTCCTGTCGGTTAAATTTTGCGTCTGTGGCACGTCATCTTCATGGTGTTGCAATTTAAATGGCCAGTAGTGTAGAATGCTAATGAAGCTTGTTTCATTTAACAAGCTTTAAGAGTTTTCACATAAAAATTCGGAGGCATTACTTTTTATCACACGTGACAGATTACTTACTAGTTGCGAATATTATATGGACTTTACCTCATTATTAATACCAGGGAAAATAGGCGAGAACGTGGTGGTTCTGAATTTGTCCTTTTGAACTAAAGACTGAACGTCAGATATGAACGACCCAGAGGAAAACGTGTTCCAAGAGGAACCTCACAGTATCCTCACCCAGGTTAAATAGGACAGGCATAAAAGAGTGTTTTGGCATTTAATGACGGTTTAACATACATTGATGGGCATTAAAATTGCAATGTCGTGAAGGAGCGTCAACGAACATCATATCGGCATGGTGTGTGCTAAATGAAAATCATCAGCATTTGATCACAGCCGACGAAGTACGTAAGAGTAACAATATCTCCATTTGGTATTTAGGGAAAACGTCTCATTTAGTAATCGAATTTAAATGTTGTTTGTTTGTCAGAAGATCGCGTAAGAAGAAGAAAAGCCCACGGAGACGTGTGGAATTCGAAAGCGGCAGTATCGTGGCCTACCGGGACTACAATTTATCGTTCTGCAATATTGCTTCTCCCGATAGTCGGGATTCCACGACCGACATGCGAATATGTAATCGATAAGGTCAGGGAGGTCACACGCAGCGCGGTGCAGTATCTCAACGGCGCCACACTCAAAATCACACAGCCACACACTACTTTGAGAGAGGACATGGACTTGTTTGCAGCAAGACAAGTAACCGCATGGACACTGCAACGATGTCTGGAACACCACGGACTGTCAGCTGTACTGCGTATTTAACGTCGCCAGTCACGACGTGAACTAATTTCACATCAGCACTCACTAGACAGGGTGATGCCCGCCCGGTTAGCCGTGCGAACTAACGTACTGCTTTCCGGGCGGGAAGGCGTGCAGGTCCCCGGCACGACCCGCCCGGTGGATATCTGTCGAGGTCCGGTGTGCCGGCAAGTCTTTGGATGGTTTCTAAGGCGGTTTTCCATCTGCTTCGGCGAATGCGGGCTGGTTCCACTTATTACGCCAAAATTACACCATGTCGACACGATTGCTGCGCATACAGTTTCTCCAAATACGCGTACCCCATAATTACTCTATCACGCTAGCATTGGGGTTACACTCGTCTGGTGTGAGACGTTCCCACGGGGCGGGGGGAGGGGGGAGGGTCCACTGGGGGCCGAACAGCATAATAACCCTGGGTTCGGTGTGGGGAGGCGGTGGGGTGAGTGGACTGCTGTAGCCAGTTGTGGGGCTGTGAACCAGAGCGGGCTACGGCGGGAAAGAAGCCTCGCCATCGTTTCTAGGTCCCCATTTCCATACAATACCGAATGATTCACGAAGATATGCAAATAATTTAATATGTTATTCTACAAGTAAAACCAAAGAAAAAATTTCAGATAAACATAGGTCCGCAAATGTTTAGTTTCGGAGTTAAGGCTAATAAAAGATTTTGACTGAAATTTAGTAACTTCGCTAATATGAAGCCATCGCAAAACTGTACGGGATTAAAGTTTTTTTTTTTTGTTATTGGTCTGGTGGATCTAATGAAACATGTCCCAGACGTGTATCTGCAGTAGCTTTCCAGAACATCCAGAGAAAAAATGATACTAATAACGTTAACTGAAACTGCTTTGAGTAATACATACGACACGTGAATTCACGTTAAACCGAAAAAAACAAAGCTCAGTGTTAAGGAAGTTGTACAGGGTACATACAGTTTCATTATACATTCACAATAAACGTTTAAAGATGTCTCCACCGAGTTCGATGCCTTTATCTGCAAGTGTACGAACATATTTTGTTGCTCGTTTCAGTTTCACAGGGTTGCTCTTAATTTCGATTGTTGCATTCATAATTGATAATGCCCTAGTTTCTCGTCTGTTACATTCGTGGCCCTTACGCGCCATGTGTGTTGGCGGCAGTAGAATCGTTCGGCAGTCAGCTTCAAATACCGGTTCTCGAAAGGAACGTCGCGTTCCCTCCCGGGGTTTCCAAGCCTCTCCATAGCACTCATGTATTCTTCGAACCTATCGGTACCAAATCTAGCAGTCCGTCTCTGAATTGCTGTCATTTTAAGATTTCCGATTTTTAATGTTTAGTTCTAACCCGATTTGAATATTTGCTAGGTTTATTTTGTAACTTGTTGCATACTGTGGTTAATTTCAGATCACTGACTCAAAAGTTGACTTTCATCTTCATTGTAATAATATATACTTTTTTTCCTGTTAAGAGGAGTTAGAACAGAACTTTTTTTTCACATTTTTGAATTTTTATCTCATTATAAAATTTTCAGTTTTCAGAATAAAATGATATGTATGTCACTTATAAACTCACATGGAAGTATTTTGTTTTATTTTCTAAAATATAATATAAACCGGTTGAAATTGTTAAAATTTGCACCTGCATTACTTCAAGATCTAACAAAATCGGTAATTTTTTATATACAGGGCCGTGGATTGCTGTGTTATAAGGATTAAATTACGTGTATTGGTAACACTGTAAAAAACACTATCGTATCGTTTCATAGTATGAACAAGCGTTGTATGTCGAAGTGATAACGTTTTTGTGGGAAAAGTGGCGAATAGATAGGTGAATCTCTTAAAAAGTAAAGTATGACGACAAAACGAAGTGTTTTTAAAAAACGTGTGCTTCATGGTAATAGATTTTCGAATAAAGGGAAACATCGTGTTCAACATGATGCGTTTGAAGTCACACACAATAAAATACAGGGAAACTCGCCAGTATCTAGAGAAACACCCATTAGTGATTCGAAGATTAACATAAAACGTTGTGATACACAGTTTTCTCAAAATTAAAGTGATGTAAATGGTAGATTAGGTTATATTCTGATAGATTTACACATTCTAACAAGGGTGTTGGGTGAATGTGCGTGCTGTAAAACATGTGGAGGGCCAGTTTGTTTAAATGAAGACAGTGAGGTATCAAATGGACTAGCCAGGAAACCTATCATTAATTGTGCCTGTTGCGAACATACTAATTCATTTTGGAGTTCTGATAAGTGTAAAGACAATTATTTTGAAGTAAATATTAAGTGGTTTTATGGTTTGAGAGCTATTGGCAGAGGACACACTGCAGCAGAAACAATGAGTGCCGTGATGATTACCCCACGCCCACCTTATAAAATCGACAAGTATGCAGGATTTATTGGCGCTGCTGTGGAATCTGTTCCACGTGATTCAATGAAGGTGCTGCAAACGAAGCTGTTGAAATAAATGATGGTGTGACCGACGTACCAGTAGCTTTTGATGGTACTTGCAGAAGCGTGGCTACTGTTCCAAGAATTCTGTTGCTATGGTGATCAAAGTGGATACTAGGAAGGTAATAGATTTCAAGATTTTAACCAAACATTTTTATAAGTGTAAATTAGGGAATGAAGAAAGGCGTATCTGTGACAGAAATTATGAAGGAACAAATGGTGGTATGAAGGCCTCTGCAACTACTGACGTTTTTAGTCAATCTGTGAACGAAACGGGAATGTGTTACACTAAGTTCTTAGGCGATGGAGACTCAAAAGCATATAACAGCGTATTAGCCGCTCACCCTTATGATAAGAAGATTATCACAAAACTGGAATGTGTTGGTCATGTCCAGAAGAGGATGGGCACCAGGTTGAGGAAGTTGAAACGAAGTTTGAGAGACAAGGAACTTTCTGACGGTAAAACTATAAGAGACAGACTGACAGACAACGTGATTGATGAACTACAGCAGTATTATGGGATGGCCATTAGAAATACTACTGAGGCTTTGTTGAAAATGAAGCAGGCTGTTTGGCCTACCTCCTTCTACAGATTGTCAACTGATGAAAACCCAGTACACCACCTTTGCCCTCCTGTACCAGATCCATGGTGCAATTACCTCAACGCTGAGTAGTCAAACAATTCATACAGCCATAAACATTCCATCCCAGCAGTAGTCATGGATATCATAAAACCTATTTGCAGAGACCTGGCAAATCCTTAATTACTGAAAAAGTGTCTGCATGGTCACACTCAAAATCTCAATGAGTCGTTCAATAATCTTCTATGGACTCGTTTACCTAAACAATGTTTTTGTTGGAATGAAGCCACTAAAAGGGGGGGGGGGGGTCAGTGATGCTGTTATTGCTTTGAATTATTGCAACATCGGTAGGGTGAAAGTGCTACAACACATGGGATTTAATCATGGAGCTAACTGCATCAACGAACTTGAACGGATGGACAAGGTTCCCATTGATAAAGCAGAGTATGCAACACAATTGGCCACTAAGGAGTCCAGAAAGAAGAAATGAAGAAAAACCTTGGAAAAATAGCAAGAGAATGATATACGGTATGGTGCAGGGTGCTTCTGAGGGGCTGAAAATAAAAAAATTTACATTTTCTGTTGCATTTTTCCCTGAATCTCAGAAACCACTTTAGGTAGAGTATTCAAATTTTCAGGGAGTAATAACATACATATCCTGAGTCTACTGAACTAAAAGAAGAACATAATGTTGTGTATAATTAAAATTATTCAGGATAACGTCCAAAAAGGTACACAAAATTTTAACTGTGTAATAAAAAAATGTATTTCCAAAGCAGTGGCTGAAATGCAATTATTGTAGGTCAGTAGACTCAGAACGTACCGTTTAATGTCCAGTAAAAGTTTCATGTCGATGGCTACAGTAGTTCCTGAAATACAGGGAAGCCAAGTCACTAAATTTAACATTGTCGGGACGTTCCAACTCCCCTTAAATATGGTCACTGTTTAGGTATCAAAGTAAAGCTACTTGAAAATTGCTACATAGAGATAAATTAATAGTCAGCTTCTGCGTGTTCAGCCAAGTTGTTGTTTCCATTTTCTGCACAGTATTCTGCAGAAAATAAAAATAACAACTCGGATGAACACCTGGAAGCTCACTACTGATCAGTCACGCAAAGAAAATGTAAGAGATCATATAGATCGATTCTGTGAGATACAAAAGTATTGTGTACTTCCAAACAAATTTTGTTCTTGCGACGCAACAGTTTTCTATCTCACCGGAACAATTACATCAGCCGCGTGGGATTAGCCGAGCGGTCTAAGGCGCTGCAGTCATGGACTGTGCGGCTGGTCCCGGCGGAGGTTCGAGTCCTCCCTCGGGCATGTGTTTGTGTTTGCCCTTAGGATAATTTAGGTTAAGTAGTATGTAAGCTTTACTGATGACCTTAGCAGTTAAGTACAATAAGATTTCACACACACACACAAACACACACACACACACACACACACACACACACACACACACACACACAATTACATCAAAAAATGGTAATGGTAGAATCTTGGCCCCCTCTTCGCAAATTTTCTGCGGATGCCCATGACCATTGTTGCAGCAACAGAGAGAGGCATGCCGAGAGTGGTGAACCTTTCGACAACCTTGAACGGAGTGGTGCCACCATGTTGTCTTTCCAAGTGAGCCCTGGTTCTGCATACACTTTGTGATGGACCTGTACTTATATGGAGGCTCTGAAGAGAACAGGTGGTGTTAAAGTACACACACCAACATCCGAAAGTCCTGAGACATGGTACGATGGTACAAGTGTACCATTGAGCACTCAGCACGATTACCTCTGCTTCACATATCTGGTACTGTGGACATCAGGTGTTAGCGCACGTGCAGTGTGTTAGAGGCGTCTGTCACGTTATCTTTCAATATGATATTGCTCATCTTTCAACATGATAACGCAAGACTGCGTGTTACCTGTGCTGCCCTGACCAACCTCGATACAGAGGGTGTCCGACTGTTGCGTGGCCAGTACGTTCTCCAGCCACTGAAACACATCTGCTCATAGGTTGACGAGAGACTGTTGAGTCACCATTCGTCACCGACTACCATTCGTGAACCGCAGCATACAGTTGAATCAGCATGCAATGATGCAATGACGTAACCGTATCTGTCATCCAGTCTCAGTTCTACTCGATGCCACACAGGGTTAGAGCCATTGCAGCGACCAGTAGTGTACTAAATTTCGCACTTTTTATACACTGCCCAGTCACATTAATGTGATCACTCGTCAAAAGAATGAATAACGCCCTCTTGCAGCGCTGACTGCTGTGAGATGTACAGGAAGAGAGTCAGTGAGGTTCTGGAAGATACCGACAGGGATGTGGAGCCATGCCGACTCCAGTGCTGTGCGCTGCCCTCCCCCCCTCCCCTCCCCCTTCCCCCGCCCCACCACCTACCAACTGCTGCTAGTGATGTCACCTGCCATCTGTGAGTGTGAGCGGTTATTGAACATTGATGTCAAACTTAGGCGGTGGTCAGACTAATGTGACTGGGCAGCGTACCTCCAAATCACCTACAAATGTAGTCATGCGTTGTACACACAATGCTGTATGCGTACAATAACTAAAAAATCCACCCATGCTCATAAATTGAGGACAATTCCGGAATGTGGTGCTACACAATGTGGCACTACACAAAACTGGGGCTAAAAGCAAAGGCACATAGGGAATACACACGACACAGATCTGTAAGTCCACCGTATTGGTGATAAGTTGAGAAAACCGTCCCGAAACACATGTGCTACAAAATGACACTGTTTCCTATGCATGTACCCCGACATCAATATGGGATATGATCACACGTACACAGACCGGACAACGAGTTGGCATACTCTGAATCAGGTGGTCGAGCAGCTGCTGGGATATAGCCTCCCATTCTTGCACCAGTGCCTGTAGGAACTCCGGAAGTGCTGTGGGGGTTTCAAGGCATGTAGCGATACGTCGACCGAGTGCATGCCAGACGTGCTCGATGGGGTTTAGATGTTGAGAACGGGCAGGCCGCTCCATTCGCCTTGTATCTCCTCTTTCAAGGTACTCCTCCACGATGGCAGCTCGGTGGGGCCGTGCGTTACCATCCATGAGTAGGAAGGTGGGACCCACTGCACCCCCGAAAATGCGGACATACTGGTGCAAAATGACGTTCCGATACACCTGACCTGTTACAGTTCCTCTGTCAAAGACATGCAGAGGTGTACGTGCACCAATCATAATCCCACCGCACACCATCAAACCACGACCTCCATACAGGTTCCTTTCAAGGATTTAAGGGGTTGGTATCTGATTCCTGTTTCACGCCCGATGGAAACCCGGCGAGAATCACTGTTCAGACTATACCTGAACTCGTCCGTGAACATAACTTGGGACCACTGTTCCAATGATCATGTACTGTGTTCTTGACACCAGACTTTACGGGCTCTCCTGTGATCAGTGGTCTGTGAATGCACCTTGCAGGTCTGTTCAGTAGTCTGTAGACTATGTGTCTGGAAACAACTATTCCAGTGGCTGCAGCAAGGTCACGAGCAAGGCTACCTACAGTACTCCATGGCCGTCTGCGGGCACTGATGGTGAGATATCGGTCTTCCTGTGGTGTTGTACACCGTGGACGTCCCGTACTGTATCGCCTGGACACGTTTCCTGTCTGCTGGAATCGGTGCCATAATCTTGAGATCCCACTTTGTGACCAGCCTCCAGTTTCCCCAGTATTCTACTCCTCATAACTTCATCAATATGTGTTCTTTGAGCCATTTTCTACACATAGTCACCATTACCACGTCTGAAAACGTCTGCACACTTACTCGCTGCACCGTACTCCGACATGCTCCAACACACCTCTGCGTATGTGGACTGCTGCTATCGCCACCATGCGACGACCGCAGGTCAAATGCAGCGCATGGTCATACGCCGAGGTGATTTAAACCCCCAAACCGCTCACCAGAGCGTTGTTTCACAATGTATCAGCATTATCCTTAATTAATGAGCATTAGTGTAGTGATTTGCTCTCCCTTCTGGAGTTGCAACTTTAATGGTTAATAAATAGTGCAACGATCATTATTATGTAATTGAAGGTTTACGGGGGAGAAAAGAAAAAGGGAATGGAAAGAACTGATGATGTCAGCTGCATTGGGACTTTATGCGGAATCAGGAGCGACGAGTGAAAATGAGCGTCCAAGTGGGATTCGAACAAGGTATCTCCTGCTTACCAGGCAAATGCATTAACCACTGCTCCGTCCGGACACAGTGTTTAAGGCAATTGCGTGGACTATCTCGGCACGTCTCCGGACCGACTCTCATTCCCACCTAGCCGCAATCCCCGTCCATGTTCTCCATGCTCTCTACTTTGGTATTCCGTCCGGAGGTCGAATGTAATTATGCATCCGCACTGAAGGTGGTGGGTTCATTGCCCGTAGAGGCATTCACATAGAAGCGATCATTATAAAACGCGACAGAATCGATTTATATGAGGCAACAGGGTATATCGCATATGCAGTCTTAGCACGATCTGACGGGACGTTCCGTAATGCGTAAAGCCATCTGGTTTCTCCTCGGGATTTTTACCTAAGGCTCAGTTGTGCTCAAATAGCCTCTACGTACAAGAAGAGCAACAGCAGAACATATGAAATACGGTTGTTACCACTCCTCAGACTGTCCTTCTTTGCAGGTCTCTCAGTTTGATAAACGGAGCACAGCTCTGCACACACAATAGCTGCGGCCACTTCCAGCATCTCCTGTACAGAGACATTTTGCAGTTAACCATCTGAGATAGCTCATTTTATGTCAGATTTAGTTTTATTTAGGTCGTCCTGTATAATTGTCCAAAGGCAAACAGTGGCGGAGTAAACATATAAAAGGCATAAAGGGACGTCAAAGTACAGAATTAAGACTGCCGGCACCCATACTCTTCGCTTGAAGTACAGCAGTAATTCCAGTGATGGCTTACTGCTTCTTACTTCTCCCATTACATCACTTGATCTCCAGCAAAGGTTTCCCTCCAACTTTCTGCCACACTGAAGCCCCAACTTGTTTTCATCCACCTGCACAATGGTGAACTGATAAGTACCTAAGAGACCCCCTAATTCACTCCGAAGATATTCTGCAGAACTCAGACGACATCATTGAGCAGTGTATGTCAGCAAATCCGGTTGATTTCCTTGGAACCAGATTGTAGAGGTGTTTGTTCCACGGAATGGACATTTGTGATGTCGATAGAGAAGATATGACTTTCCAAACTGTTATCACAGTGTCAGGAGATTTTCTTCGATTGACATACGCAATCATTTTACAGCGATGAAAAGTAACGGTCCGACCTCAACAAGGAAGCAGTTCCCTACTACACAGAACGAACTCTACTGCTGTCACAACCATTAAGGATAAATGACATTCACGATGTGGCCTGCAAGTCCACACACAGCATCTGCTGCGACTTACCACGCCACGCAAAATGTGCTCACTTTTCCGTAAACTAATTATGGTGTAGTAGCACCACTCTAAGTCACTCCATTCCTTTGATCATCTGATAAATGGATTCTGAGCAACAACATTACCTTGAAAATCGAGTCGAGTTGTCTCTAGACAAACCATGCTGTGAGATTCTCACGTGAGCTCCGACGGAAGTCTTCAGCAACACGAAACGGCAACATTTTTATAAGAGAACCGCAAAGGATTTGATGTCCAATTTATTCTTGAGCCGACAGCACGCAAGCCGTTTTCAAAAGTTTCTGAAATTTCATACCGCATTTCATAATCTAAAATCGGACCACAGTGTGCCAAAAAATTAGACACCACCAACTTTTGAAACGTCCCCTTAAAGAATTATAAGTTCGTTTACCAGTCCCGTCTGGTACAGATCTCACATTGACTGGTGATATTCAAATGCTGGTGGAACAAGGATTTTGTGAGATACCCTGAAACGTCCCCTTAGAAAAATTATCAATGATTGTGCTTAAACTGACACACAATATTTTTAGCGCAACGCAATCTGACTTTCAATAATCCCTACAAAAGAATGGCCCTGACTAACAATAACCTATACCTTTCATGAATCACTTACCTCATAAAAATCTTGGCTACTCGAACTACTACAATACAGCGATCGCCAATACTGCTAGCTGAATAAAGTATTCTAACTACTGAAGGCACTAAGTACTGATAGGCATAGTTAGCAAATGAAAGATTTTGATAGAGAACAAACAATGTATTTACCTTAATAGTGTTCAAAAGTCATAATATATATCAGTTCATGACATCCAGACTTACAAATTTACTCTCTCTGATGGACACACGTCCAGATCATCCGCTCTCAAAACTCTGCCATCTCACTCCCCACATCCACCACTGCTGGCGGCTCACCTCCAACTGCGCAACGCTACGCCCTGTTAACAGCCAACTGCCAAACACTACAATAGCATCTACTCCAACAATGTAAACCAACCACAGCCTTCACACAGCACAGTCAGTGATTTTCATATAGAGCGCTACGTGGCGTTACCAACATAAAAACCTAAACAGCCTACTTACACTTTGACCTCTTGAAAATGGGCTGCAGACTAAAATCTATGGCGGAATATAATCGCTCAGATTTAATGTTGTGCTTCCAGGTAAACATCCAAGAAGTAGATAATATTTTTGCATATTCTCGCACCGCTATTTACAGCTGAGTGTGCGTTCGGCTCCAGACACCTACTGACGGATCTGAAGCACCAAAGAGCGTCAAAGGTCGTATTTGATGTCAGAAGTCGAACTAGACTATAAATAGTGGCGCGCTATCAATAAGAGTTCACAGCCTTGTTGAAGTCAGGGCAATGAATACACATAACAGAAGTACTCGCAGCACCTGAAGACGACGATTGGGTCAGTCTCAAAACATTTTTCATAAAACAGAAATAACAACTTGGCTTCTCACCTGAAAGAACACCAACAATCGTAGAATAAATTGGACGTTAGAACCCTTGCAGTTGTCTTGCGAAAAGTTGCCATTTCACATGCACAATGTGCCCATCAACGCCATTTAGAACGAACATAATCTCTTCAACAGTTGAAAATTTCTGGAGCTTGTGACACGTTACTCTTTACAGTTGAGCTGCTTTTGTCAGTAAATTCATTACATCTATGACAGCTATGACTAGGCTCAGTTCCTCCCTGACGTTTCCATGCCGCGAGGACTTCCCTAACATCTTAAAGTCTTAACGGTACGGAGACATTTCTAGAACGTCAAACTAGAACAGACGTATAGAAATAAGTGCAAAATATTAATACGTGTTGTAAGATTCCGTACGCTGAAATGCAACACGCGTTTCTACATCAAAAATTTGCCAAAAATTTGATAAAATATAGTCATGTTTTCTGGCATTGTGACGTCCCATAACTCATTACGTCCAGAACTTCACCGCTAACGGTATTTGCGTGTTGATATAACAGTGAGCAAAAGAAGCGTATCCCCGCTTGATGTGATTGCTCTGGACACGATGGAACGTATGGTCTTTGGTCGTATTTGTTTTCAGCGTCGGATGAGAAATTTTTTGATCCGTGGCAATACGTACTTTGGTTGAAGATGTATATTACAAATGACACTATATGGTTCAAAATGGTTCAAATGGCTCTAAGCACTATGGGACTTACCATCTGAGGTCATAACTCCCATAGACTTAGAACTACTTAAACCTAACTAACCTAAAGACAGCACACACATCCATACCCGAGGCACGATTCGAACCTGCGACCGTAGCAGCAGCGTGGTTCCGGACTGAAGCGCCTAGAACCGCTCGGCTACAGCCGCCAGCTAACACTACATGTCATAAGATCAGAGGATAAGAGTTAGCTCTCCCATTAGGTAAGGGGCACATCAATTTCGAGGATGCCAACTGGATCATACTCACTGAGTAGAAACTGGAGTATTTCAGAGAACTCGACTTAGTCTACGAGAGTATCTTAACTCGCAGTTACATTACACCGCATGGTACTGAGCTACGCAAATGATCATTACTGGCATAAGATACGATAAGATATCGTTTATGAATCCCTTGAATCAGCGACAGGCTCTATTCATAAACCTTACTAACTTTTCATCGCTTAATTTGTTCCGGTATGGAACATTTACAAAAGCTGCTGCTCAGTGCTGTGGAAAATGGCAAGCAAAGGTTCCATAAAGGTCAGAATGCCAATAATATATTTATTATGGTGATAAAAGCTGCCCCTTAAAGTACACGAACAAATTTCTGCACAACGATAAACAGTTCAGGTAAGCCACAATTTGGGCACCAGACTAACGGGCAAGTGATTTATTGACACCTTAGCGCTCACTAACTTACTTCAGAAGCGCAAACTTCTTCGGCTTACGCGCCTTCGAAACACGTTAGCCCTTATTTGGAGCCACCATCATTATTCAGCTATTTAACAAATCAAATACCAAAATATGCTCAAGTGACCATTAGTACTGTAACACCATGAAGGAGGTGCTGAACAAGTGTCAAATTGTCATTTTATGTATATATGCAAATCACTAGGATTTCAGCGTAGTTGCACATTGGTAGGAGTAATGCCATATACACTGAAGAGCCAAAACATTATGACCACCTGCCTTAATAGTGTGAGTGTCGAACTTTGGAACGAAATACATTACTGATTCTGCGTATCAGGGTACCGACAGTTTGTTGTTAGTTTTGCTGAGGCATGTGGCATTAGATGTCTACGCACAGATCATGTGATTCCCGTAGATAACGGGTCGCTGATTTGCGTGCGCGGCGATGGCGCACGATAGCGATCCAGATGGGGTCCATTGGATTTAGATCAGGCGAAATTGGTCGCCGAGGCATCGGCGTGAGTTCACTATATTGCTCCTCAAATCAATGTGGCACGGTTCTGGCTTGGAGACACGAACAATTATACTACTGAAAAATCACGTCGCCTTCGGGGTGGGAGAGCAAATGTGAAGCGACGCATGTGGTTCGCAGCTGTCAGTGTGTATTCGATTACTAGCACAGGTCCCTTGCAAGATTGTGGAGGTTGCCGTCGACATAGTGTAGCAAAAATATGATTCTCCCGAAGAGCCGGCACGTTTTCATAGATCATCGGCCGAATCCCGATATACACTCCTGGAAATTAAAATAAGAACACCGTGAATTCATTGTCCCAGGAAGGGGAAACTTTATTGACACATTCCTGGAGTCAGATACATCACATGATCACACTGACAGAACCACAGGCACATAGACACAGGCAACAGAGCATGCACAATGTCAGCACTAGTACAGTGTATATCCACCTTTCGCAGCAATGCAGGCTGCTATTCTCCCATGGAGACGATCGTAGAGATGCTGGATGTAGTCCTGTGGAACGGCTTGCCATGCCATTTCCACCTGGCGCCTCAGTTGGACCAGCGATCGTGCTGGACGTGCAGACCGCGTGAGACGACGCTTCATCCAGTCCCAAACATACTCAATGGGGGACAAATGCGGAGATCTTGCTGGCCAGGGTAGTTGACTTACACCTTCTAGAGCACGTTGGGTGGCACAGGATACATGCGGACGTGCATTGTCCTGTTGGAACAGCAAGTTCCCTTGCCGGTCTAGGAATGGTAGAACGATGGGTTCGATGACGGTTTGGATGTACCGTGCACTATTCAGTGTCCCCTCGACGATCACCAGAAGTGTACGGCCAGTGTAGGAGATCGCTCCCCACACCATGATGCCGGGTGTTGGCCCTGTGTGCCTCGGTCGTATGCAGTCCTGATTGTGGCGCTCACCTGCACGGCGCCAAACACGCATACGACCATCATTGGCACCAAGGCAGAAGCGACTCTCATCGCTGAAGACGACACGTCTCCATTCGTCCCTCCATTCACGCCTGTCGCGACACCACTGGAGGCGGGCTGCACGATGCTGGGGCGTGAGCGGAAGACGGCCTAACGGTGTGCGGGACCGTAGCCCAGCTTCATGGAGACGGTTGCGAATGGTCCTCGCCGATACCCCAGGAGCAGCAGTGTCCCTAATTTGCTGGGAAGTGGCGGTGCGGTCCCCTACGGCACTGCGTAGGATCCTACGGTCTTGGCGTGCATCCGTGCGTCGCTGCGGTCCGGTCCCAGGTCGACGGGCACGTGCACCTTCCGCCGACCACTGGCGAGAACATCGATGTACTGTGGAGACCTCACGACCCACGTGTTGAGCAATTCGGCGGTGCGTCCAGCCGGCCTCCTGCATGCCCACTATACGCCCTCGCTCAAAGTCCGCCAACTGCACATACGGTTCACGTCCACGCTGTCGCGGCATGCTACCAGTGTTACAGGCTGCGATGGAGCTCCGTATGCCACGGCAAACTGGCTGACACTGACGGCGGCGGTGCACAAATGCTGTGCAGCTAGCGCCATTCGACGGCCAACACCGCGGTTCCTGGTGTGTCCGCTGTGCCGTGCGTGTGATCATTGCTTGTACAGCCCTCTCGCAGTGTCCGGAGCAAGTATGGTGGGTGTGACACACCGGTGTCAATGTGTTCTTTTTTCCATTTCCAGTAGTGTACATATGTTATAGTGGAAGTGGAAGATTATGGAAGGTAAACCTTCCCAGGTGAACCATCATTGCACTCGGTTAGGAAAAGTGTACAGTAGCATGTTGACCACTAGTGGAAGCGCACCATCGCTGCTCCCGGAGTTTTTAACGGTGCATTCAACAGTGCTATGAACGTAAATGTCTTCAGCTCGTTATTGTTGTGTTATAGAGCAGTGCTGTTGTGTTTGACAATAGTACAGTTACGCTTCACATCAGTGCAGCTATGGTTGAATCAGTGATGTTCTTTGAACATCTCACAGTGAAACTGGGAAATCTCAGTTATAATTCTGTCTTCATGGTCAGAGAAAAGTACGAGCCACTTATCAGCAAGACTAAACCACTAAAATCTTGACGAAAGAGGGGCGGCAACGACGACAAGAGATCTATAGAGCTGGAAATGAATGGAGTAACCAAATTAATACAACCTGTAACTGAAGTAGGTAAGATTAAATACTGTGTTTATAATGAAGAACTGTATGATATTCTGCATGATGCCCATGTAATGACTGGCCACGGTGGACGCGACTGAATGACGAAATGCTTGAAGTCAAAGTTCTGTAATACAGCATACAGAGATTTCCAAATTTATCTTAGTTTGTGTAAGCCTTGTTTAGAAAACCAAAAAGGTCAGAAAGGAGGAACAATAGTGAAGCCAATACTGTCCAAGGAGCTAAATTCCAGAAGGCAAGTTGATCTCATCGACTTCAAATCGCAACCAGATGGAGATTACAAATTCGTACTAGTTTATCAGGGCAACCTCACTAAATTCGTTGTTCTCACGCCACTGAAGTCCGAACCAGCTTAAGAGGCATGTGGCAACGTTATTGACATTTTTACGTTGTTAGGCGCTCCCTCAGTACTGCAGCCAGACAATGGTAGAGAGTTTGTTAGCAAAATAATGAGCAGCTTCATTGAACTATGGCTTGTATAAAGTACTATGCCTTGTATAAGTACAGTGGTGTTCAGACTACCACTCGGGTTGATGACAGTATTACCTTTACTAAGAATTAGTATGAAATGAAACGAACATGTAACATGACTAGTAGGAACAACGAATGAAAGTCTGATGATATACTGAAAGCGTTCCAAATACTTAAGCGCATCTCTAAAGGAAAACACTTGAAACACGAAAGTGCGACCAGTTCTAAGTGTACTACCTCAGCGTTTGGAGTCCTTATCATGTGAGTGTGACAGCACACATCGAAAAAATTCAGAGGCGCTGCTAGAAACAGGTCGATGTGTTCATTGCAAAAATTGTAACAAAAATGTTGGAATATTTTAATGGCAATTCCTGAAAGAAATACCAAGTTCTTCTCTCGAAACATTCTTTGAAAACTTAGGAGAACTGTTTTCAGAGGAAGGCGGTGTGACTCTTCTCCTGTTTTGCGTATCCCATTTACGGATCGTCAAGAAAAGATAAGGGGTATTACGGCTCGTACTGAAGCATCAAGACAGCCAGTTTTACCTTAACTTAATACACGAATGTGGGAACACACAAAATGGATAAGATCGATAGTAATGATTAGTTAGTTAGTTAGTTAGTTACATGTTCCATAGATGATTTGAACTATTCTTTTATCTAAATGCTCTGGAACGAGTTAATTTACAGGACATGTATATAGGATTAGTGCCAATATTAATGAACACGTCATTTTATTCCTAGTCATGCAATTACACTGAAAAAAGTTTTTTTCCTACCAGTTCCGGTTTACTAACGTAAATAAGTACATCACTGTTCCTCTCAAATTGTGACGTATTCAATACTTTCTTTCTAGCTGACGAGTTATCCAAGAAAACTATTTCGTGCGACATTATTGAGTGGAAATATGCAAAATATGTCAGGATCTTGATATGTTTGTTTCCAAAATTAGCAGTTATACGACGAACAAAAGTAGCTGAGCCTAACTGTTTACTTGTCTGAGAAGCTCACCAACATGCTTCTTCCACTTTTCATCAGCATGTACACCCAGATATTTGGAGCATTCTACACTACATTCAGACTGCTGCTTTCGCGCTACGTAGTCTCTGCCATGTACAGTATAGTGGCTTGCGGAATAAGTACGTGCGGTTAAATGAAGTATTCCATACTCTTAGAGGGACCAAAACAAAATTCAGCAAATATGCGTTGTAAAACCCATACGAACACATGTTAATCTTCGCTACTCTGACACACATCTCTTCTACCGCAAGCTGTTTCGTACTACGATCGACCTACAGAATGCGCTAAACAAGGGAGTAAACAAATGACAAGACATTATTCTGTTATTGTGAAACAGCAGAGTTTCTAATGTAAAGTACTTGCTATACTCCTGGAAATGGAAAAAAGAACACATTGACACCGGTGTGTCACACCCACCATACTTGCTCCGGACACTGCGAGAGGGCTGTATAAGCAATGATCACACGCACGGCACAGCGGACACACCAGGAACCGCGGTGTTGGCCGTCGAATGGCGCTAGCTGCGCAGCATTTGTGCACCGCCGCCGTCAGAGTCAGCCAGTTTGCCGTGGCATACGGAGCTCCATCGCAGTCTTTAACACTGGTAGCATGCCGCGACAGCGTGGACGTGAACCGTATGTGCAGTTGACGGACTTTGAGCGAGGGCGTATAGTGGGCATGCGGGAGGCCGGCTGGACGTACCTCCGAATTGCTCAACACGTGGGGCGTGAGGTCTCCACAGTACATCGATGTTGTCGCCAGTGGTCGGCGGAAGGTGCACGTGCCCGTCGACCTGGGACCGGACCGCAGCGACGCACGGACGCACGCCAAGACCGTAGGATCCTACGCAGTGCCGTAGGGGACCGCACCGCCACTTCCCAGCAAATTAGGGACACTGTTGCTCCTGGGGTACATCTACATCTACATCTACATCTACATCTACATGGCTACTCTGCAATTCACATTTAAGTGCTTGGCAGAGGGTTCATCGAACCACAATCATACTATCTCTCTACTATTCCACTCCCGAACAGCGAGCGGGAAAAACGAATACCTAAACCTTTCTGTTCGAGCTCTGATTTCTCTTATTTTATTTTGATGATCATTCCTACCTATGTAGGATGGGCTCAACAAAATATTTTCGCATTCGGAAGAGAAAGTTGGTGACTGAAATTTCGTAAAAAGGTCTCGCCGCGACGAAAAACGTCTATGCTGTAATGACTTCCATCCCAACTCGTGTATCATATCTGCCACACTCTCTCCCCTATAACGCGATAATACAAAACGAGCTGCCCTTTTTTGCACCCTTTCGATGTCCTCCGTCAATCCCACCTGGTAAGGATCCCACACCGCGCAGCAATATTCTAACAGAGGACGAACGAGTGTAGTGTAAGCTGTCTCTTTAGTGGACTTGTTGCATCTTCTAAGTGTCCTGCCAATGAAACGCAACCTTTGGCTCGCCTTCCCGACAATATTATCTATGTGGTCCTTCCAACTGAAGTTGTTCGTAATTTTAACACCCAGGTACTTAGTTGAATTGACAGCCTTGAGAATTGTACTATTTATCGAGTAATCGAATTCCAAGGGATTTCTTTTGGAACTCATGTGGATCATCTCACACTTTTCGTTATTTAGCGTCAACCGCCACCTGACACACCATACAGCAATCTTTTCTAAATCGCTTTGCAGCTGATACTGGTCTTCGGATGACCTTACTAGACGGTAAATTACAGCATCATCTGCGAACAGTCTAAGAGAAGTGCTCAGATTGTCACCCAGGTCATTTATATAGACCAGGAACAGCAGAGGTCCCAGGACGCTTCCCTGGATATCACTTCAGTTTTACTCGATGATTTGCCGTCTATTACTACGAACTGCGACCTTCCTGACAGGAAATCACGAATCCAGTCGCACAACTGAGACGATACCCCATAGCTCCGCAACTTGATTAGAAGTCGCTTGTGAGGAACGGTGTCAAAAGCTTTCCGGAAATCTAGAAATACGGAATCAACTTGAGATCCCCTGTCGATAGCGGCCATTACTTCGTGCGAATAAAGAGCTAGCTGCGTTGCACAAGAGCGATGTTTTCTGAAGCCATGCTGATTACGTGTCAATAGATCGTTCCCTTCGAGGTGATTCATAATGTTTGAATACAGTATATGCTCCAAAACCCTACTGCAAACCGACGTCAATGATATAGGTCTGTAGTTAAATGGATTCCTCCTACTACCCTTCTTGAACACTGGTGCGACCTGCGCAATTTTCCAATCTGTAGGTACAGATCTATCGGTGAGCGAGCGGTTGTATATGAGTGCTAAGTAGGGAGCTATAGTATCAGCGTAATCTGAAAGGAACCTAATCGGTATACAATCTGGACCTGAAGACTTGCCCGTATCAAGCGATTTGAGTTGCTTCGCAACCCCTAAGGTATCTACTTCTAAGAAAGTCATGCTAGCAGATGTTCGTGTTTCAAATTCTGGAATATTCCATTCGTCTTCCCTGGTGAAGGAATTTCGGAAAACTGCGTTCAATAACTCCGCTTTAGCGGCACAGTCGTCGATAACAGTACCATCGGCACTGCGCAGCGAAGGTATTGACTGCGTCTTGCCGCTTGTGTACTTTACATAAGACCAGAATTTCTTCGGATTTTCTACCAAATGAATGGAAATTGTCTTTTAGGGAGGCTTCTAGTGGCAATTTCTCCGCTTTTTTAAATAAAGTTATTTTGCGTTTGTTTCTGATGGATTTGGAAGAAATGGTATTGAGCCTAGCTACAATGACCTTGTGACCACTAATCCCTGTATCAGTCATGATGCTCTCTATCAGCTCTGGATTGTTTGTGGCCAAGAGGTCAAGTGTGTTTTCGCAACCATTTACAATTCGCGTGGGTTCGTGGACTAACTGCTCGAAATAATTTTCGGAGAATGCATTTAGGACAATCTCGGAAGACGTTTTCTGCCTACCACCGGTTTTGAACAAGTATTTTTGCCAACATACCGAGGGTAGGTTGAAGTCCCCACCAACTATAACCGTATGAGTGGGGTATTTATTTGTTACGAGACTCAAACTTTCTCTGAACTGTTCCGCAACTGTATCATCGGAGTCTGGGGGTCGGTAGAAGGAGCCAATTATTAACTTAATTCGGCTGTTAAGTATAACCTCCACCCACACCAATTCGCACAGAGTATCTACTTCGACTTCTCTACAAGATAAACCACTACTGACAGACACAAACACTCCACCACCAATTCTGCCTAATCTATCTTTCCTGAACACCGTCTGAGACTTCGTAAAAATTTCTGCAGAACTTATTTCAGGCTTTAGCCAGCTTTCTGTACCTATAACGATATCAGCTTCTGTGCTTTCTATTAGCGCTTGAAGCTCAGGGACTTTTCCAGCGCAACTACAACAATTTACAACTATAATTCCGACTGTTCCTTGATCCAAGCACGTCCTGTAATTGCCAAGCACCCTTTGACATTGCAGCCCATCCCGCACTTTCCCGAGGCCTTCTAACCTAAAAAACCGCCCAGTCCGCGCCACACAGCCTCCGCTACCCGTGTAGCCGCCAGCTGAGTGTAGTGAACTCCTGACCTATTCAGCAGAACCTGAAACCCCACCACCCTATGGCGCAAGTCAAGGAATCTGCAGCCAATATGGTCGCAAAACCGTCTGAGCCTCTGATTCAGACCCTCCACCCGGCTCTGCACCAAAGGTCCGCAGTCGGTTCTGTCAACAATGCTGCAGATGGTGAGCTCTGCCTTCATCTCGTAAGCAAGACCGGCAGCCTTCACCAAATCAGATAGCCGCTGGAATCCAGAGAGAATTTCCTCAGATCCAAAGCGACACACGTCATTAGTGCCGACATGTGCCACCACCTGCAGCTGGCTGCACCCTGTGCTCTTCATGGCATCCGGAAGGACCCTTTCCACATCAGGAATGACTCCTCCCGGAATGCACACGGAGTGCACACTGGATTTCTTCCCCTCCTTAGCCGCCGTATCCCTAAGGGGCCCCATTACGCGCCTAACATTGGAGCTCCCAATTACCAGTAAGCCCACCCTCTGCGATTGCCCGGACCTTGAAGGCTGAGAATGATCCTCTGAAACAGGACAGGCAGCTGCATCTGGCTCAGCCAGAGACAGTGCCTGAAACCGGTTTGTCAGACGCACCGGGGAGGCTTTCTGATCAGCCTCCGGGGACGACTTTCGCTGCCTGCTGCCTGCCACGGCGAGGACCATTCGCAACCGTCTCCATGAAGCTGGGCTACGGTCCCGCACACCGTTAGGCCGTCTTCCGCTCACGCCCCAACATCGTGCAGCCCGCCTCCAGTGGTGTCGCGACAGGCGTGAATGGAGGGACGAATGGAGACCTGTCGTCCTCAGCGATGAGAGTTGCTTCTGCCTTGGTGCCAATGATGGTCGAATGCGTGTTTGGTGCCGTGCAGGTGAGCGCCACAATCAGGACTGCATACGACCGAGGCACACAGGGCCAACACCCGGCATCATGGTGTGGGGAGCGATCTCCTACACTGGCCGTACACCTCTGGTGATCGTCGAGGGGACACTGAATAGTGCACGGTACATCCAAACCGTCATCGAACCCATCGTTCTACCATTCCTAGACCGGCAAGGGAACTTGCTGTTCCAACAGGACAATGCACGTCCGCATTTATCCTGTGCCACCCAACGTGCTCTAGAAGGTGTAAGTCAACTACCCTGGCCAGCAAGATCTCCGGATCTGTCCCCCATTGAGCGTGTTTGGGACTGGATGAAGCGTCGTCTCACGCGGTCTGCAGGTCCAGCACGAACGCTGGTCCAACTGAGGCGCCAGGTGGAAATGGCATGGCAAGCCGTTCCACTGGACTACATCCAGCATCTCTACGAACGTCTCCATGGGAGAATAGCAGCCTGCATTGCTGCGAAAGGTGGATATACACTGTACTAGTGCCGACATTGTGCATGCTCTGTTGCCTGTGTCTATGTGCGTGTGGTTCTGTCAGTGTGATCATGTGATGTATCTGACCCCAGGAATGTGTCAATAAAGTTTCCCCTTCCTGGGACAATGAATTCACGGTGTTCTTATTTCAGTTTCCAGGAGTGTATTAGGTACGACCTGCTTTTGTGAGCCATCGCTAAAAGCCTATTTTTCATAAAAAGGTATGCTTCTGTCCGACGTCTTGCGGAACCTCGCACACATTGAGAAACTCCAGGTTGGTCACGGATGGGCTGGCAGGAGTTGATAACACCTGTCTGTAATGTTTGTATGTCAATAAGTGGTTTTGCGTTCAACAAGGATTCAAGTGTCTCCACAAACAAAGTGATTGAATTAGTGGGACTAGCTGCCCAACATACGGTACCTCCCTGACCAATACATTGCCATCAAGTGTCTGTAAGGTGTTCTCGGAGATTTCGGGAAAAATAATTCTAGTGTTTCATCATCAACGCAACTTTTGTTGGAATTGCTCCACCACCAGCAGAAGAGGCAAGTCGTTTGATAGGATAACCTGATTGGTAATATGCAAAATCCTAAGGGTCTTTCGCGAATAATTCCAGTCCATATATTAGCTGAAAATCGGCGCTGATGCCTTGCTTCTTCAACTTCGTGTAGGTTTTCATCAGCCCACCTATGTTGATTATGGAAAATGACAATCCCATTTCGCGTGAAACCGGCCTCGTCTGTGAACAGTTGTGAAAAGTGAATCTTCACCACATCTTTGCAACAGGCATTGGCAAAACTACGTTCTGGCTGGCTGATCTTGTGTCCAGAGAGCTTATACTTGCTATATATGACAACATGACTACAGCAACAGCGCAGGGCCGCCCAGACAAGAAGATGACTAATCTCGATGGACACCCGAACTATATGTACTCCAGTTCCAGTTCCACTCCATGCAATACTCACTAACTCACCAACAGAAACAGGAATGGTGCGATGTCTGCCACAATCAGCCGGTATTGGATGTAAGTGGACAGAAAACTCCTAGTCGCTTGAAAAGATGGCTAAATAATTACTCAAATAGGACGCTGCATTATGAATATTTCCCAGCAAATGGGGCACGATCTCTACGTTCCTTCCATTTAATATATAAAAAACTATCAGTATCGATCGCGGTAATGAAACCAACCTTTACCTAGGTTTGAATCCAAATAATTGAGCCTTCTTCAGAAGATGTACCTGAATTTATAATTTGTCTAAGAGGGCATAGTCTAGAAATAAAACTAAAACAGCCTGAATAGGCTGAACAGGCTGAAAAGCACAACAGAGGGTCATGCTTGCCGTTTTCAGTATCGAATAATGCTCTGCCAACTGTTGGTAGGTGCAAAGATAAAACTAAAATGTAAAAACAGTTCACAAACTTACCAAAACACAAACTGGTTCCATTAGAACTAAAGTGGCGCTGTCCTTAGCCAAAGTTGTGAATGCGGTTTGCAATAACAATATTAACAGATGTTTACTACATATTTGTATCCGTGGAAAGTAGCAAGGAACGTGTCCTCATTTGTTTACGTCATTCCGTAGGTCGGTCGTAATAGCAAAGAACTTGCTATAGAAGAGGTGTGTTTTACAGTAGAGAAGAAATTTAGAGCACATTTTTGTCTTGTTTGGGTCCACACTACCAACTCTCGAATATGGAACATATGGAACACGTATGTTAATTTACTTTCCCATGATTGCCTTAAATTGCTTCAGCTGAATGGTGTCAGATTCCTACAACAAGATTACGATCAATCAGCGTTCATTATGATTGTCCCAATAGCACTGGTGCTCCGTCTTTAATGATACAGATGTCGTCGAGTCGCTTGCCTGTAGCTTTTCTTGCTGTAAGAGATAATTTTATAGTATAACAGTACTAAAGGCAGGAATGTGTGAGTTGTCTTCAACCGCTGTTCACTAAATAACTGCCGAACCAGGGAAATAATGCAAGCTGTAATTGTCCCAGTCTGGCATTGAGAGTCACGCCACTAAAGGTGTGGACCGATAGAATTTTTGAAAATGTAAATTGCATATCATCATCTGATAATCGCAGTACGTCTTGTAATTAGTTAAAATTTTCAGACTTCTTCTTCGAATTACTGAAGTTCATGCTGTACGATAAGAGAAAAAAATGCTTAAAACTGGTAACAAAGTCACGCCAATGGTTGATCAGTGCCCTGTCGAACTTTACATCTCTTCCGCAAGAAGCTGAAAAAGTGAACCGGCAGTGTAATGATTATTAACATAAATAAGAGGACTGGCGCTGCAATAAAATATTGGAAAATATTTTGAATGAAAATTAGCTTCATATATTGAAAATTATTCAGAGTTACGGAGAAAGGCGCTTACATGGCAAGATCAGGACGCAAAAGACAATAGCGAACAACCAGGCATGGCCTAGCTGCTCTAGAAAAAACCTGAAGGCCTTGCCCTCGTTTATTGGTACAGATAGTATACATGTTGATATTTGGATTCTTTGGCCCTGAATCGTTATACAAAACTGTTCACACAAAAATAATTTTTAGAAAAACGGGTCATACACATAGATGAAAGTACATTAAGGTGAAGAGCGTCTAACACTTTGCCGAGATACAGAAATGGGCCTGGTTATGGAAGTGAAAAACTCATATTACACCGAGTATACGAAAAAACAGGAAGGAAATCATTTAAGCAGGCATCTGTGCTCAGGAGAAGGCAGTAACCATAAGGAAGAGAGAAGCAGCTGGAGGGCCTTTTACGCGGGTAAACAGATGGTAATACGGCGACGGCGTAAGCCTTCTGTCTCATTTCTCCCGCTACCTCGGCGGCACTGTAAATGTCTGCAAGATGGCCGCACTGAAACAACAGCCAGGGCGCCCCACGACACGTGACTTACGAAGCACATTCACAAACACTGCCTTTGCCTCCAGTTTCAGCAGCTTCCTCGAATAAACAAAAACGCGCCATCTCACTACTTCCGACGGTCTTAACACCAAAATCATAAGAGCGTGGAAAAGTCAGAACAACACATGCAATAGCAACAAACTCTCCTCAAAAATGCATTTTTCACTTTTACGGTGCTGCAGCTCTATTTCACACGATCACATTCTTATATAGTGATGAAACAAAACATTTTGACCAGCTAATTAATAGCTTGTTGGGCCTCCTTTGAATGCAACATAGCAGCGATTCTGTGTGGAACAGATTCGACAAGTCCGTAAGTTTTCGGAGGTATGTGCTCAAGATGCCCACAAACAGGTCACGCAGTTCCGACAAATTACTGGACTATTGTTTATTTGCGTAGAACTGACGACCGATACCGATCATTGGGTTCACATCAGACGAATCTGAAGACCAACACATCAACGTGAGTTCACTGCGATGAATTCCAAGCCACTGTAGCACGGTTCTGGCCTGGTGAAACGATGGAGGATACCACTGTCGTCACATAGTGCACAGCTAGCATGGTGCCTTCGATTACTACTACAGGCCCATGTAAGCCCAGGTGAATTTCCCCTATAGCATGATACTGCCCCCATCGACCCTCGACCATCGACGCCCTCGTGAAAGGATACCTGTGACATCACAGTCTGACTGATATGCATAGGCACAAGCTCGGCGTAGGGATGGAAAAAAACTGACCGGTTACAACCGATACTGATATTTTTGTTCTGAATTATCGGTGCTTTCCAGTATTTCATCACTCTCAGTTATAACAGGTGTTTTTTACTAAAAACCAGCCAAAACAGGCACATCTGTTTGTATAGCAACAGTGCTAAACTGTTTAGTTTTAAAACTAAATTTTTTTAAAAAAAAAGAAGAGTAATGTTTATCCGTTATTGAGTTATTACACAAGGTGGACAACGCGATCAATGTTATTTCAATAACGACGCCAACAGTTTGACATTAGCAATAAACACGTGACTTAAAAATCGGTGCACCATTACTGTGACAATATGTACGTGCTGCAGTGTGGCATGGGTTCCTTGGCGCTACGTGTGTACGTGCAATGTGGAAAACTTGCCCCGCCTGGTCTATAGGATGGTTTTTCGCTGACATCCTCGGACATCGGTTATATTGCAGAATGACACCATACCTAGACTAAAGCAGAGAAGTATAATGCTTCATTTGTTTTGAGACATTACAAACGGGAGGAGGCACAACAAACCTGCGACATCCTGTGAGGAGACAACATCCACAACGTTTCTTGGAAGAGAAGATAAATTTGACTGATTCATCTATAGTTTCACTGAAGTGCTATAAACTCGGTATAATAACTGAACACTTAATTTTGTGGTTGCTTGAGGAAACATTTTGATGCCCTAAAAAAGTGATGATGCAGTTAAGTCACCAACCTCTGACCTTTTGCTCTTACTGTCGCGGATCCCGTCTCCTTCACATTCGCAATCTTTGCTGGATACAGTGAGACCGATTTCTGTCACATTAGCGTCCTCTTGCCGATCGACGTCTCCTTCGACATCATCGATAGATTTTTTTCTATCTTTGTTCGAAATCTACGTTTATTCCTTTACATTTGGCAGCAATATACAACCGAAAATTCCAAAAATTGTTCAAATGGCTCTGAGCACTATGGGACTCAACTTCTGAGTTCATCAGTCACCTAGAACTTAGAACTACTTAAACCTAACTAACCTAAAGACATTCACACACATCCATGCCCGAGGCAGGATTCGAACCTGCGACCGTAGCGGTTGCGTGGCTCCAGACTCTAGTGCCTAGAACCGCTCGGCCACTCTGGTCTGCCGAAAGTTCCACTACGACATTTTGTTGCCAATGTACAAACCGTCATCCAGTATGCATTTCATACAAATTACATTATGTCGCACAGCATATGAGAAGCGGGAATAAAAATTATAAACATCCTTCACCAGTATTACTTTACACACCACTTACTATCAAGGCAATTGTTTCACTTTCATGATTTTGTGAAATATGCAGCCATGAGGCTTGATGTAGCGTGAGAAATACAACTTTTAAGTCACTTGATACAGAAAGACAAACATCCGGGATGTAGAAGTAGTAAGGAAGATAAACGCCACTGCACAGAAACCTGCATTTTGTTTGAAAATACGGATAACTCCCGTCTACTGTTGTTTACAAGGTCTCCCAGAGTTTGTTACTTTAATTAATTTTCATCAAGAGGAAACTCCCTCCGCCGGTTTAAGAAATCCTCACAGGAAAACGTGACATCAGAAAAAAATATTTGTGCAACTTTCCAGAGTTTGTCGATTTATATAATGTTCACCCTCTATGTAATATTTACGTTTTTACGTTAATACGTTATTGCTAATGGTTATTCGTTTTTCTCGTCGAAACCTGTACTTCCTCTCCTCTGGTCATAGACTAGAGGTCGCACTGTCACTTCACTTATAAAATCTCTTGCCTACGATCAGATGTAAGGAAAAAAAAGACTTCTACTGAAAAATCGAATAAGTTATTACTTAATCCATGAAAAATTGTCGTAAGGGCTGTTTTATAATCTACATCTATTTCATATAAAAATAAAATTGGGGCGCTGAGAACCATGGCAGCCTAAAGCGCACCGTCGTTGATTTTGGGGTTGTGGCATGTACGAGTGCTCGTGACATCTGTTGAACCTTATTGTGAACCAGTCTTTATCTATAACTCTAGCTTCAGACTGTATATAAGAAAGTTGAAGAGAAATCGTCTTCCCAATTTCTCGGATATTCATTTTCATAAGAACTCAAAGCATGATTTAGTTGGTCAGCAATACTTAAATATTTCGTAACATAAGATGGGTTCATTAGTTTTTTGTAGGAAGTATAGGATGATGAGACTTCGTTAAAAACAATTCAGGCCTGTGTAACTGGTAGTTTGTCTATAAATTTTATTTTATTTCACAAACTTCTATTTATCTCATAACTTTATTTGAGTGTTTTGAGCCATTATGGTTGTCAGTGGCTCAATTTTATTATTTTGCTTAAATCTACCCTAGATGCTGTTAATATAAAAGTCTAAATGCCTTTGGGACATCGATTCAAGCAAGACAAAGGCATTTGATGAAAAGTATCCTGACACGTCGCTTAGAATGACTTACAAGTTCGTGGCGCCCTAAATCGGTAATGCTGGAATTCAATATGGTATTGGCCCACCCTTAGCCTTGATGACAGCTTACATTCTCGCTGGCAAACATTCAGTCAGGTGCTGGAAGGTTTCTTGCTGAATAGCAGCCCATTTCTTCACGGGGTGCAGCACTAAGCAGAGATATCGATTCGGTCGGTGAGGCCTGGCACGAAGTCGGCGTTCCAAAACATTCCAAAGGTGTTCTGTAGAATTCAGGTCAGGACTGTGTGCAGGCTAGTCCATTACAGGGATGTTATTGTCGTGTAACCACTCAGCAACAGGCCATGCGTTATGAACAGGTGCTCGATCGTGTTGAAATATACCATCACCATCCCCGAATTGCTCTCGAGCAGTGGTAAGCAAGAAGGGGATTAAAACATCAATGTAGGCCTGTGCTGTGATAGTGCCACGCAAAACACACCGTAACACCAGCGCCTACGAATTTTACTGTGGGCACTACACCCGCTGGCAGATGACGTTCACCGGGCATTTGCCATACCCACACCCTGCCATCGGACCGCCACACTGTGTACAGTGATGCGTCACTCCACACAACGTTTCTCCACTGTTCAATCATCCAATGTTAACGCTCCTTACAGGAAGCGAGCCATTTACCGGCGTGATGTGTGGCTTCTGAACAGTCGTTCGACCATGAAATCAAGGTTTCCTCACCTCCCGCCTGTCACAGTACTTGCAGTGGATCCTGATGCAGTTTGGAATTCCTGTGTGATGGTCTAGATAGAATTCTCCCTAGTATACATTACGACCCTCTTCAACTGTCGGCGGTCTCTGTCAGTCAACAGACAAGGTCGGCCTGTACGCTTTTGCGCTGTAAGTGAACCTTGGCGTTTCCATTTCACTACCACATCGGAAACAATGGACCCAGGGATGTTTAGGAGCGTGTAAATCTCGCGTACAGACGTATGACACAAGTGACAGCCAATCACCTGACCACGTTCGAAGTCCGTGAGTTCCGCGGAGCACCCTATTCTGTTCTCTCACAATGTCTAATGACTACTGAGGTCACTGGTATGGAGTACCTGTCAGTAGGTGGGAGCACAATCCACCTGATATGAAAAGCGTATGATATGAAAAGCGTATGTATACGAGGTGCGACAATGAAGTAATGAGAGTGATTTTCTTTGCAAGATGTGGCAACCGTGCAGGCTTGCTTTAGCACAATATCTTTGACCTTTGTCTATAAACTGCTTCTAGTCCAAGCAGCACATCGATGCAACTGTTCAGTCGTGAGTTGTGCTGTAATAAGTTAACACGTGTTTGCGTCTCTCGTCACGGAAATGGAACCACATAATATTGCGCAACGATATGCAATTTCTTTTTGCTTTCAATTGGGTGAAAACGCGATGACAACTTACAGTAAGCTTCATAAGGCTTTTGGAGAGGAGATTATTCATTGGCATAAAATAAACTTGACCAGGGTGCTTGAACTCGTACGATCTGATCGAAGAATATCCGTGAAAATGATTGCAGAAGAACTAAACATCAATAGAGAAATGAAGATCTTGGTATGAGAAAGATTTGTGTAAAAATGGCTCCCAAAAATCTCACACCAGTACAGCGAGAAACATTGAAAAATGTGGCAGGCGATCTGTTAGAGCAAACGGAAATCAATCCAGAATTGTTCAGCAGTGTTATAACTGGTGATGAAATTTGGTTTTTTCAGTACGATCCAGAGAAAAAGCGCCAAAGTTCGCAATGGTGCTCAAAGGGATCACCCAGACCAAAAAAAGTTTGCATGTCAAATCAAAAGTGAAATGCATGCTTGTGTGCTTCTTTGATTACAAGGCAATTGTTCATAAAGAGTGGGTGCCTCCTGGACAAACAGTTAATCAATATCAGTACAATGAAATTTTAGAAAGACTTCCATGCCAACACTGCTGATAATTGGATTCTGCATCGCGGTAATGCGCCATCCCATACTGCTATGTCAGTACAGAAATTTTTAACCTCAAAACAAACTTCAGTACTACCACAGACACCTTATTGAGCAGATATCACTCCGTGCGACTTTTTTCTATTTGCAAGAGTCAAAACAGCGGTGAAGGCACACCATTTTCAAACAACACATGATGTCCAAAACGCTGTGGCGAGGGTCTTGGAGGATATTACAGAAGATGAGTTCCAGAAATGTTACCATCAATGGCAGAAGCGCTGGAAAAAGTGTGTGCCATCAGAAGGGAACTACTTTGAAGGAGAGGATACTAAACTTGACTAAAACGGTAAACAAAAAATTTTTTTACCCACGTGGGAAAAATATACACTCCTGGGAATGGAAAAAAGAACACATTGACACCGGTGTGTCAGACCCACCATACTTGCTCCGGACACTGCGAGAGGGCTGTACAAGCAATGATCACACGCACGCCACAGCGGACACACCAGGAACCGCGGTGTTGGACGTCGAATGGCGCTAGCTGCGCAGCATTTGTGCACCGCCGCCGTCAGAGTCAGCCAGTTTGCCGTGGCATACGGAGCTCCATCGCAGTCTTTAACACTGGTAGCATGCCGCGACAGCGTGGACGTGAACCGTATGTGCAGTTGACGGACTTTGAGCGAGGGCGTATAGTGGGCATGCGGGAGGCCGGCTGGACGTACCGCCGAATTGCTCAACACGTGGGGCGTGAGGTCTCCACAGTACATCGATGTTGTCGCCAGTGGTCGGCGGAAGGTGCACGTGCCCGTCGACCTGGGACCGGACCGCAGCGACGCACGGATGAACGCCAAGACCGTAGGATCCTACGCAGTGCCGTAGGGACCGCACCGCCACTTCCCAGCAAATTAGGGTCACTGTTGCTCCTGGGGTATCGGCGAGGACCATTCGCAACCGTCTCCATGAAGCTGGGCTACGGTCCCGCACACCGTTAGGCCGTCTTCCGCTCACGCCCCAACATCGTGCAGTCCACCCCCAGTGGTGTCGCGACAGGCGTGAATGGAGGGAGGAATGGAGACGTGTCGTCTTCAGCGATGAGAGTCGCTTCTGCCTTGGTGCCAATGATGGTCGTATGCGTGTTTGGTGCCGTGCAGGTGAGCGCCACAATCAGGACTGCATACGACCGAGGCACACAGGGCCAACACCCGGCATCATGGTGTGGGGAGCGATCTCCTACACTGGCCGTACACCTCTGGTGATCGTCGAGGGGACACTGAATAGTGCACGGTACATCCAAACCGCCATCGAACCCATCGTTCTACCATTCCTAGACCGGCAAGGGAACTTGCTGTTCCAACAGGGCAATGCACGTCCGCATGTATCCCGTGCCACCCAACGTGCTCTAGAAGGTGTAAGTCAACTACCCTGGCCAGCAAGATCTCCGGATCTGTCCCCCATTGAGCATGTTTGGGACTGGATGAAGCGTCCTCTCACGCGGTCTGCACGTCCAGCACGTACGCTGGTCCAACTGAGGCGCCAGGTGGAAATGGCATGGCAAGCCGTTCCACAGGACTACATCCAGCATCTCTACGATCGTCTCCATGGGAGAATAGCAGCCTGCATTGCTGCGAAAGGTGGATATACACTGTACTAGTGCCGACATGGTGCATGCTCTGTTGCCTGTGTCTATGTGCCTGTGGTTCTGTCAGTGTGATCATGTGATGTATCTGACCCCAGGAATGTGTCAATAAAGTTTCCCCTTCCTGGGACAATGAATTCACAGTGTTCTTATTTCAATTTCCAGGAGTGTATATAAAAACAAAGGTGATGTGACTTACCCAACGAAAGCGCTGGCAGGTCGATAGACACACAAACAAACACAAACACACACACAAAATTAAAGCTTTCGCAGCCAACGGTTGCTTCGTCAGGAAAGAGGGAAGGAGAGGGAAAGACGAAAGGATGTGGGTTTTAAGGGGGAAGGTAAGGAGTCATTCCAATCCCGGGAGCGGAAAGACTTACCTTAGGGCTTCTGCGCAGTATGTTGCTGAAGTTGACAGCTCAGACCCGATCCCTGGTTGTATTTTATGCTATCACGGTTCAAAACGCACACATCCCTACCTAAACCGGACACGTTAATTCGCACAACACAAGCCAAAGGCAGCAGTCGTTTCATTGGAACCGCTCTGTAATGCGTCGTCCGCGGACTTACTTGCCGTGTTAGCAGACGCCGGCCCCTCATGGGAATGGCACCTCTGATCTGTGGACCGGGTCAAAGTTTAGACGTCGCCTGCTGCTTTGGAGGTTACTCGGCGTCGGTTAGGCGCGCATGCTGGAGCTACTCGCCGACCTCAGTGGCTTGTGCTGGGCGGGAACAAGTGGTCGGTTTACGACGTGAGGCATCGCCGGGCTCCCTCGGTAGCTGGGCGGAATGGGAAGCTGGGGGAAGTGAAGGCACACGGGTTTGTTTGGAGGCGGCCGCCACTTTGCGGCGACAAGCGGATCGCGTGTCCCCTCCATTCGCCACCCACACACAGCAGCCGCCCCTACCAGCCGCCGCCTCCGGTTGCGCGCAAATTACGGCCCGGTCGGTGGCGCGCTGCCTGCTTCATCTCCTCGACCCCCTGTTACTGCGTCACCCGAGATTACATGAGATAATATCCATACGGTAAGTTGTGGCTGTCTTTGGGCCTAATACAAGGTGGGCAAAATTTTGGATCGGGGTCCGCTTTGTGAAAGCGGAGGTTAGCGGAGGGCTGGACTTTTTCAAATGTTAACATTATTTAGTTAACTTTGCAATTCAGAAAAGGTATACATTATACCATAAAAATCAATAAATAAAAATCAAATAAAATACTGACATTTTCTAATTCTAAGAAGGGAAAAACATAAAGTGAAGGTGTTGTGTAGAATTTTGGATATTTTTAATCATTATTATTATTATTTATTTGCATAACCTTTTTTATAAGACCTTTCCATGGAATCACCAGCTGTTGTAAAAATATGAAAAAGATTAACAATCCACTCGCTAAGATAAATACAGAATAAATGGAATTGTGCACTCTTATTTTGTGCTGTATCTTTAGTTACTAGTTTTGCCAGTGAAATTTTACATTACTTTAAGTGAATGAAGTTAATACTCAAAACTGCAAACTAGTTAAGCCTCTGTTATGCAGTACAAGAATGAGCAGTTACTGACACAGTTCCGGACTGAAGCGCCTACAACTGCTCGGCCATACCTGCCGGCAAGCTTTACTACAGAAACTATACTTAATATATAATGGGTTTAATAATGTATTTATTTCTGACAGTGCACAATTGATTGTAATTATAATTTAAATGCCAGCCGCTGTGGCCGAGCGGTTCTAGGCACTTCAGTCCGGAACCGCGCTACTTTCACGGTCACAGGTTCGAATCCTGCCTCGGGCATGAATGTGTGTGATGTCCTTAGGTTAGTTAGGTTTAAGTAGTTCTAAGTTCTAGGGGACTGATGACCTCAGATGTTAAGTCCCGTAGTGCTTAGAGCCATTTGAACCATTTTTATGAAGTAAATATTGTAAATTGGTAGGTCACAGTCAACGCAACTTTATTTTATTGTAGCAAATGGCAGTAGCTATGCTGTCGTTTACCTTTAGGTATCGAGAGTCTCGGTCGCGCTGCGAGCAGAGAGGGAGCAGAGCAGGCAGTTCTAACTATTGCCTATTCAGTAATTATCCGTGGCTTTGGAGACGGCTCGTGGTCCTCAAACAGCAACAGCGGCAGCTCGGCATTGTGGTCGACTGCATTCTTCGTCGTCCGCACAGCTGCAGCATCCTGAGAGTGTTAAGTGTCAAAATATAACTAACCTTATAGAGACATTTCTTTCACAAAGTATGACTGACTTGCATAATAACCTACAACAGTTAAAACTTATAGGGAACCTGTGTTGTCATTGTCCTCAGACATTAAAACAGAGAAGGTCCCTTTCCTAATAGTAGTAGTAGTAGTAGTAGTAGCAGCTTTATCCATCCGTACATCTCTTTTTACAAGGATATAGGACATGTCAAAAGTATTTACAAATTTAGCTCAATTTAAAATAAGCTAATTCTTACACACATGTATTTACAGACTCGAAGTTAGAGACAATCATTAGATTTACTCCTGGTATACAATACTTTTTTTTTACAAATAACTTATTAAATAATGTAATGTCACACTGTTCACTCATATCTCACTATCAGTCACTGTACACACTATACACACATTGTTTCATAACGCATCACTCATTACGTCACCACACACACACACACACACACACACACACACACACACACACACATACACACACATGCGCGCGCGCGCTGGCAATCTCTGGGCCATTTTCTGTACTGCAACTTCCCACTTGCTATCCTGAAAAACTGAGTCAGAATGGCTCCATAATGAGTGAGATGCTGAGCTCAGAAAGAGGAAAAGGTGTTAGTATTGTATTATGCATAGCTTGGTGGGGTAAGTATTTCTAGAAAGGGAAAAACACAAAATGAAGGTGTTGTGTAGAATTTTGGATATTTTTAATCATTATTATTATTATTTATTTGCATAACCTTTTTTATCAGACCTTTCCATGGAATCACCAGATGTCGTAAAATATGAAAAAGATTAACAATGCACTGCCAGTTTTGTTTGTTTGCTAATGATCAGTTTCAGTGTAAATTCTCTGTGTCAGTAACTGCTCATTCTTGTACTGCATAACAGAGGATTAACTAGTTTGCAGTTTTGAGTATTAACTTCATTCAGTTAAAGTAATGTAAAATTTCACTGGCAAAACTAATAACTAAAGATACAGCACAAATTAAGAGTGCACAATTTCATTTATTCTGTATTTATCTTAGCGAGTGACTTCTGCTGGCTTGGAAGGTGTTTTTTGTTGTTATGTTAGAAATAACATCAGTTGCTCATTTGCTTAAAGTAAATTCAGTTAAATCTTTTAATAATCAGAAGCAAACTGCTTACCTGTTTCTAAATTTTGCATTATGTTACACTGAGGTTACTGAAAGTCATTTTTTGCATAATGAAGTTTTAGTTAGCCTGTCACTTATGTAACCAGTAACTTCATTTAGCTTTACCTTCAAAATTTAGTATTTCAGAAAAAGTAACTGCAAATTCAGTGCTTTCTGTTTCGTTCGTTTTCTCGTGAGCTATTGTGCTGTGGAAAAGCATGACCATCTTCTGTTGTCACGCCAGTGATTATTTGCTTAAATTTCTTTACCATTTCTTTTCTTATGTTTCTGGAGTTTAAGTGTAATTTCCCTAGTGTTCTGACGACCATGTAATTATCCCCTTTTTAGCTAATCAGTATTTTTTGTATTATCAGTATTCTTTTGTATTTAATAGTGTGTGGTACCCTTTTCCTCCGTGTGTTGTTCATGAGTGACTGCACTATATTCCACCCATTTCAAAACTTTCGTCAGTATTTAGATTAGGTTTAGAATAGATTTTTCCTTCAGAAGAGTCTGTTGTACACTTTCACCCTACCAACTGGTATCATTTTCCTTCGGTAGCGAGAGCCTTACTCACTGCAAAATTTCATTAGGCGTACACACTCGCGGTCAATTGTATCGTAATCCAGTAGGCCGATTAAGAAGGAAGTTTTATTCAATTTATTTTTGTACTATTTTCATATCATCTACGGCTACAACCACATTTAATTTTAGAATTAGTTTCATGAGACAATCATATCCTATCACACTTCTCTACAGTCTTTTTTTGCGATTGCTTTATGAGTTTATCAGCACAGCCTGTAGTAAATGTCTGTGTAAGAGCGTCTATATTATTCTTGTTGATCTTCAGGCAAGGAAAACTTTGTTCCTGTTATATGTAGTCCCAAATATACACAACATTTTCCTAGTAAATTTCTTCATGCATAGAAATTGTTGAGCAAACAAAGATTCGAAAAAATCTCAGCATTAAATATTTCTTTCACAATGTGATATGTCTGCATTCAATAATTTTAAGCTGCAGCCCCTCGGGAGCTGTGCCAGTATCATCACTGATGGGATGAGAGAGCAAGCTGAATTAAACTCAACTTTCTTAAAGTTCTCAAACTTCTTTGTGACCTCGTCCTCCAAACTCTGAAGATGGTTCCTGACCTTAGCAGAAGCACTTTCAGGCAGTTTATTTTTTCTTAGTAAACGGAAAAGCAAAAATTACTTTGATCTGCTAGCCTTGCAAATAAACGTAGTTTTGCTTTTAATGATTTTACATGCTTCCACACTTCATGCACGAACAACTCCTTTCCGTGCAATGTCACTTTCAGTTCATTCAGTTTCTCAAATATACCAGCTGCTAACAATACCTCATATCCCCTCTCTCCGTCCTATTTTTGTAACAAAATCGTGATCTATTCCTTGGTGTTCAAAATTAAGAGGATTTCATATTGCAATGCCCACGCTTTCTAACACTTTGTGCAGTCTCAACTACCACACACTGCTGTTGCAAATTATGTATTCATACGCTGCCTCCGTTCCCTCAAGAAAAGATGTGAATTGTCGATGGTAGAGTGCTCTTGCTCTGATTGTGTCGAACACAGCAACAACAAGATCTGCCAAATGTTTTAAGTACAGTGGTGCTTTACATAGCTTTTTCTGATGCAAAATGCAATGAAAAAATAAGAAATCACTCTCTGTGTCATGTGCCTGCGACCTTCCATACCCACATTCTTTTCGCTGAAAGCCGTTGCCTTGTCTGTTGTAATGCTTGCTTTTCTTCACGCAATTCACAGCACGCTCATGTCATTCCTGATCAATGGCTTTACCTTTCATCCATTCTAGGCCAATTTATTACTCTGCATTGATGAAAATTTCATTAATTCCACGTTCTGTGAGCTTGTCACTGATTGAGTCAATAGACCTTCTTGACAGTGAAATGCTTTCAAAATTGCTTCCAACATCAGCATATAACATGCTCGCACGTTTACCAAACAATGATTATTAAACTTGTCATTCGAAAAGCACTTGTTATGTTTGACAAGGTTATAGGTCACCATGGAACTTGCTTTCGTTGGGCAGTTTTGAAGTGTTGATTGCAATGCAAATAACACAGTTTGATTCTTCAGACTTTTCACACTCCCCACTGCTTTTGAGGTGTTCCCTGGAAAATTTGCTGCAAAATTCGCCAAGATTTGTTCCGTAATGTTGTTTCAGACTGTACTTCTTAAATACAGCTATCGTTTCGTGACACAATAAGTACACTGCTTTATTCCCTGTATTGGCCAAAAATCCGTGTTTGTCCATTTTCAGTAAAAACACGACATTCATCTCTGATATTATCTTGTTTCAGGGGTCATGGTTTTACAAACATTGGGAATTTATACCTTTGCTGTTTCACAGACGGAATGGAAATAAACCTGATCAATCGGATAAGTATTGAACACCTGACAATTCGCACAAACGAAGTTGACACTCGGCACCTTGGCTGATGGCAGCGCAGACGCAGACGCACATGACGGAAGGTTGGACCCTTAGCTGGGAGCGATGTCTTAGCGTCTCTAGGGCGCTTCTCCTTCTTATATTGTGTCGTGGTGTGGAGATGACATGGTGGTTATGGTTTTTGACTTAACTGTTGTGCTGTGTGTTTTTTTAATATAAAGTTGAAAGAATAGTCAGAGGGATAGTAGAAGAGGCAAGAAAACGAACGGCCTATTTGACTGGCCAGCGTGATATTTGAATGAAAGCTGGCAAGATAGTAGAAGGGACAGTAGGATTGTGAGGAAAACGAACGGCCCATTGGCTAGTCGGGAATTACAGCTAAATGACAGATTAAAGGAGAGAAGGATGGACAGTAAGAGTTAAATGAAGGCGAAAGGTCATTATCCTGGCCTCTTCTTAGTGGCGGCGTCGGTGATGACGGTGGCAGACAATCTAGAGGTGGAGGAGTGGGGGGGAGGGGGCGGGAGGAGGGGGGGGGGAAGAGAAAGAAGCCAGAGAGTGACAAATGGAGGAGTGAAAAGAGGAAGGGCCTGTCAGGATTAGGCCAGTGTTGGGGGTGTGAGGGTGGTGGGGGTGGTGTGTCGGTGGGGGGGGCGGGGGGGGGGGGGGTTTGAATGGCATGACGTGGTGAGGAGATGGATCGATGATATGAGAAAGAGTAATTGGCATGAAATGAGGTGACTAGTGAATGTGGAGTCATGGGGGGCGGAAGAGAAGGTCAGGCCACCGAGTGGCGGCCAGACAGTGGACTAAAGGATTGGGAGAGAGGAGGGTTTGCTGGTAAAAGGAAGTGGCAGCAGAGAGGATGCGGGATTGGGCCAGGAAGTGGAGTTCTTGGGTAGGGAAGTCGAAGGGGAGGCGGAGGGCACGCCGGAGAGCCCGGTTCTGGACAGTTTGGAGTCGGTGGAGGTGGGTCGGGGTAGCTCCCATCAGCCACCGCGGCGAGTATCGACCTGGGCTGTGCAAACACTGTCTATACTGAGCATGCGTACCGATGGGCGCTCCCTAAGGGCCGTCCTTAGTTGCACATGGGAGGATCTCGGTTCAAGGATGGGACGAACGAGGGAGGTGTATAATCTGACAGCAAGGTGTGTAGGGAGTGAGGAGGTGCGATTGATGAAGGGGTAGAGCAGGCATAGCCGCCCTATCGCCTTTCGACGCACGTCATCGAAGTGGGGGAGCCAGGTGAGGGGCTGGTCCAGGGTAACGTCCAAGTACTTCGCAGTACGAGTCCAAGGGACTGGGTACCAAGGACCAACACCTGCGGGAGCCGAATAGGAATATAGTGTCGGCAGATGATAAGGGCTTGGGTTTCCGATGGTATTAAATACCTTTATGGTAGCTCCCATCAGCCACCGCGGCAAGTATCGACCTGGCCTGTGCAAACACTGTCTATACTGAGCATGCGTACCGATGGGCGCTCCCTAAGGGCCGTCCTTAGTTGCACATGGGAGGATCTCGGTTCAAGGCGAATTTTTCTGACAGTCTTGGAGAACCACAGAAAAATACTTAGCTGGCCGCATGTGGCGAGCAGGACCGCAGTTTGCCCACTCCTTGCATAATACATGCCAAGGTCAATTACAACGAGGGCATATTTAATGCACTGTCACGCAAAGCGTAGGAGAGGATCAAACGAAATGAAACTTCACGGCCAGCCGGGGTGGCTGAGCGGTTCTAGGAGTTACAGTCTGGAACTGCGCGACCGCTAGGTCGCAGGTTCGAATCCTGCCTCTGGCATGGATGTGTGTGACGTTCTTAGGTTAGTTGGGTTTAAGTAGTTCTAAGTTCTACGGGACTGATGACGTCAGCAGTTAAGTCCCATAGTGCTTAGAGCCATTTGAACCATTTTCGGAACTTCACGGATTGAAAAGGTACGTGGAGCCTGCTTACAGTCAAGCCACTACATTATTACTGCGAGAGTGCAAAGGAACTCTAATGGATATTCACCGTGCCTTGAATGAAGTGATTAAATGGATCAGGAACTGTATCTGGATATGTACGGCAGTGCGAGCTTGTGAAGGTGCACATTTGTCCACAAATGTTGTAAATATGTACTTATTGTCTTCACACAATGGTTTGGGGTCGCCAAAATAGGGTTGCATCCAGAGTCCTTTCTAACTATTTAGCAGCATTCCCTAGTTGAACCGTTCATGTTATGGCTCTACAGGATGTATCAAAAGAGTGTGATTGCTAGATGTGTACCAGAGGAGCATACAGCGGTTATAAACTTATGTTCGAAAAAGTTTCATATGCATGCTGGAATCTCTTAAAAGTTGAGGAAGACGTAGACAGGTTTGACCACACAAGCAAAACAAGGAGGTCACTGTCATTAAAAACCAATTAATTCGCTTACAGTTGATGTTCAGTATGACACCTCCAACGTCGATACATTTTGCGTCTCGCCTGATAATCTAACCCTTGAAAAAATTCCCAGCGTATCAAAGATGCATGTATTCGTGCCACAAGATCTTGTGGCGACTCCACAGGTACCGCGTACACCAGGGTTTTCATGTAGTCCCAGAAATTAAAATCCATTGGTGTCAGGCATGGTAAGCCAGGAGTTCCAGGGTATTGGGCTTCCACATGCAGTCCGTAAGTCGGCAAAGTTGTCATTCAACCGACCAAGTACCATATTATCGAGGTATATTGGACTGCAATTCCAGTGTACATGATCACTTTTACTGCTAGCCTAGCTTGTGTGGTCCAAGCTGAATACGACCTCCCCCAAATGGAACGAAGCGATTTCAAACATACGTTTATTACGAAATTATGGTCACATGGTACCCATCTACCAACCACCACGCCTTGTAACACAACTTTTGGTACATCCTGCGTGGATGTTGTGTTACATTACTGGCCATTAAAATTGCTACACCAAGAAGATATGCAGATGATAAACGGGTATTCATTGTATATATATATTATATTAGAACTGACATGTGATTACATTTTCACACAATTTGGGTGGATAGATTCTGTGAAATCAGTACCCAGAACAACCACCTCTGGCCGTAATAACGGCCTTCATACGCCTGGGCATTGAGTCAAACAGAGGTTGGATGGCGTGTACAGATACTGCTGCCAATGCAGCTTCAACACGATACCACAGTTCATCAAGAGTAGTGACTGGCGTATTGTGACGAGCCAGTTGCTCGGTCACCATTGACCAGGCGTTTTCAATTGATGAGAGATCTGAAGACTGTGCTGGCCAGGGCAGCAGTCGAACATTTTCTGTATCCAGAAAGATTCGTACAGGACCTGCAACATACGGTCGTGCATTATCCTGTTGAAATGGAGGGTTTCGCAGGGATCGAAGAATGGTAGAGCCACGGGTCGTAACACATCTGAAATGTAACGTCCACTGTTCAAAGTTCAGTCACTGCGAAGAAGAGGTGACCGATACGGGTAACCAATGCCATCCCATACCATCACGCCGGGTGGTATGCCAGTACGGCGATGACGAATACACGCTTCCAATGTGCGTTGACCGCGATGTCGCCAAACACGGATGCGACCATCATGATACTGTAAACAGAACCTGGATTCATCCAAAAACTGACGTTTTGCCATTCGTGCACCCAGGTTCGTTGTTGAGTACACTAGTGCAGGCGCTCCTGTCTGTGATGAAGCGTCAAGGGTAACCGCAACCTTGGTCTCCGAGCTGATAGTCCATGCTGCTGCAAACGACGTCGAACTGTTCGTGCAGACGGTTGTTGTCTTGCGAACTTCCCCATCTGTTGACTCAGGGTTTGAGAAGTGGCTACACGATCCGTTACAGCCATGCGGATAAGATGCCTGTCATCTCGACTGCTAGTGATATGAGACCGTTGGGATCCAGCACGGCGTTCCGTATTACCCTCCTGAACCCACCAGGCAACGCCGGTCAACTGCTGTTTGTGTATGAGAAATCGGTGGGAAACTTTCCTCATGTCAGCACGTTGTACGTGTCACCATCGGCGCCAACCTTGTGTGAATGCTCTGCAAAGCTGATAATTTGCGTATCACAGCATCTTCTTCCTGTCGGTTAAATTTCGCGTCTGTAGCACGTCATCTTCTTGGTGTAGCAACTTTAATGGCCAGTAGTGTATTTTTAGCATCTTTTTGGCACGGTTGTTACAGCAACTGAGACTTTCTCAATGTTGCCCAAGTGTCTATGCTTAAGACATAATTATTACACGGATAATATACACCTTAGACAAAATATGAATCACAAATTTTTTAAAAAAATGGAAAAATACGACTTGATATTCGGCGTACAGCGCGGCCTCGGCAAAAGACGGGCACTCTACAGCCGTGTGCTGGTGACCCAGCGGTGCAGCGGGGTTAACGACGCGCGTGCTGCTGGCCCGTAGCGCACGCTGGCGTGAAATTGACCCCCACTGCCCGCCCTGCTCCCGGTTTCACTTGTTGCCGGGACCCTGCCCGGGTGCAGCAATCGATACGCACAGTCCGCTAATGCGACCCACTGCTCTGCTGTCGGCCCACATCGGCATCCAAAGAATCAGTATAGTACCAATGCGTACTGCTGGACATGGTGAACTCACTTCCCATTTGCCAGCGTCTACCTCTACATTACATACCCCGCCATAAAGTGCATGGCGGAAAGTACATTGTATCCCTGCCAGCCATTACCTACCTCGTTCTGCTCCCAAAAAACCTTACTCTTCATCGCTGTCAGCCTCTTTCTTCCTTTCTTGAGAGAAACACGGCTTTACTATGCAGAAAGTTGGCCAGGTGCGAACAGGGTTCCGTACAAGTTTAGTTATGTTTACATATAGTTTATCCATTCCGGGAGTCGAGCATATTGACGATTTTACCTGTTATCGACACGAATACTGGAAAGCTAATACTCCCAAATTTCCAAGGCTTTCGAGAATGTTCTAATTTGAAGTTTGGAGTCAGATACCAAATGACAAAATGCAGCAAATTTTTTCTATGATATAATTTCAAATTAACAATTTCGGATATTTTCCTTTGCTTGTACTGTGAAACCATGTTCTTCGCAAATTTCATGATTCTAGGTCAACGCAGTTGATGAGCGAGTTTCGAGTATCAAAATATGTTACGTAAATGCCTACATTTTTTGCTTCCATTGAGTCAGAAGCTTACAATTTTTGCACCCTCATGGTCCCAACATTCCTAGTATGTGACATAAATTTGAATTTGATAAGCCAAACCGTTCCAGAGAAATGGGGTCTTAACAGATCAACAGACAGACAGATGAATAAAAATTACCAAAAAATATTTTTTCGTGATGTACACATATCAAGAAAAGTTTTGCATCACCCGGTTCCCAGAACTCTTGGAGCTAGACGTTGACTGTGGATATTGCATCACAGACACAGTCCCTTTGACTTTTCAGAGACGTCACTAAACCCGCCCAAATATGTAAACAACCATGCATGAGCAGCGTCTAGTAGACGGAGAAGGTCTGACAGCAGATCAGTTCCAGTCATTCCACCAGGAAGTAGGTACACGGCTCGTGTTGTCTGTAGTTCAACCGTGCCTAGACGGTCAGTACCGCTGTTCGATCGCGTCTGCATTGTTACTTTGTGCCAGGAAGGGGTCTCAACAAGGGAAGTGTCCAGATGTCTCGATGTGAACCAAAGGACAGGGAGGAGATATGTCATGCATCGTTCAGGCCGCCCAAGGGCTACTACTGCAGTGGATGACCGCTACCTGCAGATTATGGCTCGGAGGAACCCTGACATCAACGCCACCATGTTGAATAATGCTTTTCGTGCAGCCACAGGGCTTCGTATTACGACTCAGACTGTGCGCATTACGCTACAAGATGCGCAAATACACTCCCCACGTCCAAGGCGAGGTCCATCTTTGCAACGACGACACCATGCAGCGCGGTAGAAATGGGCCCAACAACCTGCCAGTGCTTTCGTTTGGTAATCGCCTCATCTTTGTTTTTAGATATATTTTTCCCACTTGGAATATTTCCCTCTATAATACTCTTACTTATGCTATACTTGTCCCACTATCCTTCAATTCGTCAGAATAGTTATTAGACTGACATTCCTTGAATGATTACCACAATCCATTCTCCTCTGTCTTGCTGTATGTAATTACTCACCCTTCCTTCTTAGTTGTACGTGATGTATATTCTATTGTACTTTATATTAATACATATGATGTAGCATGTTCATTATAAACCACAACGTGTACCTCCTTCTCCAATGTACACATACCAATGTAATAGCATCATAACAAACATTAATCCTCATAGTTCTTACTTATACAAGCATATCCCTGTACATGCCTATATGCGATGTGGAACTATCACAGTAACTAACAATGTGCGCATACTTCCTTTTGTGCACATACTTTCCCCTACAACACTTGACGGTTCTCACAGTATCTCAGTTTATACTTTTCCTGTTTGTATCTTTGTGTTTCTTTTTTTGTATGCTTACGGGTTGTTGTGTAGCCTGATTCGTCGGCCTATTTATGTAAAATAAGTTGAATTTTATAGGAAACCATGGAAATTGAGAAGGACTTCAGCAATAGAAGTGTATACACATGGAAAGAGGGAGAGATACACCGGTACTCAATAGGAAAGTAAGAAAGGAAAAAATAGAAACAGTTGTTAAAATCGAAGAAGTGAAAGAAGATAGCCCCAAAGACAGGAAACTCCCCTCCCCCCCTTCCCTTCCCCAGGATCCCTACTTCACCAGTACTTGAGTGAGAAGCCGGGGGAGGTATGATGTTAAACGTCTCCTGCAGACTTTACATTCTCACCTTCACCTCTGAAGCCCCTGAAGAAAAATCATAGCAAACCTTATGGAACGGCAAATGGTGAGGAACCAGTCACACTTGTTTGTGAGAGTTGTCTGAAAGGTGTGGTGTGTGTGTGTGTGTAGTGTTAGCAATGTTTGTACTTGCACTACCCACCCCTTTCAAAACTAACCCAAACCATCCCCTCTGCATTACATCCTACAAAAGGTATAGTATATTCTGTATTAAGTGTAAAACTATGTATCATATTATCACAAATATATAATTATTCATACTATATTGTATCCTTCATCTATATAACAACCTTCTCAGTTTCTTCACCCAGGTTTTCATAAACAAGCTGGAGAAGAGATTACTCTCCAAGAAAAGCTTAGGCCAGTATAATACTTAAATATACGCTGGTTGGCTAGGCAAAAATATGACCTCACTATACGCGAAGACCGCGTTGGTTGCTGTCGACATTACAATCGAGACCACAGGACAAGTCATGAAGACCTGCAAGGGCGATCCTGGAGTAACTGAGGAGGATGTCATAAAATGCCCTATTGGGCACAACTCCCTACCATCTAACCACATCTACTTTCAAATACTTAGCGGGTCCCATTCGCCACTGTTTTTTGTTAATTTCTTATCCGTTACCATTCATCAATACCTGTACACACAGGTTTGCATGGAAAACTGGTGAAGAGATTACGTACAAAGACTAATTTAGGCAAAAATAAAACCTAAATATACGTGGATGGCATATATATTATGTACTATGTTGTTTCCTCTAAATCTCTTTATCTCTTGTTAAACTAATATTTCTTAGTAACACCCATAGATAAAATTAAAACCTCATTATTATCAGATTCGAGATCCTTGATGACTTGTGCGAGCGTGCTGCGAACTTACATCTAGATCGGGTATTAAGTGTTCCGGATGTAAATGCTGATATACCTAACCGGCAGTCCACTGCAGGAAAAGCTTAAGAATTCCGCTGACTAGAGCGAAGCATGCTATTGGCTTAGATACACCGAATAACCTTTTATTTAACATTACACTAGAGCAGAGTGTGCGGTTTACATATTATGAGACATTACCATATGATTCAGTCCTGACTCAATATAACAACAAAATCCATTAAGGCGATTATATAACGGGGAATCACAGTGTCCGTAAAACAAGCAAGACTTTGTATATTGACTGATTTGCAGCAAATCTTGCTTGTCCGACACGTCAAGATGAGTATGCAGGAGTAACTAAACTATACGGCAGTGTAAGAATTTGAGAATAGAATACAGAGATTGGAATAATAGAGAATTGTGAAGGTGGTTCGATGAACCCTCTGCCAGGCACTTAAGTGTGAGTTGCAGAGTATCCATGTAGATGTAGATGTAGATGTAGACCGCTCAAGATCACGTTCTCTTCATCGTTCTCTTCACCGATGGGTGTCGCATGTCTCTTCAACCAGACAGTCGTCGGAGACGAGTTTGGAGGCAACCCGGCCAGGCTGAACGCCTTAGACACACCGTCCAGCGAGTGCAGCAAGGTGAAGGTTCCCCGGTCTTTTCGGGTGGCATTATGTGGAGCCGACGTACGCCGCAGGTGGTCATGGAAGGCGCCGTAATGGCTGCACATTACGTGAATGCCATCCTCCGACCGATAGTGCAACCATATCAGCAGCATATTGACGTGGCATTCGTCTTCATGGACGACAATTCGCGCCCCCATCGAGCACATAATTATGCAGATTGGTAGCTATGTTACTTTTTATAATCTGTTGCAATCACCTGTTGGAATTCATGTTTACATGTCTTAGCAGTCGCAGTTGGGCTTTAATTTGTAGCGGTGGCAGATGTGATCGTTCATATCTACACTACTGAGGAGCGCTTAATGAAAAGTGTGTTGGTGCAGGAACGTCAGCACACAGGGCAGAGAATGAGACAGATTATGGGAGTATTCCAGGAATTATTTAATAAGGATCGTTGGTGTAAATGGGTGTCACTGGATGTCCGCCTCGAACAAATTCAACGAACAATATAGAACGAAATGACGTCAAACAAAAAAAGGGAGTAGCGTCTCTGATTCATAATCAAAACGTCTTCGGTCCCGGGTTTGAATCTCACCATTGCTTAAATTTTGATTAACAATCAGCATTGGCAGCAGAAGAGTTCCGGCATAAGAAGTCACCCTCATTCTGCCAATGGCCTTGCCAAAGAGGGCGGAGGAGTGGACAGAGGTTCAGGGCACTCTCTTGTCCTAGGGGTGGGAAAAGGCCCCTAAAGGCAGAATCACCAAGGATCAACGGCATGAGGATGCAGAAGGCAATGGAAGGCACTGCATTAAAGACACATAACGTATATCCACAGGACATGTGGCCCGTAACTGAAGAAGTGCCATGATGATCTCTCCACTGGCAAAAGATTCCTGAATAATCCCCCATTCGGATCTCCGGGAGGGGACTGCCAAGGGGGAGGTTACCAAGAAAAAAATATTCAATAATCAGCGAAAGGATAAAGTTATACGAGTCGGGGCGTGGAATGTCAGAAGCTCGAACGTGGTAGGGACACTAGAAAATCGGAAATTCAAAGGCTCAATCTAGATATAGCAGGTGTCAGTGAAGTAAAGTCGAAAGAAGACAAGGATTTCTGGTCACATAAGTATAGGGTAATATCAACAGCAGAAAATGGTATAACGGGAGTAGGATTCTGTATGAATAGGAATATTCTTATCAGAATCGGCAGCATACCAACACCGACAACGATAGTTCAGGAATACATGCCGACATCGCGAACTAAAGATAAAGAGATAGAGTAAGTGTATGAGCATACTGAAAGGATAATACAGTATGTAAAGGGGGATGAAAAACTAATAGTCATGGGGGACTGGAATGCAGCTGTAGGGGAAGGAGTCGAAGAAAAACGTTACAGGAGAATATGGGCTTGGGACAAGGAATGCGACAGGAGAAAGACTAATTGAGTTCTGTAACACGTTTCAGCTAGTAATAGCGAATACCCTGTTGAAGAATCACAAGAAGAGGAGGTATACATGGAAGACGCCGGGTGACACGGTAAGATTTCAGTTAGATTCTATGATGATCAGTCAGACATTCCGGAATCAGATATTGGATTGTAAAGTGTACCCAGGAGCAGATACCGACTCAGCTCACAAAACAGTAGTGATGATGAGTAGGCTGAAGTTTAAGACATTAGTCAGGAAGAATCAGTACTCAAAGAAGTGGGATACGGAAGTACAAAGGAATGACGAGATACGGTTGAAGTGCTCTAAGGCTATAGATACAGCAATAAGGAATAGCTCAGTAGGCAAAACAGTTGAAGAGGAATTGACATCTCTAAAAGGGGTCATCGCAGAAGCTGGGAAGGAAAACATAGGTGCAAAGAGGGTAACTGCGAAGGAACTATGGGGAATAGAATAAATACTTCAACTGATCGATGGCACGAGGAAGTACAAAAATGTTCTGGGAAACTCAGGAATACAGTAATACAACTCGCTGAGGAATGAAATAAATACGAAGTGCAGGGAAGCTAAGACGAAATGGCTGTAGGAAAGAGCGAAGACATCGAAAAAGAAATGATTGTCGGAAGGATAGAATCAGCATACAGGAAAGTCAAAACAACCTTCGGTGACATTAAAAGCATGGGTGATAACATTAAGAGTACAACGCGAATTCCACTGTTAAATGCAGAGGAGAGAGCGTATAGGTGGAAAGAATACATTGAAAGCCGCTGTGAGGGGGCAGATTTGTGTGGTATGATAGAAGAAGAAACAGGAATTGTTTTGGAAGACATAGGGGACCCAGTACTAGAATCAGAATTTAAAAGAGCTTTGGAGGACTTAAGATAGAATAAGGCAGAAGTGATAGATAATATTCCATTAGAATTTCTAAAATCATTGGGGGAATTGGCAACAAAACGAGTATTGACGTTGATGTGTAGAGTGTATGAGTCTGGCGACATACCCTCTGACTTTCGGAAGAGCATCATCCACACAATTGTCGCAGTTGTCCACACACTTAGCGTAACACCTCATGCATCCAAGTTGCTTACAAGAATAGTATGCAGAAGAATGGGAAAGAAAATTGAGGATGCGCTAGATAACGATCAGTTTGGCTTTAGGAAAGTTAAAGACTCGAGAGAGGCAATTGTGGCGTTGCGGTTAATTATGGAAGCAAGACTAAAGAAAAATCAAGACACGTTCATAGCATTTGTCGACCCGGAAAAAGCGTTCGACAATGTAAAATGATGCAAGATGTTCGAAATTCTGAAAAAAGTAGGGGTAAGCTATAGGGAGAGACGGGTCATATACAATATGTATAACAGCAAAGAGGGAATATTAAGAGTGGAGGACCAAGAACGAAGTGCTCGTATCGAAAAGGGTGTTGCCTTTCTGTTCAATCTGTTCATCAAGGAAGCAATGATGGATATAGAAGAAAGGTTCAGGAGTGGAATTATAATTCAAGGTGAAAGGATATCAATGATACGATTTGCTGATGACATTGCTATCTTTAGTGTAAGTGAAGAAAAATTACATGATCTGCTGAAATGAATAAACAGTCTAATAAGTACAGAGTATGGATTGAGAGTAAATTGAAGTAAACAAAAATAATGAGAAGTAGTAGAAATGAGAAAAGCGAGAAACTTAACATCAGGATTGATGGTCAGGAAGTAGATTAAGTTACGGAATTCTGCTACCTAGGCAGTAAAATAACCAACGACGGACGGAGCAAGGAGAACATGCAAAAAGGGCATCCTAGCCAACATAAGTCTACTTATATCAAATATCGGCCTTAATTTGAGGAAGAAATTTCTGAGAATGTGCATCTGGAGTACAGCATTGTATGGTAGTGAAACATGGTCTTTTGAAAAACGCAACAGAAGAGAATCGAAGCATTTGAGATGTGGTGCTGCAGACGAATGTTAAAAGTTAGGTGGACTGATACGTACCGTAAGGAATGAGGAGGTTCCGCGCAGAATCGGAGAGGAAAGGAGCATGTGGAAGACACTGATAAGGAGAAGGGACAGGATGACAGGACATCCATTAAGATATGAGGGAATGACTTCTATGTTACTAGAGGGAGCTGTAGAGGGCAAAAACTATAGAGGAAGACAAAAGATGGAACACACCCAGCAAATAATTGAGGACGTAGGTTGCAAGTGCTACTCCGAGATGAAGAGGTTGGCACAGGAGGGGAATTTGTGGCGGGCCTCACCAAACCAGTCGGAAGACTGATGACAAAAAAAAAGGATACACTGCGAAAGGCAACACTTATGGAATGGGGAAGAGGTGGTTTTGCTTTTGGCTGTTTTAAAGACCGACCGCGGTGTCGAAGAAAGAAGAATGAGAAGAAACACTTGACGGGATCTGTGCTTCGACTGAACAATCTCCTATGAAGTTGACACGACGGTGAGTACGTCATGGTCCATCAGCAACACTGGCTCCGTTGAAATGTGCAACCAACAAGTCCTGTAACACCGGACATGCTCAGCGATATGTCAGGAAGAACCTGGAGGCGTATGTAAATGTGGTTACAGGATGATGGGAAACGAACCAAAATATTTGACTTAAATATCTGCAGCATTTCGCGGCCCTGTCTGCAACTGTGTAAATATTAATTTTCATTTTTAATAATTAACAGCCTCAGCTGCACCGTTTACCTAGAATTTACCTAGGTTTCAGTCGGGATAACCCAACCTTCTTCAGAATAACAGTAACTACCGTTTGTCCATAGTGGCCATCGTCAAGCTAAAACTACAAATCCAAAAATCATCGTCAGACTACAAAACGTTTCTGGAATTGCCTGTACTCCAGTACAGCACTAGTGGCTGTCGCATCGCTGTCTCGAAGTGGGGCCGAGGCAATTCCAGATGAGTTTTATAGTCTGACGATGATTTTTGTAGTTTTAGCTTGACGATGTCCACTATGGACAAACGGTAGTTATTGTTATTCTCAAGAAGGTTGGGTTATCATAATTGAAACCTAGGTAAATTCTAGGTAAACGGTGCAACTGAGGCTGTTAATTATTAAAATTAAAATCAAAATATTGGACACTTAATACATAAGGAAGTACTTGAGCTGAAACAAATCAGATCAATTAGATTTCGATACAAGAGGGTACAGGAAATTCTCACCCACCCTGTAATTTGGGGTTTCTTTAGCTATCATAATCTGGATTGAATGATGCAGAGTGGCGTAACGTACAACTACCTTGTGTACACTCCACACACAGTTACCACCTGGGGTGTACCCCTCCCCCAGTTAGGAGGGCTGCACTGTTCTCAACCCTATTTCGAAAATCCTTAAAGTCACAGTTCAGCTTTTCCCCAGGGTGTCCGAAACTCTTTTGTCAATACGTGTGTGGCGAGCACAGGACAAAGAGCTAGTGCAGCTCTCTTTTCTTTCCGGGCTGCGTACCGTCCCTTCCCACATACCTCCCTGCCCCGATCCTTCCCCCCTTCCCCGCCCCTTCCCTTCTTCCTCTTCTCCCTCTCTTTGGGAGTATGTTTTGTGCCTACATCTGGAGACGGACGTTTATGACTGTAAAACGTGATTTCTCTTATTTTCTCTCTATACTGGAAAGTCTCTGTCCTCACTTCGTCCTTCTCTTTGGATTCTTCTCTTACCCTTCTTCTCTCCTGCAGACTTTGAGACCTCTTCCCTTCTTTCCTTTTCTTTGTTCCTCCCTTTCTCTTTCTTTCCTCCCTGTGCTTGTCTGCAGACTGACCCGCGCGTACCCAGCATACCCACACATAACCAGTGACAGGGTAATGCGTAATTCCCTGCCCCATGTAGACAAGTAGGACACGTATGTACCCCAACGCGCAAAGGAAGGGGTGATTACCGGATCTCGTACCTTCTGAACGTGCCGACTGGTCTTTTCATCCATTTCTCGGGAGGTGTGTCCTGGGTGTGGACAATTACCTAAGGCGGGAGGGACCTCAGAGAGGACCCCCACTGGGAAGGAGCGCACCATCGAAGACGCTGGTAATCATGGGGAATACTTTCGCAATGGTTTCCTCAACTTCTACAACTTCTACCCATAAGACAACGTTAGATCAATCTCGGCCAAGGACAATTCTTCTGTCAGTGCTAAAGTCCCTAGTTATTTCTCGGTCTGACAAAGGTCAAGACTTCTCCACACTCAACCCTTTCATTATTCAGAGAGGTGTCGACGCAACTGCTGACCCTGTCAAGTCTTGTTCCCGGTTATGAAATGGCACCTTGATGTTAGAAACAGACAGTGAGTGCCCGTCAGGCACAAAAAATTGCTTCGAACTACACTGGTACACACCTTCCCTGTCTGGGTGAAAGCACACCATACGTTAAACTCATCACGGATGGTGGTTTATACAGGATCACTCGAGAGATTATCCAATGAGGACATTAAAAATTACCTGTCTGATCAGGGGGTAATGGCCGTACATCGCGTCATTAAATGGGTTGAAAAAGAACCGGTACCGACCGGTACTCTCTTCTTGACGTTTGACGGAGTTCAGCTTCCATCTAACATTAAAGCAGAATATGAGATCACTTCAGTTCACCCTTACCTCCCCAACCCTATGCGTTGCTGTCGGTGTCAGTGGTTTAATCATTCCAGCCAGTCGTGTTCCAATACGGCCAAATGCGTTACATGTGGCAGGGATGCTCATGAGAGTGGTCGTCCACCTCCATCCCCTCGCTGCATGAACTGTATGGATGACCACGCTGCTTCCTCTACTTACTGTCCTATCTTTAAAGTTGAACGAATTATTCAGGAAATGCGAATGAAGGAAAAGGTGTCTACCTTCGCTGCTCGTAAGTTATTCGCCAGTAGAAAGCTCACTGTTCTCCCAGCGGGTAAACGTAGCACTGACCTCGTCTCTCCTCGACCTACCAAGGAGGTAGCCACACAGACACACGATCTCACCTTTAGGGCCACAATCGTCAGATCGGCCAGCCCTAGGATTAAACGTTCAAACTCCCCACCATCACCTGCCCACTCTAAGGCTCAACCTTCATCAGCTCCTCCTAAATCATGGGCCCCAAAATTGGACGCCTGGACTTCCAAAAGAGACCTGACTCGTGAAGATTTTTTATGTACCCAGACCTCACAACCATCGACTCCTCACTATTCTCAACGTCCTGCTTCCAAGAAGGCTCACAACAAACAAAGTTCCTCTCCTTCTCCGCCATGGCCTGTCTGTGGTAGACACCCTCGGCCATCTTCCGAGTCGCCGAGACGCACCGCTGGCGACTGATGGACTATCCGATCACTGGTGGCAAGAGCTGCCCCCCAACAAGCTATGGATCAGGATCTTCTGCTTTTGGCTGAATGCCATTCCATGCCGTTGGCCGCCGGCTCTCAGCAGTCGCTGAGTTGACGACAACCACCTTTTCTGCCCACCCTATGTCGATTACCCATAGGAATATCCGCAGAATTCGCTCTGATGGGGATGATTTGTCGATCCTCGTACGATCCTACTCCCCAATCGCCTTCTGTCCTCAGCAAACAAATCTACATCCCCACAATCGCTTTTTTTTCCTCATTTCCAATCCAGTTTGGTCTTCCCTCTGTTGATGGCACTCTTGCACCTAAAGGACTTATGATTCTTCTCCACGATACAATCCATTATCACCTACTCCCCTTAAACAGTTCCTTCCAAGCTATCACTGTACGTCTTCACCTTTCTGGATAGACCTTCTCTTTATGTACCATATACATTCCACCGTCCACATCAAGTGCAAGAGCCTATCTCCTTCATCTCCTTGGTCAGCTCCCATCCCTCTATTTGCTGGTTGTGCACTTCAATGCCCACCACCTGCTTTGGGGATTTCCGCGTCCTTGTCCGACAGGCTCCCTATTGATTGACCTCTTCCACCAAGCGGATCTTGTTTGCCTCAACACTGGGGAACCTACATTTTTGTCTGCCTCCTCGTCAACCTTCTCTCATTTGGACCTTTCGGTTGGTACCGTTCAGCTAGCTAGGCGCTTTGAATGGTTCGCTCTTGCTGATACACACTTTAGTGACCGTTTTTCGTGTGTCCTTCGACTACAGCTACAACTGCCATCTATGCGCCCAAGACGCTGAAAGTTTGCCCAAGCCGATTGGACACTTTTTCTCCTCTCTAGCAAAATTTGATGCCCATCCATTTCCTAGCATCGACGATCAGGTCACTCATGTTACGGAAGCTATTCTTACAGCCGAGGAACGTTCAATACCTCGTACCTCCACTTTGCCCCGGCACCCCCCAGTTCCTTGGTGGAACGAGGCGTTCCGTGAAGCAATACGCGAGCGGAGACGTGCGTATTTTCCTCCATCATCCTACGTTGGCCAACTGTATCCGTGATAAGCAATTACGTGCGTGGTGCCGACGCATCATCCGCAATAGCAAGAAGGCAAGATGGGACTTCTTTTCCAGCTCCTTAACGCCTTGACTTTCTCATCTGTAGCTTGAAGTCGAATTAGACAGTATTTTCGGCACGTCTAGTTTCTCCCCGATCTCAGGGCTAAATGTCACGCAAGATACCTTAGTGGACCCAGTCGCAATTTCTAAATCATTGGGTCAACATTTTGCTGAGATTTAGAGCTCTTCAAATTAACCGCCAGCCTTTCTCCCGAAGAAACGAGCAGCAGAAGTGCGACCACTTGATTTCTCCTCTCAAAATCACAAATGCTATAATAGTGTTTTTTCTATGCAGGAACTCCAACATGCACTCTCTTCGTCTCGCTCTTCCGCCCTAGAACAGGATGGCATCCACGTCCAAATGATGCTGCATTTATCACATCGAGGTCTGCGTTACCTCCTTCGCCTTTATAATCGAATTTGGACTGAACGTACCTTTCCCAGAAGATTGGGAAAAACTGTTGTTATTCCTGTTCCGAAACTTGGAAAGGACAAACATCTCTCCTCTAGCTATCGCCCAATATTTCTCACGAGTAGTGTATGTAAGTTTTTGGAGCGGATTGTAAATTGCCATTTAGGCTCGTGACTGGAGTCCCGAAACCTTTTAACACTTGCCCAATGCTGTTTCCGAAAGCATCGTTCCGCAATTGGCCATCTTGTTGCTCTCTCCGCCAAACAGTAGCTATATTTTTTGACGCGGAGAGAGCATACCTGTTGGAGGAAGGCATCCTCCGCACACTGTTCTCTTGGGGCTTTCGAGAACGGCTACCCATTTTCATTCGTAAATTTATGACAGAGGGCACATTTAAGATGTGAGTGAACACTACTCTCTCCTGTACGTTCTCCCAAGACAACTGAGTGCCCCAGGGCTCCGTGCAAAGTCTTGTACTATTTGTCATCGCCATAAATCCATTTATGGACTATTTCTTTCCCGATGTCTTGGGCTCCCTCTTTGTCGTCGATTTTACAATCTACTGCAGTTCTCAACGGAACAGCCTTCTTGAACTACGTCTTCAAGGATATCTCGATCGCCTCCACACATGGAGTATCGAAACCGGCTTCAGATTCTCTCCCAGCAAGACCGCCCGGGTAAGTTTTTGGCGTCGTACGGAGTTTTATCCGCCTTCCCTACGTCTAGGCCCTGTCGACCTTCCGTTCGCGGTCGTCGCCAAATTCTTGGGACTTATGTTTGACACTAAACTGTGCTGGTCTTCCCACGTTTCATGTCTTTCGGCTCCTTGTCTGCAATCCCTCAACACCCTCCGTGTTCTGACTGGTACCTCCTGAGGAGCGGACCGAGTGGTCCTCCTCCGCCTATATCGCGCCTTAGTGCGTTCGAAATTGGACAATAGAAGTACAATTCACTCCTCTGCACAACCTTCTATTCTTCGGCGTCTCGACTCTGTCCACCACCGTGGATTGCGTTTAGCGTCTGGAATCTTTTACAGCAGCCCCGTGGAAGGCCTTTACGCTGAGACTGCTGAACCTCCGTTGTCCAGTCGGGGAGCTGTCCTTTTGAGTCGTTACGTTATTCATCTGTTTTCCATGACTGCTCATCCGATCCATGCCCTTATTTTCGCTCCTCCTTGGATTTAGGGTTTGCAGGCCACCCTTCCTCTCTACTACCACCGGGAGCCCGCTTCCGTCAACTGCTACATGCCCTTTCCTTCCAATTTCCAAAAGTTTTCTTGACAAATGGGGGTACGGCACCACCTTGTCTTCGCCCGACCCCGGACCTGCCCTCTCCTTGACGTTTGACAGCTTCCCGCGCCCCCTTATAGCTTATCGTCGGACATTTGCTGCTCTACGCGGACAAACGGAGGATGCCACATTTGTTTACACTGACGGCTCAGAGACTAAATTTGGTGTTGGTAGTGCCTCTATTGTTGGCGACACCCTTATTAGATTTCGGCACCCGATCAGTGCCCGGTTTTTACTGCGGAGCTTTAAGCTGTTTTCCAGGCTGTCCAATACATCCGTCGCCATAAGCGGATGTAGTATATTATATACTCGGATTCACAAAGCTCTCTTCTTAACCTCCAAGACCTTTATCCCGTCCGTCCTCTGGTCCACCGGGTTCAGGATTGCGTCCACTCGCTCCACTTGGGAGGCGTCTCTGTGGCATTCCTCTGGCTCCCAGGGCATGTTGGAATCCGCGAAAACGAGGCAGCCGATAAAGCGGTAAAGGCTGCAGTTTTTCTCCGTCGACCCGCTGTTCACATGGTTCGCTTTGCCGATCTGCAGAGCGTTTCATGCCGTCGTGTTGCTCTTTTATGGCACACACATTGGTCTACGCTACTCGATAATAAGTTAGGGGACGTCAGACCTCTTTCCTGTGCTTGGACCTCTTCCTCTCTGTCTCGTCGTCGGGAGGACGTAATTTTAACCAGACTCTTTTTAGCCGTCATCTTTTAAGTGGCGATCCTCCCCCGCTTTGTCCCCACTGCTCTCAACCGTGGACGATGAGACACCTTTTACTTCAGTGCCCCTATTTTAATTCGTTGCACGCCCGTTTACAGCTGTCGCCTGATATATCTTCCCTTTTAGCAGATGACACGGGCTCGGCCGATCGCGTCCTTGAGTTTATCAGTGTCCCTGAGAGGACATCGGTCATTTTAAGCTCTTTTTGTTCGGGAAAATCAACACACCTTCAATAGCAGTTTTTTAAGATTTTCTTCCGTTTTTAGTTTCCCTCCTTATAGAGTTTCGCTCCCATTGCTGATCATTTGAAATACGGTTTTTTAGCTTCACTAGGCCACGGAATGGGCCCTTATGACCGTAGCAGTTTTGCACCCTAAAACCAGAACGAAAAAACAGTTCCGGTTGCCATAGAAAATTACTTACAAAACACTTATTCGACCGATTTTTTAGCACTGTTCATCACTCTGGGTGAACTGATAGAAGAGATGGATAAGTTTCATTGAAGAGCAGGGCGTTCATCACAGGGTTGCTTTAATTGGCGGGAGAGAGTTACAAAGTTGCTCGAAAAGCTCCAGTGGCAGATGCTATTCGAATGGCGTTTAAACCACGGAGCGGTTTACTATTGAAAATCAGAGAGAGCATGTTATGGAAAGAGTAGGACAAAATACTATAGTACTTCCTCTCAGATACGCGTCGCGAAATGACAATAACGACAAAATCTGTGAAATTATAGTTAATACAGAGGTTTATCAAATGGTTCAAATGGCTCTGAGCACTATGGGACTTAACACCATAGGTCATCAGTCCCCTAGAACTTAGAACTACTTAAACCTAACTAACCTAAGGACATCACACACATCCATGCCCGAGGCAGGATTCGAACCTGCGACCGTAGCAGTCCCGCGGTTCCGGACTGAAGCGCCTAGAGCCGCATGGCCGCCCCCGGCCGGCAGAGGTTTATCGACAGTCGTTCTTCACACGCGCCATTTACGATTGGAGCAGGGCATCAGTAGTGATCCCTCCGCCACTCACCGTCAGGTGTCTTGCGGAGTATTGATGTAGATGTAAATGTAAACGTTCGAAGTCTCTGGTTCAAGTTTTCTACTTGGCTAGTCTTCTAACCTACACTGCACAGCCACTGAAATGGCCTCGCAGCCCAGTTGACAGGCATCAGTCGTTTCTTCCAATGCCTGCCACAATCTGCCGTTGGTTGCACCCTGTTTCTTCAACGGCTTCCAGAAGAGCGTCTTCAACATCTTTAATGAGGCCGCCATCTTTACATCCAAAGATGATCCCTCCCATCTCTTTTCGCCATTTCCTCTATTATTCATCATACATTCGAATACTGACGATCAACTGTGATATGCGCTTTCTTCCCTCAGGCACGGGACACAGTACGTCTTTCACCGTCTCATCTTCAGTTCAGTGAGAGTACAGCACCTCAAACTTTTTCGTTAGGAGGTGAGGTGTAACACCATGGCTTCTCCCTGGCCGCTGCCTCTCCTTAGCAGGGCCCCTAGATCTGCGATTGACACACCACTCATATTTAAATGAACGCTGACTGATCCTGTACTTTATATGGAGGAAACGGTATTCGCGGAGAAGCAGGGATGGACAATATTTGGCATATATCCAAGGGGGCCCATACTATAATTTGTAGAGGGAGGCGAGGGGAGAAGGGCTAGAGCAGGGAGTATGGAGTACTTTTAATATAATAGAAGGCGAATGGTGGCTTGCGAGTAGCCATAACAAAGTTACAGATGCGACACAGTTAAAAACTTGCATAATACCGACTTTTAAATCATTTTTTTCGAAAGAGAAGCAGCTTATAACACTATTTTTTTTATTTCTCTGAGAGCTTGGGGGGGAGGGAGTGGGGGGGGTTGCTATGGGAACATGGAGGCACGGCGACTCCTTGCCTCCAAGTATGGGCAACTAGTATCTCTAGATTATGATTCTTAGTAGTTTGCCCAAAACGACCATCCGAAGCAGATCAAAATCGTTTGATAGTAGTCATAGTGATTTCCAGCAGCTAAACCATCCCATGCCTGAGAACAACATTCACTGTTGGGCTGCATTACGACTGGTGCAATACTTGTCTCAATACTAAAGAAATAATTTTATATTAGCCTCACTGATTCATTTTTGATTTCAAGAATCGCAAGTTTCCTTTGCGATTCGAAACTACAGAACTCAAGCAAGTGATCTATATGAAAACTACAGAGAAAAGTGGGTTAAAATTTATCGATTCCATGGAAACGGAAATGAGCGCTTGGTATCTTTGGCCGAGAGGCCCCTTACGGGGCAAGTCCGGCCGCCTTGGTGCAGGTCTTATTACATTCGACGCCACATTGGGTGACCTGCGCGCCAGATGGCGATGATATGATGATGAAGACAACACCAGTCCCTGAGCGGAGAAAATCTCCAACTCAGTCGGAAATCGAACCCGGGCCCGTAGGACGGCAATCCGTCACGCTGACCATCGATTCCATGAGAATAATTTGGTGCCCCAGATTTTGGTCATCTTATGCTCACCGACGAACGTCTGCAACAGAGTCGGAAACAGCGCTAATGTACGATAAATCCTAACAGTACTCACTGTTGCTGAAGGGGGAAACTAAATGGAACATGATAATATGCGCAAAAGACAATGATATACTGGAGCTGTTGATTTCGTAAGAGTTTAGTTTACATCGCGATTGTACAATTTTAAACATTGGCCTGCAAGAAACGGGTCAGTGGGCAGAGAAAGCGTGTAAATGTTTCACTAATCATGTAGCTACCTACAATTCAGTAAGGGAGAACGATTATTTGAAAAGATATTGCTGTAGAAGATTGCAAAACATGCAACTACATTTCATAATTTACTACGAGATACGTTCTATAATCTCCCGTAAACTTCAGAAAGTTGTGAAATATATACCTCTTATCACTTTGATACAAAGTGAAATTAAGAGGGGGACGACTAGCTTAATGAGGATACTGCCAAAATATCTACAAAGCACAAACACAGTTTACATTAAACAATGTTGTATACATTTTGCGCTACACTTGCAAATGGTGCAGATATACAACATATGACCATTCACACTAGCCTTGACACAATCAACGATAAATTATAGTAAAACTACAGAAACTGTTAATATTAAAAGTGTGGAGTAGGACCTATCTGCCACACACTGCCTCACACTAAGGATAAAACAGGAAATCGTCTTATTGAGAAATGCACGGATTGTTTACGTAGCTGAAATTGTGACACCTTGAACACTACCGTGCCAAAGATGAACACTGTAGCGTCAGTATATCCCCCTCAGAATGTCGAGAATCGTGGAGCACCAGTAAAGCAGGTCTTTTGCTTGTGGCAGCTTACAGTCACGTGTCACAAAACTGTGCCCTAGTGCCGTTACCTACACATACACTACTGGCCATTAAAATTGCTACACCACTAAGATGACGTGCTACAGACGCGAAATTTAACCGACAGGAAGAAGATGCTGTGATATGCAAATGATTAGCTTTTCAGAGCATTCACACAAGGTTGGCGCCTACAACGTGCTGACATGAGTAACGTTTCCAACCGATTTCTCATACACAAACAGCAGTTGACCGGCGTTGCCTGGTGAAACGTTGTTGTGATGCCTCGTGTAAGCAGGAGAAATGCGTATCATCACGTTTCCGACTTTGATAAAGGTCGGATTATAGTCTATCGCGATTACGGTTTATCGTTTCGCGACATTGCTGCTCTCGTTGGTCGAGATCCAATGACTGTTAGCAGAATATGGAATCGGTGTATTCACGAGGGTAATACGGAACGCCGTGCTGGATCCCAACGGCCTCGTATCACCAGCGGTCGATATGACAGGCATCTTATCCGCATGGCTGTAACGGATCGTGCAGCCACGTCTCCATACCTGAGTCAACTGATGGGGACGTTTGCAAGGCATCTGCACGAACAGTTCGACGACGTTTGCAGCAGCTCGGAAACCATGGCTGCTGTTACCCTTGACGCTGCATCACTGACAGGAGCGCCTGCGATGGTGTTCTCAACGATAAACCTGGGTGCACGAATGGCAAAACGTTAATATTTCGGATGAATCCAGGTTCTGTTTACAGCATCATGATGGTCGCATCCGTGTTTGACGGCATCGCGGTGAACGCACATTGGAAGCCCGTATTCGTCATCGCCATACTGGCGTATCACCCGGCGTGATGGTTTGGGGTGTCACTGGTTACACGTCTTGGTCACCTCTTGTTCGCACTGACAGTACTTTGAACAGTGGATGTTACATTTCAGATGTGTTACGACCCGTGGCTCTACCCTTCATTCGATCCCCGCGAAACCCTACATTTCAGCAGGACAATGCACGACCGTATGTTGCAAGTTCTGTACGGGCCTTTCTGGCTACAGAAAATGTTCGACTACTGCCCTGGCCAGCACGTTCTCCAGATCTCTCATCAATTGAAAACGCCTGGTCAATGGTGGCCGATGCAACTGGCTCATCACAATACGCCAGTCACTACTCCTGATGAACTGCGGTATCGTGTTGAAGCTGCATGGACAGCTGTACGTGTACACGCCATCCAAGCTCTGTTTGACTCAATGCCCAGGCGTATCAAGGCCGATATTACGGCCAGAGGTGGTTGTTCTGGGTGCTGATTTCTCAGGATCTATGCAACCAAATTGCGTGATAATATAATCAGTCGTAGTATAATATATTTGTCCAATGAATACCCGTTTATCATCTGCATTTCTTCTTGGTGTAGCAATTTGAATGGCCAGTAGTGTATTTTTTAAAACAGTAGTAGCCATGTTGTCGCACATTCCGCCCTTATGCGCCACGGGAGTGCCGAAGTGCATTTCAGTGCAATGATTTTACAGCTGAATACGCACACTTGACAAGGGCATTACATCATTTTCGATGTGTCCACAGTAGCCCAATACAAAAATCCTGCGATCACAATACCCAGATCTTTAAACGACCTGTCTCGTTCTACTGCGTTTTTATCACTTGACTGAAACTCAATACATTTGTCCTTCCAAAACGAATAAGGAAAGAACATATGGTAACATGAGAACTTCTGCTTTAGGAAATACGACTATGTAAGAATTGCACGTATTAACACTTATTGTTTCAAGCGAAGGTTTAACCTTTTCATCAAACCAATAATAATACCTTATTAACAATTCTTGTGTATCTGTTGATCAGCTTGCCTGTTTGTTCAGTGACACGTGTGTCTGAAGTCTTTAAGTCCTTTCAACTTGAAACATATCTTTTATATGTACATCTTTATAGATAAAGTAACTTGATAGGTGGCGGAAGAGACATAGCTTTGGCGTATTTTAAAATCATTTTTATTCCGTTTTCGCCGTTCAGTCTGTGCTCCTTCGCTTGTAAGACTCAATAGACGTCATTTTACTATAGTTAAATTTGAATCACTTCCTATTCGTAGCAGAGTCAAAGGAAGTCTGGTAGGGTTAGGGTTGCCATCCGCCCCAGTATATCGGGACCGTCACCGTTATTAACCCTGTAGTCATGACATCCAAACAAGAACCAATTTTGTCTCGATTTTTCAAAATACTCATACGATCTTTGTTCAAGTACGAAAGTAGCGCCACGGGTTAGTTTTATTTAGTTTTATTTATGTCACCAAGTTTATGTTGATAAGGTCGTCCCACAGATGGCGTTGCATGTGGTATATCCTGTTTCGACGATACAAGCAGCTTCTAGATCTATCACCATCATTCGAGACAATACCAATAGTACGGAGCTGGAACATTTTAAGCAGCGCCACGCGTAAGAACCGGGCCGTTCCCATCTGAAATGCGATCTGATAAGACGATTCTTTCTAAACGTAATACGAACAACGGGTGCAAGTTAGTAATGTTTGAAGTGTTTATTGCGGGTATAGAGGGCGTGAAGTGTTTAGTGACGTGTACTTCGATCACTAAAGAGTTATTGCCAACTGTTCACCGTCTAATAAATTTATCGTAGCTTACGAAAATGCCTAAGGATGGAAAGAGAAAGTGTCACTTTTCGCATGACTTCACAAAAGTGTGGTCCTTTGTCAAGAAATGAGGTACGATCAGGGAGAATTGTGTGAGATTCTTAGCTGTTTCATCTCGGTAACTCACGTAGGCAAGGCAGATGAGAGGCATCACATTTCTACGAAGAATCATAAAAACAGATTCGCGATTGCATCGCCATCAAAGCCTATTTCTACATTCATCATTAAAGAAGATACCCAGGAAGAACTGCTCTTTCATGCTGCAGAACTGCTCTTTCATGCTGCAGAACAAACAACAGTTTTAAAGTCCTTCAGTTCTCTTGACTATACCTTAAGACTGAATGCCGCGATGTATCCTGACACCAAAGTCGCCGCAAAGCAGCCTACAGCCAGGACCAAAGCTACAGCGGGTGTTAAAAATAGTCTCGCACGACAGGCAGTGTCTGAATGCATAAAATAATCGCAAGAAGCTACATTTTACGCAATAGGTACCGACGCATCGAACTACAACACTGAAAAGATGTTTCCTTTAGTCGTTCAGTACTTTACTGAAACTGACGGAATCCAGCAGCAGCTGCCAAGTTTCTTTCACTGAATAAAGAATCATCGGAGACAATAGCAAAATTTTGTCTACACTCTTTGAGACAACTGCAAATTCCATTAGGTAAATTAATCACTTTTTGTGGAGGCAATACCAATAATATCTTCGAAGGGCATCATCGACGCGGTCAGAGGCATGTATTTCACCAAATTAATGAAGAACTAGGGAAGAACGTAGAAGGAATTGTGTGCCCTGCCTATATTCTCCACAATACTATATAAAGTGCTACTGGAGTCTTACCTGTTGACACTGAACAATGTTTCATAACAATATTTCAAAAAAAATTTCAAATGTATGTGACATCTTATGGGACTTAACCGCTAAGGTCATCAGTCCCTAAGCATGCAAACTACCTAAGGACAAACACACACACCCCTGCCCGAGGGAGGAATCGAACATCAGCCGGGACCAGCCGCGCAGTCCACGACTGCAGCTCCCCAGACCGCTCGGCTAATCCCGCGCGCCTGGCAATATTTAATTAAGATACAGGGCTAGGACAGAGAAGCTGAAAGAGTGTGTATTGTGTATTGGGCCGGGGACCTAGAAACGACGGAGAGGCTTCGTCCCCGCCGTAACCCTCAGTGTTTGACAACCACACAACAGGCTACAGCAGTCCACTCATCCCACCGCCGCCCCCCACCAAACCCAGGGTTATTGTGCGGTTTGGTCAGCAGTGGACCCCCGGGAATGTCTCATACCAGACGAGTGTAACCCCAACTGTTTGCGTGGTAGAGTAATTATGGTGTACGCGTACGTGGAAACATAGTGTAACTGAGGCGGAATAAGGGGAACCAGCCCGCATTCGCCGACACAGAAGGAAAACCACCTTATAAACCAATCACAGGTTGGCCAGCACACCGGACTTCGACGCTAATCCGCCGAACGGATTCGTGCTGGGGACGGGCACGCCTTCACGCTCCGGAAGTAGCGCGGCTAGCCGGGCGCGCAGCTGAAACAGTTCTGCTCATGCGTTGATGTCAGCCATTAGGCTCTTCTGTCTCACTCAAAAACAAGATGGCTGTCGTTAACGCCCGCAGTTGAGAGAATTATTAAGCTTCGGATTCCATTAAAACAATTTTTAGCGCCGATGACAGGCCACCTAAAATAATTTCAGATTTTTTCTGTAATCCTATCAGTGATATTTACTTTATGTTTAGCCAGTCAAACTTGTCGCTGTTTGAAAGAAACATAAAAAACCGTAGAGAAGAATGAAGTCTCGAAATAAGAAATATATTAATCGACACTCAAAGACATCTGAATGAAAGGCAGACTGCCAATTTTTGTGGCATGCAAACCAAGACGAATTTGAACAAATTAAAGAATGGGAACACTAACTGAGAAATAATTAATTTGATATCGAAATTTTAGGATGAGACAATGGCTTATCATACCACAGCATTTGATGGGCCATTTCTTTTAATAAATATCAGGTATTTGAGTGGATGACGCTATCTGAAACCCCAGATTGAGCGATGATTGAAAACGCTATTATATATCTGACTAAAAGTGATGAGAAGATTTCAAGAGACAATTGTTTTTAAGAATGCATGCATCGGAGGAGATTTTAGAAACTAAACGTCAGTCAGAAGAATGGAAGTCTAAAAACTTCGAGGAAGAAAGGTGGACTTATTTTCTTAAGGGCCGGCCGCAGTGACCGAGCGGTACTAGGCGCTTCAGTCCGGAACCGCGCGACTGCTACGCCCGCAGGTTCGAATCCTGCATCGGGCATGGATGCGTGTGATGTCCTTACGTTAGTTAGGTTTTAGTAGTTCTAAGTTATAGGGAACTGATGACCACAAATATTAAGTCCCATATTGCTCAGAACCATTTGAACCATCTTTTTCTTAAGGAAACTGAACATCCTGAACGCAAATGGCAACTGCTAAAATTATGCTGGTATTTATTTCTACTCCCACACACAACGCTACTATGGAAAGAGTATTTTCGCTAACGTCGGCCCAATGTACTGATGAAAGAAATCGACTGCTGCCAGGGACTACGGAATAAATCTTACAGTGCCATTTTAATTACAATTTGACTTGCATGCGTAAAATGGGAAAAGACTTACTGAAAAAGGGGAAACCTCCCGAAAAATTATGGTGTACCAACTACTCCTACCGCAATAAGGTCCAAGTGATTCTGTTCTACGAGGGTAATCGCAAAAGTAAAATCTCCTATTTCTTATAAGTATATAGACCTGTTTATTTCCACAGTGGGTTACATCAGTTTACAGCTTGTACATTTAGCTATTTTCAACATACTCACCATTTCTGTCGATGCATTTTTGTCAGCGCTGTGGCAGTTTTTGTATGCCCATGTCATACCAGCTCGCCGCCATGCTGTTCAGAAAGTTATGAACCTCTTCTTTCACCTCGTCGTCGGAGCTGAATCGCTTTCCGGCCAAATGTTCTTTTAGCGTATGGAACGGGTGATAGTCACTTGGAGCCAAGTCAGGACTATAGGGTGGATGGGTGATTATGTTCCACTCAAACTGTTGCAGGAGAGCAACGGTTTGCCGAGCGATGTGTGGGCTAGCGTTGTCATGGAGAATGTGTACGCCCTTGCTCAATATTCCTCTGCTCCGGTTCTGAATTCCCCGGTTGAGTTTTTTCAGAGTATCACAGTACCTCTCAGCGTTAATTGTGGTCCCAGCGATTCAGCTCCGTCGGCGAGGTGAAAGAAGAGGTTCATAACTTTCCGAACAGCATGACTGAGAGCTGGTATGACATGGGCATACAAAAACTGCCACAGTGTCTATAAAAATGCTTCGATAGAAATGGTGATTATGTCGAAAAATAGCTAAATGTTCAATCTATAAACTGATGTAAACCATTGTAGAAATAAACAGGTCTATGTAGTTATAAAAAAGTAGGAGACCTTGCTTTTGGGATTGCCCTCGTAAATAAAAAGTAATTATACTAAATAAATTTTTTACTTCATTTCTGCGCCCCCATCTCAGAGTGTACCGACGAGGTCCAAGCTAGATATGGCAGTCCTAGTTAGGGTAGAACCTTTGTTTACGCGTATTCAGACGGACACATTTGTGACCCAAACGAATGAAGCATTAAAAGTGGCAAAAATCAGACATCATCGTAGATAATAATTGTTTTTGGCGTCAAACAGCTATAGTGCTACGTGAGATACTGACAGTGCTGGAAGCTCACATCAGTTTTATCATTGTTGCAAGTCATTCCTAAGCGATGAGCTACTAAGCATTTATCAAACATATACAGGGTGTTACAAAAAGGTACGGCCAAACTTTCAGGAAACATTCCTCACACACAAAGACAGAAAATATGTTATGTGGACATGTGTCTGGAAACGCTTACTTTCCATGTTAGAGCTCATTTTATTACTTCTCTTGAAATCACATTAATCATGGAATGGAAACACACAGCAACAGAACGTACCAGCGTCACTTCAAACACTTGGTTACAGGAAATGTTTAAAATGTCCTCCGTTAGCGAGGACACATTCATCCACCCTCCATCGCATGGAATCCCTGATGCGCTGATGAAGCCCAGGAGAATAGCGTATTGTATCACAGCCGTCCACAATACGAGCACAAAGAGTCTCTACACTTGGTAACGGGGTTGCGTAGACAGAGCTTTCAAATGCCCCCTTAAATGAAAGTCAAGAGGGTTGAGGTCAAGAGAGCGTGGAGGCCATGGAGTTGGTCCGCCTCTACCAATCCATCGGTCATCGAATCTGTTGTTGAGAAGCGTACGAACACTTCGACTGAAATGTGCAGGAGTACCATCGTGCATGAACCACATGTTGTGTCGTACTTGTAAAAGCACATGTTCTAGCAGCACAGGTAGAGTATCCCGTATGAAATCACGATAACGTGCTCCATTGAGCGTAGGTGGACGAAACTAAAATGAGCTGTAACATGAAAATAAAGCGTTTCCGGACACATGTCCACATAACATCTTTTCTTTGTTTGTGTGTGAGGAATGTTTCCTGAAAGTTTGGCCGTACCTTTTTGTAACATCCTGTATATCTAGATGCTTACTCGGCAATTCACATTTAATTATTTGGGAAATGGTGTACAGAAACACAAACAGACAATATCCCAAACGTTCTGGTCTCGAATATCACGTGGGAAAAATAAATACATAAATTGTTCCCTCGTAGCTCTATTCTCTCTTATTTTCTCATGGTGGAATCATTTCGCAATATGTAGGAGGGACTCAACAAAATATTTTGGCATTCGTTCAAGGACGTAGCCAAAGGGAGGTCTAGGGAGTGTCCGAACACCCCTTCCCCAAATCAACTAAATGAAAATCTACACGACCTAAGCGCTTTGTAGAGAAATTGAAAGATATTTTAAAATTCAGTCGAACGACAAAAAAGAGATACGCACTGCCGGTAGTCAACAAGGCCAACAATATATTTAAACTATCTTTACGTCATAGCACTATCGACTCTTGCCCATTCCGATTTTAAACAAGGCCAATTGTTGACCTTGCTTCAGCTCAGTTGTTGTTTTGTTAATCAGTTCAGTTCTTACCTGCACTTGAATTTAATGTAACTGATACCGTTTGTTAGTTTCGTGCTGTGTGTTGTAGTGATCGTTTCTAATCATGGATAAGTTTACAACAAGAAAGGAAAACTGATTTTGAAGTAGCGTTATGGTAAGTTAAAAATATATATGTACTACTATAATAGCTTATTTGCCTGTTTACAGCAGTTTAGTGTTAGCATTGCAGTCCAGCGAAGCAGTAAATATTACAAATTAACAGGTGTAGAAGTTTGAAACGGAATTTCCCTATAGATGGTGCTAGCCGTCACTATAGGACCCATGAGACCCCGTCTGCAGCGCCATCTGCTTCCTATAACGGCTGACGGCAAACGTCAACACACAATAAACCAAGCTCCATACTTCGATGTCTTTTTCAAACCTATAAATATTTCGAGTTTTCCGCCTACGCACTACGATTTGCGGACGGCATTGGTTTTCTGATATGATTTGAAGAAAACTGCTGTAGAATTACATCGAATGCTTGTCAAAGCTTTCGGCAAACATGCTCTTGGGAAACCTCAGCGTTACGTGTGGTTCAAAAAGTCAAAGGTGTTGATTTCGACGTGAGAAACGACGACCGAGGGAAACCACCGGAAAAGTTGGAAGACAACGAATTGCAGGTCTTATTAGATGAAGATGACTCTCAAACTCAACAGCAACTCAAGGAATTGAATGTGACGCAGAAAGCCATATCTCTTTGGTTGAAAGCTATGGGAAAGGTGCAGAAAGTGGGAAAATTGGTTCTGCATGAACACAATAAATAGAATCGAAAGACCACTTGTGAAATGATGATAGCCAGATACAAAAGAAAGTCGCTTCTCTATCGAATAGTGACAGGTTGTAACCTCCCCCTCACTTATCGACCTGAATAACAGTGACAAATTAAACCGCGTGCACCTAATGGAAATTTGGGAAAAGCAATGGTCACCGAAGTTAATCTGTCGGTAAAGAGGGAGGAAGGGGTTACATCTAAATGAAAGGAAAAATGCAAATGAAACTGGTGGAAATTAATTTTGAAAAGTGGTAAAGTTAATATAGAAAGTAAATGTGCGGTCGTTACGTTAACAATTAATTGGCGTTAATTAGATATTTGAGATTTGGGGAAAATTACGGTCGCCAGTCCTATGGACAACTACTATAATAACTGAAAAAGAAAGGTTATTGCACATATAATTAGCACTAAAAGCGTGGCAACTGAAGGTTGACACGTGTTGTGTGAAAACTGAATGTTTGTCAGAAGTAATAAATTTCGCTACACTCTGACTTAATTTAGCAAAAGAATGAATAAAATCGGAAAATTGAAAGTTAATGTAGTGACTGAAATTAATAGTGAGCTTTGTTTCTGAAGCACTACGAAATTCAGTAAAATACGGTTAGTCTTGGGCTACCTCAACAATCATTTCAAAAGCTACCTGAAGCTACGCAATTTAGAAATAAGAGATTTAACTTTGAACTTTAATTAAATGATTCTCACAATTAACAATACTAAAATTTAGTACGTACCAAGCTGAGCTGCAGTCACAGGTAAGCTAAAATATGGTAACAAAACTCGCACAATTAATTTGTGATTGTGTAATCTAAATATTGTAGCCAGCTATGTATACTTTAACTAAACTTTGAAATTGAAGCAGTGAAATGGAATGATATTACTTTAATGCTGGCGTTTGAATTTGAACGTCACTCGGGTTCATTCCGGAAAAGGAAGGGACCCTGCTTGGTAATGCAATTGGGACAATGAGCAACAAAACTTCATGCTACGTTGCTGTAATTTAGTGAAACAAATTTGACAGTTTGAAAAGCTGAGGTCTGCCATACAGCTTTAAACCTTAACGTGCTTCCAGTCTTCCTTGTTCGTTGATTGAAGGTTTGAAGTCGTCGATCGAGGAGGTGGCGACAATCACTCATTGTCGGCCGTCGCTGAAGCTGGATATTGGCGCGCCCTCTTCTCGACACGGTCACCAGGCGAAACGGGCTCTTGATGTGCGCCAGCTAATGCTTTCCGTCCGCGACACCGTGTCAGAAACTATCATAGCGAGTAGAGCGCAATTACATGCTGCCAAACTCCGAAAGCGCGGCAACTCGCGGGAGCGTCACTCAACACACCGGCTCCACCGCCCTACTCCCGCCAGACTCTGCTCTGCCCGCGCTCCACACAGCCGAGATAACACTACCAAAGATCCTAAACACTTTGGTTCTCCACACGACCTATCGATGTAATCGTTCGATAGCATTTTTCCCTAGGCCACACCCAGCGTAAAAAGTACAAATAATATTTACCAAAAAAACCAATTATGCATATATATATATATATATATATATATATATATATATATATATATATATATATATATATAAGGTGATGCAAAATGAATATATTTTGAGAATCCTAAGAGTCGTATTTCATGGATGAATCCAGGCAAACCATCGACATCCTAATTGCTTTGGAAAGAAGACAATGCTCTGTGCTTGGTGGGATCAGAAGGGTGTCATCTATTATGAGCTGCCAAAACTTGGTGAAACTGTTAGCACTGGCCACTACCAACAGAAAATGATCGATTTAAATCGAGCATAGCGTGAAAAACGACCAGAATATGGAAAAAGGCAACACAGAGTCATAGTTCTTCGTGATAAAACCATAACACACACTAAAACGGGTCAGGGAAACGATCGAGGCGTTTAGTTTGGAAATACTAGAGCATGCAGCTTATTCTCCAGACTTGACTCCGTCCCATTAGCATCTATTTGCATCACTGCGACACGCTCTCGCTGAACAAGACTTCAATTCGTATGCAAATGTACGAAAATGGCTCGCTGACTGGTGGGCTTCAAAAGAAGAACTGATTTTTGGCGTGGCATTCATAGCCTGCCGTAGAGATGGGAGAAATGTATAAACAGCAATGGAGATTATTTTGAATAAAATATTTTTATCAGTTTCAAACAACAGACGTGTAATTACTGCAACCAAATTCCGGTTTCAAACTTCTTTACCTGGTATATTAAATTAAAATCTTTTCATAATAATACACTTGGAAATCGCTTTTATCAACAAAATATCTCCCAAATGGCGGTGTCTGCAATATTCTATCATTAGTAGCACAAATGGCAAAATTATTGCCCAATCTCGTCACCTGGGTGGTACGCAATTATGAACTCTAGTTCCGATATGGAACGGTAGGAAGGGCTTTGTGGAGAGTGGGAGGGGTATTTGATGACAGCACATTCCATATTTCTAAACGACTTTTTTAAGCTCGCTGCTTGAATTCGCCCGACCCGACTGCGCCCTGCATCTCCATGCATAAATGGAAGCCACCAATTATATGCACAATTAAATCTTAAAATGTGTATGCATTTTGTATCCATGCATTATCAAATCAGACGTGCACAATTAAAGGATAAAAATGCCTTTTATTTTATATTAAACAACGTATAACAATCAACAACGTAGGAAAAGACAGATTGCTGCTTACTATAAAGAAGATACTTGACAGGAACAATTAAGACACTCACATAAAGCTTTCGGCCACAGCCTTCATCAGTAAAAGACACACACACACTCACACACACACACACACACACACACACACACACACACACACACACCATTCATACACACAAGCAAGCACACTTCATGCACGCGTGACCGCCGACCCCAACATCTCGGGCCGGAACCCAACGTTGCCGGTCTTGTGTGCATGAGGTGTGCTTGCTTGTGTGTATGTATGGTGTGCGTGTGTGTCTCTCTGTAACAGACGAAAGCTGTGGCCGAAAGCTTTATGTGAGCGTCTTTCAATTGTGCCTGTCTGCGGCGTTACGTGTCCTCTTTATTGTAAGTAGCAATCCGTCTTTTCCTACAATGTTGACATTCCTACATGGAGTTTCAATTTTTGAATGTATAACAATTAGTTTTTTTTTAAATTCTCCACCGATTTTGGGTAACTCTGCGCGTTAAGACGCTAAGGTAGCAATCCCTGGATTCGAGTGGCGAGTTAGTTTGAATCCATCCGCCGGAAACCTTGAAAATGGTTTTCTTTGATATTCCATTTTCAATTTAGGCAAATGGTGTGATTGGTCCCTTACTACAGACCACAGCCAGTTTCTTGCGAATACGTTTCTTTCCTGACGGTTTCCAGTTCCCTTACAGATGCAGCATCTCTACTTAAATGAAAAGAACTACATGAAGTTGAGCCGAGCATCTCGCAGATCCCTGGCAGTAAATTCTTCTCATGTAGGCTCATACATTTGTCTGTCAGGAAACTCTTTAATGCAGAAAATTACCTTCCTTACATTGCAAGAAGTGACAGACACATACGTCAAAGAGGAAATTTGGGAAAGTGTAAGGTTGAATAATTCCAGATCTTTTGTATTTTCGCCACTAAAAATTATTCTAGCTTCTCTGTCGAACAGAGATCTCTTTATTCCAAAACTTTGTCTGTAATAATAATTATGTCCCAAAATATTTGCGCTCGTGCATTCCTGATCACCTCCTCAGTTCAAACCCAGACTGAAAGGAATGTATAATAATTTGGAGGGTGAAAGGAGATTGGAGCATGACTGCATCATAGTGGTTTGCCAAAATACAGCCACACCTAAACATCGATATTATATCCCCGCTTTGAGAAAACTCAGAAATCGTTTTCGAATAAAATGGTTTATCATTCCTTACGGAAATTTCCAGAATAAATGAAATACATTAGTATTTTAAGATCCTCTTTAATAAGTCGCCCTCCGCCCCTTTGATAAAATCCCAGATACGTCCTTGATTCCATAGAGAAACTTGGTGATTGAAATTTGAAAATTCCTCTGTTTTAAAGATTATGAATCCAACTTGCTTATTAGACGGCCGCGGTGGCCGAGCGGTTCTGGGCGTTTCAGTCCGGAACCGCGCGACTGCTATGGTCGCAGGTTCGAATTCTGACTCGGGCATGGATGTGTGTGATGACCTTAGGTTAGTTAGGTTTAAGTAGTTCTAAGTTCTAGGGGACTAATGACCTCAGAAGTTGAGTCCCATAGTGCTCAGAGCCAGTTGAACCATCTGCCGTGTCACCTTATTTATGCAACAGATGTATAATAGCTTTCTTTCAATCCTTTTATATCGTTTCAGTTATCCATATTTCTAGTAAGAGTGCATAAACTTTTCGAACAATGTCACCTGATCCTATTGTATAACATTTAGCTAAATTATAGTGTAATGCTAGACATTCGCTTGTATATAGACATTCTGGCTTCGATGATGTATGCAAGGACTTATTTTTGTATTTTTAGACTGGTATTTTTTGTTGTAAAGATATTTTATTATACCATATACTGTTCTTATTTTATGTATCCTTTCCTCAACAGCAACTTTTCCAAAACACTTTCTTGTCCGCAGCTAGTGGTCTAGTGACTATTCTTGCTGCGTCTGGATCATGGGGTCCCAGGTTCGATTCCCGGCCGGGTTGGGGATTTTCTCTGCCCGGGGACTAGGTGTTTGTGTTGTCCTCATCATTTCATTATCATCATTCGTGACAGTGGCTCGATTGGACCAGGGAAAAACATTCAACTGTGTAAAAATTGGGATTTTGTATGGGCGCTGATGACTGCGCAGATGAGCGCCCCACAAACCAAACATCTTCAACCGAACCACTTTCTTGGATAGTGTCCCCATAATGTGAAGATCTTTAACCTTTCCCCATGCGCTGTTGCCATCTTTCGGGGTGCACTCAGCCTCGTGATGCCAATTGAGGAGCTACTCGACCGAATAGTAGCGGCTCCGGTCACAGAAAACCATCATAACGACCGGGAGAGCGGTGTGCTGACCACACGCCCCTACTATCCGCATCCTCAGCTGAGGATGATTCGGCGGTCGGATGGTCCCATTGGGCCACTTGTGGCCTGAAGACGGACTGCTTTTTAACCTTTCCAATTTGGTCAGCATCTGTTTTCAGAAATGTAGGTGTATTTTTAACGTCTGTAAGAATTTTGGTTTTTTCTGCTGAAATTCTTAAGACAGTCCTCCTAGCTATTTTTCCTAAAAGAGAAGTATAGCAACTATAGTAAGTGTAACAGAAAGTATAGCAATGTGAACTGCAAATGCGAGACAATTTATTCTAAATTCTTTGCTCCCTCGCCAGATGATTTGCTAATTTATTCTTATGACTATTAAATCTTAGACATCTATAGTACATCATAAATTGGAGTGACAGCAAATTATATTTGAGGTGGAGGAGCGAAGGAGAGGGTATGAAGTTGTGATCACCCCCTCCCCCTGCCAAACCTTCACCCCTCCCTCCATATCACAACTCCGAATTTGTGCTTAATCTCAGCTGGCACATCACGAAAGAAGTCATTCTTTTCCAACGACCTACTACCCTGCTGCCCCTGTTAAGACACCACCTGATGGTTACCTAGTTTATTCCCTGCTCTATGGACTCAAGGAGACCATAAGGGAACAATGCACAGGAATGGGGGAAAGAAATACAGTAGAATAAGAATGGGTAGCTTTGAGTGATGAAATAGTGAAGGCAGCAGAGGATCCAATAGGTAAAAAGACGAGGGCTAGTAGAAACCCTTGGATAACAGAAGAAATTTTGAATTTAATTGATGAAAGGAGAAAGTATAAAAATGCAGTAAATGAAGCAGGCAAAAAGGAATACAAACGTCTCAAAAATCAGATCGACAGGAAGTGCAAAATGGCTAAGCAGGGATGGCTAGAGGACAAATGCAAGGATGTAAAGGCTTATCTCACTAGAGTTAAGATAGATAGTGCCTACAGCAAAATTAAAGAGACTTTTGGAGAAAAGAGAGCCACTTGCATGAATATCAAGAGCACAGATGTAAACCCAGTTCTAAGCAAAGAAGGGAAAGCAGATAGGTCGAAGGAGTATATAGCGGGTCTATACAAGGGCGATGTACTTGAGGACAATATTATGGAAATGGAAGAGGATGTAGATGAAGATGAATTGGGAGATATGATACTGCGTGAAGAGTTCGACAGAGCACTGAAAGACCTGAGTCGAAACAAGGCCCCCGGAGTAGACAACATTCCATTAGAACTACTGACGGCCTTGGGAGAACTAGTCCTGGCAAAACTCTACTCTCTGGTGAGCAAGATGTATGAGACAGGCGAAATACCCTCAGACTTCAAGAGAATATAATAATTCCAATCCCAAAGAAAGCACGTGTTGACAGATGTGAAAATTACTGAACTATATGTTTAATCAGTCACAGCTGCAAACTACTAACGCGAATTCGTTACAGATGAATGGAAAAACTGATAGAAGCCGACCTCAGGGAAGATTAGTTTGGATTCCGTAGGAATGTTGGAACACGTGAGGCAATACTGACCTTACGACTTATCTTAGAGAAAGATTAAAGAAAGACAAACCTACGTATCTAGCATTTGTAGACTTAGAGAAAGCTTTTGACAGTGTTGATTGGAATACTCTCGTCCAAATTCTGAATGTGGCAGGGGTAAAATACCGGGAGCGAAAAGCCAATTTACAATTTGTACAGAAAGCAGATGGCAGTTATAAGAGTCGAGGGATAAGAAAGGGAAGCATTGGTTGGAAAGTGAGTGAGACAGGGTTGTAGCCTTTCCCCGATGTTATTCAATCTGTATATTGAGCAAGCAATAAAGGAAACAAAAGAAAAGTTCGGAGTGGGTATTAAAATCCGTGGAGGAGAAATAAAAACTTTAAGGTTCGCTGATGACATTGTAATTCTGTCAGAGACAGCAAGGGTACTTGGAAGAGCACTTGAACGGAATGAACAGTGTCTTGAAAGGAGACCACAAAAACAATGGACTCAAGGAGTGCAGAGTCAGATCACGGGCTGGCCGACTTGTGGCGACCGTGGCAGGACACCACAGGCGGGTTGGCGTACCGGCGTCCTTGGGCAGGAACCGGAAGCTGCAACAGCAGCAACAGCAGCAGCAGCAGTAGCGCGGGTCGCTGAGAGATCAATGTGCTTGGGGGTGTGTGAGGGGTAGGGGGAGGAGGAGCGAGGCTGCTAGGCAGCTACCTGGACTGGGGCCGGGGCTAGAGGCACCGGTCGATACTCACGCAGCTGAGGGCTGCGGCCGCAGCAGCCGCAGACAACACCGTGGCTCGCCCCCTCTGCGCGCTCTGCCCTGCTGCCGGTCGCTGCGCCCGAGCGTCCCAGGGCCAAAGATCGCCTCATGGCAAAACGAGTTGCTTGGCAGATCTCTGGAGCGCTATAAGTAGGCGAGTGCCAGCATGCCCTAGCAGTGGATCAGATTAAAAATATTGTATGTCTACTAAAATTGCCAAGATTGTCTACTGTTGAGCTACAGCAAATATAAGTAAATTTCTGGAATTAGCGGAAACCCTGAACGCAAATATAAACATATTTATAAGTCATCTCATTTAGAGATCAATAAAATTTAAATGCTTCTTTATGACACATTACAACCATTAGCGGACATTTAAACATTTACAATGCACCAAGAAACAGATCATGACGTCAACTACAAAACAAACGGTTAAATTACACTAATGGCCATTAAAACTGCTACACCACGAAGATGACGTTTTACGGACGCGAAAAGTAACCGACAGGAATATGATGCTGTGATATGCATATGATTAGCTTTTCAGACCACTCACTCAAGGTCGGCGCCGGTGGCGACACCTACAACGTGCTGACATGAGGAAACTTTCCAATCGATTTCTCATACATAAACAGCACTTGACCGGCGTTGCCTGGTGAAACGTTGTTGTGATGCCTCGTGTAAGGAGGAGAAATGCGTACCATCACATTCCCGACATTGCTGCTCGCGTTGGTCAACATCCAATGGCTGTTACCAGAATACGGAATCGGCCTCGTATCACTAGCAGTCGAGATGACAGGCATCTTATCCGCATGGCTGTAACGGATCGTGCAGCCACGTCTCGATCCCTGAGTCAACAGACGGGGACGTTTGCAAGACAACAACCATCTGCACGAACGTTTGCAACAGCATCGACTATCTGCTCGGAAACCCTGGCTGCGGTTACCCTTGACGCTGCATCACAGACAGGAGCCCCTGCGATGGTGTACTCAACGACGGACCTGGGTGCACGAATGGCATAAGTCATTTTTTCGGATAAATCCCGGTTCTGTTTACAGCATCATGATCGTCGCATCCGTGTTTGGCGACATTGCGGTGAACGCACATTGGAAGCGTGTATTCGTCATCGCCATACTGGCGTATCACCAGGCGTGATGGTATGGTGTGCCATTGGTTAAACGTCTCGGTCACCTCTTGTTCGTATTGACGGCACTTTCAGCAGTAGACGTTACATTTCAGATGTGTTACGACCCGTGGCTCTACCCTTCTTACGATCCCTGCGAAACCCTACATTTCAGCAGGACAATGCAAGACCGTATGTTGCAGGTCCTGTACGGGTCTTTCTGGCTACTGAAAATGTTCGACTACTGCCCTGGGCAGCAAATTCTCCAGATCTCTCATCAATTGAAAACGTCTGGTCAATGGTGGCCGAGCAACTGGCTCGTTACAATACGCCCGTAACTACTTTTGATAAACTGTGGTACCGGTATCGTGTTGAAGCTGCATGGGGAACTGTACCGGTACACGCCATCCAAGCTCTGTTTGACTCAATTCCCAGGCGTATCAAGGCCGTTATTACGGCCAGAGGTGGTTGTTCTGGGTACTGATTTCTCAGGATCTATGCACCCAAATTGCCTGAAAATGTAATCACATGTCAGTTCTAGTATAATATATTTGTCCAATGAATACCCGTTTATTATCTGCACTTCTTCTTGGTGTAGCAATTTTAATGGCCAGTAGGGTACTTCGTAGTGGGCTAATTTGCTTTCAGCATGCACTTTCCCGATCTCAGTAGTGTATTTATAATTTTGATTAAACTGTGACAAAACAGAATTCGGCACATAAACACTTATTTAGCGTCAGCATGTTGACATTGCAGTAGGGATTAAGATTTAATAATTAACGCAAATATGATTTGTTATGTTCGGAAATAAAGATTAAGAAATGAGCTTTCAATCTTGTAGTGCCACAGAAACGAGCAGAATACGGACAAGTATTTGACTAGCTTCCGCAATTTTCTTTCGAAACAGAAGAAAAAATAGTAAATTAAAAGTACAAAGTATAAACATTACTAATGGAATAAGACTTGTAAATAAGTAATTAAATAATATGTATATTCAATTTTCATAATGTATGCAAAACAGTGTAGAGTGTATTGTGAGAATATTGGCCAATGAAAGCAACAAACTTGACTGCAGTAGTTGGTAATGTGTCCAAGCTCTGGAGGATGCAAGCAGAGTAGGCTCTTGGTGTTTTGTCGATGTCGTCAGAGGAGTGAAGATGGGCTTCTGATCTATGTCGGTGAAACCTCGAAAACCCCGAAAAGTGTTGAAATTTTTACGTGTGCTCCAAATTCAAACTTTCGTTATTGTTCGGAATTTTCATTCGACGCTCTGATTGCTCTGCTCTATACATTGATCCTTTTATATGCTGTAGGTTTACTTAGAAATGTATCACTACTTTTTCGTAGTTATTTCCTTCGATTCTTTTCTTGCTACCTCATTATCATTTCGGATACTAAACCTCATTAATTGTTTAATACGAGGGTTAGAACTTTAATAGTGGCAACTATTTATTTACAGCTCGTACAAAATAAATACGTGTTTCAAAGTTTCACTGATCTCCAAAGTAGTCACCAGCATTGTTTATAACCCGTTGCCAGAGATGTTCAAATAAATGGCTCTGAGCACTATGGGACTTAACATCGGAGGTCATCAGTCCCCTAGAACTTAAAACTACTTAAACCCGAGACAGGATTCGAACCTGCGACCGTAGCGGTCGTGCGGTTCTAGCTTTGAGAAAGGGTCTGTTCACCGTCAGCAGGCGTGACCGTGGTCCTCCAAGAAGATGCCACACACCCGAATTGAAAGAGGCCGTACAACTCGTCAAAAATTACAAGAGCGATTTCTTTGAGTATTAATTTATGGAACTGTGAAACAAGTGATATGCTAGATCACGCCTAATCAATCACTTGTAAAAGTGATAGCATTCCAACATGCTTTCAAACGGCTGCAGCACGGAAACGATTGTTTCTGGACATGGGCCTCAATTCTAAATACGATCTGCCCACTGCCCTCGTCTAGTTCTAGAAGTTTGTAACCGGAATTTCCGAACACCCTATATTGGAACATGACATATTTGTATCCCTCTAAAAATGAGAAGGTATTCTGATACTAGAGAATTACGCCGCTAATCTCATGACTACGAAAAAAGTCAAATTATAAAATAAACACTTTATTACGAAGGTTCTAGTTGCCACTGACTGGTTCTAAGTGTCAACAAGAAAGTAATCGTTTGTGCCATTAAAAGTGAGGCAGTATATTTTATTTTTGGTAATAGAAGTACAGAAATACAGCAGTAATGCAGAACTGTAGTCCACAAAACCATTTCTTGTTTCTTAATTGTGACGTTAAGTCAAGCGGGAAGAATGCAACCATTCCGCAAATTAATATGAGTGTTGCAAAATTGCTGAATTGGTTGCTAAATGAAATGCCACTAGTTAAAAATCCAATAACTTTATTTGATGCATTTCGGGAGATACCCGTCACCAGACAGTCTGTAAACCAAAATATAACTGATGGAAGATATGCAAAGATACAGAGAGCAACATGACAAGAGTACATACTGAAAGCTGACACACACACCATGATCATCTAGGCATTCAGAAGCGTAAAGTAAGTGAACAGTTGTTATGGCAGACTAATTTCTCAACTACATCATGCCATCTAGATAGACAATTTGTCACCAGAGGGCGGTCAAGCATACACAGTTGACGCCGCATAGCGTCGAAAACAGAATGATAAATTTTCGTTTATTTATTTAAATATTGTTGAATATAAAACATAACTTTAAGGAACGTAAACAAACCAATAAAGTAAAGAACACGCTGTAAAACATTTTTACATTGCTATAAAAAGCCCTCAGTAGAATATACACATAAAATAATATGCGTAACGATACAAACCAATTATACTGAATCAAAATTATGAACAAATGATGTACTGGCAAAAATGTGAACCATATCACATAGTGATACTCAATAAAATCTATGAAATTCCAGTGATTTTTTAAAAAAATAAGTGCTTGTATTCTTGTCGTACGCCGCCGCAGCTTTTTTCCTTTCTTTTTAGCAGTGGAATTTCATATATTTTACTGTTATCACTAAATGCTATGGTTCACATTTTCTTCAAATCGTCATTTGCGCATAATTTCGATTTTGTATAATTGGTTTTTATATCTTACGCATATTATTCTACTGATGGCGTTTTATATCAACGTAACAATTGTTTTACGGCGTGTTGTATACTTTCTTGCTTTGTATACGTTTATGTCATGTTTCATGTTCAATTTTTATGTAAATAAATTTAAATTTATCATTCTGTTTTTCCCGCTGTACGGCATCACCTATGTACGATTCACCGCCCTCAGGTGTGGTGAATTGTCTTCATAGAAAGCATGACGTAGTTTCTAAATTATTCTGCCATAACAGCTCTATATGTTATAAAATGTCTTTATGCACCTGGATACTGAGACGATCATAGAATGTGTGTCAGCTCTCAATGTGACGAAACTTTGTAAGGCTTGTAACCTAGTCATGTTGCTCTCTATATCTATAACATAAACTAACTTACGCTAAGTACAACACACACGCCCAAGAGAGGACTCGAACCTCCGACGGGGGGAGCCGCGCGAACCGTGGTAAGGCACCCTAGACTGCAAGGCGGCTTTGGTTTCCAGACTGTCTGATAATGGGTATCCCCCGAAACTCATGCAATGAAGTCATTGGTTTTTTAACTAGTGTCATTTCATTTAGCAACCAATTCAGTAACTTTGCAGCACTTATATTAATTTCTTATATACACTCCTGGAAATGGAAGAAAGAACACATTGACACCGGTGTGTCAGACCCACCATACTTGCTCCGGACACTGCGAGAGGGCTGTACAAGCAATGATCACACGCACGGCACAGCGGACACACCAGGAACCGCGGTGTTGGCCGTCGAATGGCGCTAGCTGCGCAGCATTTGTGCACCGCCGCCGTCAGTGTCAGCCAGTTTGCCGTGGCATACGGAGCTCCATCGCAGTCTTTAACACTGGTAGCATGCCGCGACAGCGTGGACGTGAACCGTATGTGCAGTTGACGGACTTTGAGCGAGGGCGTATAGTGGGCATGCGGAAGGCCGGGTGGACGTACCGCCGAATTGCTCAACACGTGGAGCGTGAGGTCTCCACAGTACATCGATGTTGTCGCCAGTAGTCGGCGGAAGGTGCACGTGCCCGTCGACCTGGGACCGGACCGCAGCGACGCACGGATGCACGCCAAGACCGTAGGATCCTACGCAGTGCCGTAGGGGACCGCACCGCCACTTCCCAGCAAATTAGGGACACTGTTGCTCCTGGGGTATCGGCGAGGACCATTCGCAACCGTCTCCATGAAGCTGAGCTACGGTCCCGCACACCGTTAGGCCGTCTTCCGCTCACGCCCCAACATCGTGCAGCCCGCCTCCAGTGGTGTCGCGACAGGCGTGAATGGAGGGACGAATGGAGACGTGTCGTCTTCAACGATGAGAGTCGCTTCTGCCTTGGTGCCAGTGATGGTCGTATGCGTGTTTGGCGCCGTGCAGGTGAGCGCCACAATCAGGACTGCATACGACCGAGGCACACAGGGCCAACACCCGGCATCATGGTGTGGGGAGCGATCTCCTACACTGGCCGTACACCTCTGGTGATCGTCGAGGGGACACTGAATAGTGCACAGTACATCCAAACCGTCATCGAACCCATCGTTCTACCATTCCTAGACCGGCAAGGGAACTTGCCTTTCCAACAGGACAATGCACGTCAGCATGTATCCTGTGCCACCCAATGTGCTCTAGAAGGTGTAAGTCAACTACCCTGGCCAGCAAGATCTCCGGATCTGTCCCCCATTGAGCATGTTTGTGACTGGATGAAGCGTCGTCTCACGCGGTCTGCACGTCCAGCACGAACGCTGGTCAAACTGAGGCGCCAGGTGGAAATGGCATGGCAAGCCGTTCCACAGGACTACATCCAGCATCTCTACGATCGTCTCCATGGGAGAATAGCAGCCTGCATTGCTGCGAAAGGTGGATATACACTGTACTAGTGCCGACATTGTGCGTGCTCTGTTGCCTGTGTCTGTGTGCCTGTGGTTCTGTCAGTGTGATCATGTGATGTATCTGACCCCAGGAATGTGTCAATAAAGTTTCCCCTTCCTGGGACAATGAATTCACGGTGTTCTTATTTCAATTTCCAGGAGTGTATTTGAATTTTCTTACTAGAGAACAAAAAAATTAAATTCAACAAAAAAGCGCTCAGAATTTGTTTTCCGTGTCTCACACAACTCCAGTCTTGGTATTAGATGTTGCAAAGTTTAGTTAGTGCTTCCTTTGCCGTTGAGGAAGAAATACCGACATCGTCGAGAGGCCTTTCTGTTTTGCTACATGCCTGGTCCTTTAGATGGAGTACGGCGTGACATACATCATCCACGGTCCTCTCTCTTTTTAATACGTTGGCGTTTTTCCATTTGTCTGTCTCAGAGAAAGAATTTTTAATACTTATTGCAGACATATGAATATGGGACACATTGATAATATTGCATGTGGGGATATTACACGCCTGCATTGATAACAATGTTTCAGAAGCATCTTCAACTTCAAGACGCCAGCTGAATGCATTCGAATTACATGTAATCTCATGTAAATCTTGCTGAACAATGACGCCGACGCATGGCAGTCGGAACTCCAGAGGAAAGGACTGTTTGACAAAAAGACATTTGCGTCATCTAGTAGAGAATACCTGAAATATTTTCTCCATGTTTTGGCACTAGGAACATGTCTAGGGACATGCAACAAAATACCGGAAACACAATAGCAAATAGCACGTAAAACGCATTTTGTGGAAAAGTGGCACTTAGGAAGTTGACATTTTCTCTTTTCGAACAACTGCCTCACGATTACGCGTTTCCATTTGCGTTGTTGTCTCCTTAGGCAATGAGCTTGTCGTAAAATAGTATTTTTCGAACAAACAACAATGGTCTATGCGTACCCCATGTGTGAGAAAACTTCATTGTTTACCGTTTGCACACTGTATTTCATATTGTCTTAATCTGAACTCATTCAGTGTATTCCAGCGCAAATATACCCGAAGAGCATCCGTACATTTTGCAGTCTTTCAGAAACAGTTCCAGTACCACACCTTATCTCAGCCTGTCGGTTTACGTGTTAGTGACTACACAAAGCCGATTTCCGAAAATGAACCCATTGTGCCAGTAAATTCTCTTGAGAGAAAATTACATTTTCTTTGGCCGTTGTCTACGTTACACCAACTGGGAGTGGAAACGGTTCTGAAATTACGTTCCTTGTCCAAACTGAAATAATGCTTCTTTAAATCCCCGGCTGATGATACGACGCTTGATTTTGAAGAAAAAAAGAATAATAGACGTAAATTATCTCATAGCGGTTAGGATCTGTGGCACTTTTTTTTCGGACACGAGAAGAGCTACATACGAGGTGTGTTTTTTTTAAGTAAGTAGCGTTTTGAAATTAAAAAAGACGTGCTAAGATATCTCAATAATTTTATTTTTACATGAAATCCTGTTCCTTAATCTACTTTTCTACATTATTTCCGTCAATACTGAAGCACTTGTCATAACGTTGAACCAGTTTTTGAATACCCTCCACATAGAAGTCTGCTGCCTAACTTGTTAACCACTGCATCACCACTCTTTTGAATTCGTGATCGTCTTGAAGACGCTGACCGCTCAGGTGTTTCTTCAAGTGCAGGAACAGGTGGTGGTCACTAGGCGCAAGATCGGAGCTGTACGGAGGATGATCCAGAGTTTCTCATCAAAAAGATGTAATGAGATCTTCGGTCTGATTCGTCACATGAGGACAGGCATTGTCTTGCAGCAAAACGATGCCCTTGCTCAACTTCCATGGACTGTTGCTTTGATTGTGGTGTGACATAGGCCACCCATGTTTCATCACCTGTAACAATTTAGCTTAAGAAATCATCACCGTCGTTGTGGAACCGCTCAAGGAAAGTCAATGCACTGTCTAAACGTTTGGTTTTGTGCATATCCGTCAACATTTTCGGTACCCAACGTGCGCAGAGTTTTCGGTAATTCAAGTGCTCGGTCACAATGCCATACAAAACACTACGAGAAACATTAGGAAAGTCACCCCGCAAGGAGGAAATCGTAAAGCGTCTGTTTTCTCTCACCTTATTGTCCACTTCCTGTAACAAACTTTCATTAACGACCGAACGACGCCCGCTCCGTAGTTCGTCATGCACATTTGTGCGGCCGTCTTTAAATGCTCTCACCCACTTTCTTACCATTCCATCACTCATAATGTTTTCTCCGTAAACTGCACAGATCTCACCATGAATATAGATCGCTTTTAAGCCTTTAGCTCTAAGAAATCTTATAACAGCTGGTACTTCACAGTTGGTGGGACTCACGATTATCGGAGCCATCTTAAACACTCACTACACAACGTAAACAAGAAAGAATCAGACTGTAATGGCGTCTTATCACGTCTTTTTTTAATTTCAAAACGGTACTTAATTAAAAAAACACGCCTTGTATAATACTTTAGTGACCCACTCAGGTCAGACGATTAGTGATAATAAATTATTATATACAACCCTTCCTGAGGAATAATTATATTACTGAAAACCGTATCAAAAGCGCTACTGTAGTTCCTCAGACTAGTCTTCACATACAGACAGAAAAAAGTCGGGGGGGGGGGGAGGGGGAGGGGATTTTAATTTATAATATGCGTAGGTAATCATACCGCATCCTCCTCGATGTATACTGAAAAAAAAACTGTAAGTAAACGTTTTAATTTTTACCAATGACTGAAAACACCATTACAGTCGGCCTTGGTAAGCAACAAGTCAGACCCGGTTCAGCTGCGGAGGTTTAAGATGATGGGCCGCCATTTCGAGAGGAAGTGCTCTGTCAGAGTTTATTGCTCTCCGTTATGGCCCAAGTCGGATTCTGCGCTTTATTGACGCATCGTTAACTGGGAAACAGCGAACATCCTGGATGCCTGGAGTGAGATTAGATGCAGATTCCTGTTCACGGGGAGGAATTAAGTATACTTAAAATGCTATTCCCTTGATCCTTAAAATATAATCGCTCCTTAAGGTAGCCAACATTCCCCTCACGATGGACCGAGTCATTTTATAGTCAATTGCGGCTATCAGGAACGACTCACCAATGAAATTTTGTAAGTGAATTCGATAAGTATCTTCCCATAATAGTTAGTAAATCCGAATTAGAAATAAGTATGTACACGCGTGGAGCACACAAGAAAAGGATGAAAATAGCTAATGGTGGATCTTAATACATTCCATTAAACTGCATTAGTTCAAAATTCTGAACTGACGCGGTTACGGTCTAACACAGTTTTACCGTTCCGAACGTCAGTCGGTAAAAAAAACCATTCCTTGTAGAATCTCTTTGTGTTCGTTTGTACGTCTGTCGGTCTGTCTGTGCGACTGTTAGAACCCTTTTACTCAGGAACCTGTAGATGAATCAAACTGAAATTTATCTCACATATTAAAGTACATGGTCTCCTGGCGGCGTAAAAAAAGTTAATCTTCATCATCACTGCTACCAAAATGCAAGGCCATTTATGTCACATGTTTTGATATCTTGCCAATTTTGATATCGATAACAGGCAAAAATCCTCGAAATTCTCGATACGCGGCATGGATGAAGTTTGCACAGATCCCTCGGTGTGCGGGTTCTACTCACACTTATACATTTTTTTTAATAAAAAGATGTTTGTTACACAAATCAGGATACTAGCGAAGTTCATATTTTACAAACCAGTTAGGTTGTTCGTTTATGAAGCCTCTGTGTCAAAGTTATTCTGAATTTACAGTTCATCTTGTGGTCATAAATATATATTTATTTAATTCGAAACTGTTCGTAACATACTAGTTGTGTTGTCAAAAAATGCAGCAATGCCCCGAAGGATGTATGATTAAAATCTCGCCGACCTGGGTGGACGAGCGGTTCTAGGCGCTTCAGTCTGGAAACGCGCTACCGCTACAGTCGCAGGTTCGAAACCTACCTCAGGCACTGATGTGTGTGATGTCCTTAGGTTAGTTAGGTTTAAGTAGTTCAAAGTTCTAGGGGACTGATGACCTCAGCAGTTAAGTCCCATAGTGCTCAGAGCCATTTGAACCATTAAAATCTCATAAACAGTAGTCGCGATGAATTCATGATGCCACCCGAAAAAAGCTAAACCCTGACTCCTGAACATGTTTCCTATGATATATATACACTGTTCTGTGATGTTACTTCGATAAGTAGCAGTCCTTTGACATTATACGTGCCCTTTTACTCCTAGTGCACAAATGACACATGTTTCTCGTTTGCAATTTTCCAAAGAGAGAAAATACTGTACAGAAGAAAGCGTCCATATTTCTAATTATAACTACTAACGAGGCGCAGAAACGTGTTCTCAAAATGGGATGAGAGACCGTTTGCGAAAAAACTGAAACGTTGAAAAGAACACGTTGGGGGAAAGAATAATAGGACCGGCGCAGAGGGTTTCGGACAAACTCTGAAAATCGAGAATATCGATTATTTTTGTTTGTTATCGATATTGATACCGGCAGGCCTATGGAGAATTTTTTAATGTTGAGTTTTACGTCGGACGACAAATGACAAAAAATATTTGTTTCATGTAATATAATGATAAGTTAAAACTATTCGTATTTCTTTCCTTTACTTCTACTGTTAAAACTTGCCTGTGGCCAAATTTCAAGAATCTAGGTCAAGGGTGATTACCATATAGGTTCTGATAAGTTAGTTTGCTAGTATCAAAATCTATGACATAAATGGTCGTATCTGTTAATTGCACTGCCTGGAAAGCTTATATTTACGACACTGCCACGGGTGTACATACCTTAGTATGTAATATAAATTTCAATTCGGTAAGTCTACCCGTTCCTGAGGAGAAAAGGTCTTAAAAGACGGAAGAATTCACAATTTTTGGAATTTTCCTTTATTTGTACAGTGAAGCCTTCCTTCTTGCCAAACTTCATGATACTAGGCCACCGTTAAGTACTCTATGGGTTTTAATGAGTGAGTTTTCGAGTATCAAAATATTTGACATAAATGGCCATATCTCTTGATTGCATTTATGAGACCACCAACGTATAAAGTGACATAATTTTCGACTTGATACGTCCACCCGTTCCTGAGAAAAGAAAGGTCTTGACAGACGAACAGAAGGACAATCTAATAACAAATAGCAAAATTTTTTCGTATAATATAATTAAAAATTCACGATTTTCGGTTTTTTCTCGTTAACTGTTCTGTGAAGCATTGCTTCTTTCCAAATATCATGATTCTATGTCAACAGCAAGTACCCTATAGGTTTTGATGAGTGAATCTGCAGTAAGAAAATGTGTGACATAAATGGCCGTATGTTTTGATGCACTGACTTAGAAGTTTGAGTTTTCTACATTGCCAAGGGACCATGGACTTTGTTACATAACATAAATGTCAACTTAAAACGTCTGTCCGTTCCTGAAGAAAATGTATTTCCAAACAGACAGACAGACAACAAACAAAATGATCTTGTAAGCGTTCGGTTTTCACGACTGAAAATGAAATCATTTATAACTGCAGTCTAGCTATGTATCTCCCAATGAAATTACATTATATTTCCTATGCATGGACTGTGTAGTAGAACACAAGACGCTCTGGCTTCGGAAGCCAACAGTAGTGGCTACAAGAATAATCTATTAGTATTGTCCCCTTCCAGCACTCCTATGTAGTATTTTCTTAACGTCGACTCACGCTGAACGCGAACGGAGTGTAACGATACTGTTAAATGCCAGTGCGTTCACGATACAACGTCACTTCACTTAACCCAGTACCGAATGGTGAATCTGATGTTGTGGGGCACCGTCTGTGTTGCAAAGAGTCGGAATATACGTTGCATCAGACTTAAAAGGAAATAGAAATATTATATTTTATTACTGGCCAAAGCCAAATCATAAGCAATGTTCTTGATAAAGTTTGTATGGTAAATTCTTGAGAAGCGAGGTAATTCGAAAAGTGGCGCCCAATCGTCCCAAAACATCTACATTTACTTTATAGAGAAAATATTTACATATAAAAAATACATCAAACTAATACTCAAAAGGCAGTACGTAGGGTCCTTATCCCTTACCCATTGTATTTTGTTTACATTCCAAGTATCAGGTGAGGCTGAAGAAAAACGTATTTTTTTCCTGAGATAGAGCTAACTTTTTCACTATCAGAAAATTCTGTTAATGAATATTCTTTGTTTATGTCTGTATATATGCACAGAATAGTCTTTCTCTTTGTCAAAGAATTGTGAAACCTAAATCATTTTTCATTGTCAGATATTTGGCCTCTTTTATGGAAGAATACTCATAGAAAAAAATACCCAAGATATCGTCGAACCTTCGCAAAGCGCCACAAAAACGAAGCAGAAGATAAAATGAAAATTACGTACCACAAAAAATACACAAACAAAACATGAGTGAACGTGACCTGACCATCTTTGACGTTGTTGCCCCGTTCCATTCCGTTCCGGTCTGCTGAATGTTGCCATTTCAGATGCACTGTCAAATGCTTCGTAGTTCCGCTCCGTGACGCGCAGTATGTAACGTCTTTCGTCGGAGAAGGCTAAGACGGTTCGGTTTAATGCCCCGTCGTCGACAAGTTTATTAGAACCGGTGCACTAACTCTAAATTGACGGTAACGGGGCAGTTTGTGCAGTGTCGTTCCCTGAGAAACTGGCCGACTGTTCACCTAGTTTTTAATGCCCCGTCGTCGACAAGTTTATTAGAACCGGTGAACTAACTCGAAATTGACGGTAATGGGGCAGTTTGTGCAGTGTCGTTCCCCGAGAAACTGACCGAGCTCTCACCTTAGTTATTTAGGGAAACCGCGTGCCTCTCTGAGTGAAATTCCGAGCGTGCAAGGTCTGCCCGCAGTGAGCAATTTACTGTGTCCCTGCTGAACATAACTCGCAATACTGTTCTGGACGTAGCCTGCTATAAACGGAGGTGAAAATAAACGCTTACAGCAGATGTAATCGACCTGAGACTGTGGGACCCAGTATCTTAGAGAAAATATTGTACTTTTAAAAATGTAACTATAAATTATTTATTGTACTTAAGCTCAGTATATATTCGTAAGTTTTTGAGTAATTATATTCAGAAGTATGGTTTCTTCTCATGCGAGATAATGGTGAACGTGGGTTGTAACACATGATGGAGGAAAATTATCTTACATGCCCTTCTTATTCTTTACAGGGTTTGCTTTGTATCGCTAGGTCTGCAAACGATGGTTCAGAAAACGAAGCATCGAGAAGTTCATACATTTAATGTGGTATTCTGTTTTGCACACGGAGAAGCGCTCTTAGTGAAGAGAATGCAAGAAAAACTATGAGGAACCGTGAATAGAACATTCAAAATCGAGCACTTCTAATAAAGTTCAGCTTTAAATTCAAGATTATTTGGAAATATTTCTAAAAACTGAGAAAGAAAAAGTCATCATTTATTACGAGTACTACATTCTAAAAGGCTTAACACAGATTAAGCATGAAAACAGGAAGAATGTGTACCGAACTGTTAAAAAAAAGAAAAAAATAGAAATAGTGAACGGTCCAGGAACAAGTTCAATAAAGAGCTGCCTGAAATGGTAAGGGCGTCATAGGTAAGTGATTATGGTGTTAGACTGCCACGTGAGCGAGCTGTGTTCAAAACTCACTCTTGACAGCTGTCACAATACACATTGGTTATAGTGAGGCCAGCCGAGATACCGAACAGACGTCTCGCAGAAACAAAAACAACAAATAAACCGGGTGTGAAAAATGTCATAACAAAGGCAGTCAAGAGTCAAGACATCGAAATCGAAACGCGACTTCGAAAACGCTAAAAATATATGTTTTTGACAGAGCGCACAGAAACTGTGTGATTTCGTTCATTTGTTGCAGCTTGTGTGACAAACTATTATGTTTTCATAATATCCTAGGGAGTGATCGCATTCACATTCATACCAACACCTGTATCGGGCAAGGAGGAACATCTCACTCAATTACCAGTCGTTCAAATTAGGTGCGACCACACAAGATTCTTATTGTAATATATAAGAAACTATCAGTCTCGGTTGCGGTAATGAACCCAACCTTTACCTATGTTTCAGCCCAAGTAATTGAGCCTTCTTCAGAAGATAAACCTCATTCTATAATATGCCTACGAGGGCATGGTCTAGAAATAAAACTAAAACAACCTGAATAGGTGTTGTCACATTTTAAAAATGCGGTACATAGGTACTAAGTCACCATGGACGAAAGTACTGAACTACTAAAATTCTTATCGTATGTCACTAATGGCATCACACACCAGACGTGTTTTCAGGTGGCGGATTCGGTTGACTTGTCGCCTTGTCGTCAAACGTTAGCGTTTCCCATTCGAAAGCCTCCTCCTTTGGGTTGCTAATAGAGTAGTTGTGCAGAATCAACAGTCATTATAGGTCCCTACCTTATACCCCACCACTGCAAACGAAATTACACCCGAACAGCGGAAAGAAAGTTGGCGCGGGGAAGTTTGAACACGGCTTGCTCGCTTGGCAATGCAACACTGTAACGGCTTCATTATGACGCCACTTCAGGTGTGCTCAATATTGTATTTGTTATTCTTGGACCGTTAACTGTTTCTATTTTGCTTTCTCTTCACAGTCTAGTACGCCTTCCTCCTATTTCGATGCTTCATCTGTGTTCAGTTTTTGACGGGCTGTTTACTGGGCCCTCTTACAACTAAATGTGAGAGGGGTGCTATGGGGAGTTTTCCTTGCATCTAAAGGCAAAGTAAGACGAACACTTTTATTCAGATTGAGAACAAAATATCTTAATAGAAAAAAATCAATTTGCCGTTCTGTTGCTCTTCGCCTCTGAAATCCTTTAGTTGTCGGACACATTCTTTCGATTAAATACCTTAAAATGGAAGAAATGATCAGTATTTTCAGTAGGAGACAAAAATCACAAATTATAGACACACCATAAATGTTATTTCTGCGTACTTAACTCGGAAGACTGGTTTGATGTAGCTCTCCCAGCACGCCGTTTTATCTCCGAATGACTACTGCAAGCTCCATACGTCAGGACCTGCTTCTGTATTCGTCTATTTGTCTCCTGCTACAATTTTACTACCCATACTTTCCTCCTACTCGGGTTGTATCCATCAAAATTTCACCGTTCTTATGTAGCGCGAGATTCAAAAGCTTCTGATCTCCTCTAGTCCCAACTGCGTATAGTGTACGTTTCACTTACCTACAAGGTTACACTCATAACCTCTTTTCAACACAATCTCCATTCGGTCCAGTTGAAACGTCCCCTTAGAAAAATTATACATGACTGTGTTTAAACTAACACACAATATTTTTAGCGCAACGCAATCTGACTTTCAATAATCCCTACAAAAGAATGGCCCTGACTAGCATTAACCTATACCTTTGACATATCACTTACCTCACCAAAAATCGTTACTTGAACTATTGCAATACAGCGAGCGCCACTACTGCCAGCTAAATAAAAGATTCAAACTACGGAAGGCACTAACTACTGATACGCAAAGTTAGCAAATGAAAGATTTTGATGGAGAACAAACAATGTATTTACCTTACTAGTGTTCAAAAGTCATAATATATATAGCACTTCATGACACCCAGTCTTACAAATTTCAAAACTCCGCCATTTCTCTCCGCATATCCACCACTGCTGGCGGCTCACGTCCAACTGCGCAACGCTACGCGCTGTTAACATCCAGACGCCTAACACTACAATGGCAGACAACAATGCAGACTAGCCACAGACTGCATACAGCATAGGCAGTGATTTTCGTACAGATGTGCGTCACCAATAAAATAACCTAAACAGCCTACTTACACAGTTACTCTTCCTAGTTCTATGCTGTCTTCGACAAAATTACCGTGTTATCGACAAACGTCAAAGTTTTTATTATTTCCTGTTACTGAATTATAATTCTTTCTTCAGATGTTTCTTTGGTTAAATTTACTGTTTATTCAATATACATATTGAATAACATCTACGTTGACTTACAGCCCTGTCTCACTCTCTTCTCAACTACTGCTCCCCTCGCACGTCCTTCGACTCTTGTAACTATTAGTCACTGTCGCTTGAACAGCTTGCATTTATCGCGAAAGTTTGGCCCAACGGTAAGTCTCCAACGACTGGAAAAAAGCGCAGGTGTTTTCTGTATATCAGAAAGAAAAAAAAACTCGCAATATTATCCACCAATATCCTTAAAGTCGCTTGGCTGCAGAATTCTTGAGCAAATTCTGAGCTAAAATATAACGAATTTCCTTCGGCGAGGAAAACTTCTATCCTCAGATCAACATATATTTAGAAAGTATCGCTCGTACAATCTCACCTTGTTCTTTCCTCGTAGCATATCCTGTACTCTAAGGATTATGGGCAAGAGACAGATTCCACATTCATAGATTTCCGTGAAATGTGTTTGATAAAGTGCACTTCTGCAGACTATCACGAAGGTCTAAACAAACGTAGTAGATTCTCAGATACGTGAGCGGCTCGAACACTGCTTGTGCAGTAGCACTCAGTACATTGTCCTGGAGAGCGAGTGCACATCGGAGACAGTGGTATCAGCAGGAGAGCCTCAGGGAAGTGTGATAGGACCGTTCTTTTTCTCCAGATACGTAAAGGATCTGACGGATAGCGTTAGCAGCAAACTGCGACTTCTCGCTAATGGCTCTGTGATGTACGGGAAAGTATCGACGTAGAGTGACTGTAGGGGGGTAAAGGTTTAGTTGGGCAGAATTTCTATTTGGTGTGGTGAAAAACAGATTGCTCTAAGTGTAGAAAAATGTAGATCTGAAACCAGACGTAAACAGTAATGAAATCCTAAACTCAGATTGGAATGTATACCGCAGAGACAGGCTGGACAGCGAAGGGGGAGGCTTGTTTATAGCGATAAGAAGTGCAATAGTATCGAAGGAAATTGACGGAGATCCGAAATGTGAAATGATTTGGGTGAAGGTCACGGTTAAAGCAGGCTCAGACATGGTAATTGGATGTCTCTATAGGCCCCCGGGCTCAGCAGCTGTTGTGGCTGAGCACCTGAACGATAATTTGTAAAATATTTCGAGTAGATTTCCCCACCATGTTATAGTTCTGGGTGGAGATTTTAATTTGCCGGATTTAGACTGAGAGACACAAATGTTCATAACGGATGACAGGGACAACGAATCCAGTGAAATTTTTTAAGTGCTTTATCTGAAAACTACTTTGAGCAGTTAAACAGAGAACCGACTCGTGGCGATGACATGTTAGACCTTCTGGTGACAAACAGACCCGAACTATTTGAAACAGTTAACGCAGAACAGGGAATCAGCGATCATAAAGCGGTTACTGCATCGATGATTTCAGCCGTAAACAGAAACATTAAAAAGGTATGAAGATTTTTCTGTTTAGCAAAAGTGACAAAAAGCGGATTACAGAGTACCTGACGGCTCAACACAAAAGTTTTGTCTCAAGTACAGATAGTGTTGAGGATCAGTGGATAAAGTTCAAAACCATCGTACAATATGCGTTAGATGAGTATGTGCCAAGCAAGATCGTAAGAGATGGAAAAGAGCCACCGTGGTACAACAACCGACTTAGAAAACTGCTGCAGAAGCAAAGGGAACTTCACAGCAAACATAAACATAGCCAAAGCCTTGCAGACAAACAAAAATTACGCGAAGCGAAATGTAGTGTGAGGAGGGCTATGCGAGAGGCGTTCAATGAATTCGAAAGTAAAGTTCTATGTATTGACCTGGCAGAAAATCCTATGAAATTTTGGTCTTATGTCAGAGCGATAGGTAGATCGAAACAAAATGTCCAGACACTCTGTGACCAAAATGGTACTGTAACAGAGGATGACAGGCTAAAGGCCGAAATACTAAATGTCTTTTTCCAAAGTTGTTTCACAGAGGAAGACTGCACTGCAGTTCCTTCTCTAGATGACAAAATGGTAGACATCAAAATAGACGACAGAGGGATAGAGAAACAATTAAAATCGCTCAAAAGAGGAAAGGCCGCTGGACCTGATGGGACACCAGTTCGATTTTACACAGAGTACGCGAAGGAACTTGCCCCCCTTTTTGCAGCGGTGTACCGTAGGTCTCTAGAAGAGCGTAGCGTTCCAAAGGATTGGAAAAGGGGACTGGTCATCCCCGTTTTCAAGAAGGGAAGTCGAACAGATGTGCAGAACTATAGACCTATATCTCTAACGTCGATCAGTTGTAGAATTTTGGAACACGTATTATGTTCGAGTATAATGACTTTCCTGGAGACTAGAAATCTACTCTGTAGGAATCAGTATGGATTTCGAAAGAGACGGTCTTGTGAAACCCAGCTCGCGCTATTCGTCCACAAGACTCAGAGGGCCATAGACACGGGTTCACCGGTAGATGCCGTTTTCCTTGACATCCGCAAGGCGTTCGATACAGTTCCCCATAGTCGTTTAATGAACAAAGTAATAGCATATGGACTATCAGACCAATTGTGTGATTGGATTTAGGAGTTCCTAGATAACAGAACGCAGCATGTCATTCTCAATGGAGAGAAGTCTTCCGAAGTAAGAGTGATTTCAGGTGTGCCGCAGGGGAGTGTCATAGGACCATTGCTATTCACAATATACATAAATGACCTGGTGGATGGCATCAGAAGTTCACTGAGGCTTTTTGCAGATGATGCTGTGGTGTATCGAGAGGTTGTAACAATGGAAAATTGTACTGAAATGCAGGAGGATCTGTAGCGAATTGACGCATGGTGCAGGGAATGGCAATTGAATCTCAATGTAGACAAGTGTAATGTGCTGCGAATACATAGGAAGATAGTTCCCTTATCATTTAGCTACAAAATAGCAGGTCAGCAACTGGAAGCAGTTAATTCCATAAATTATCTGGGAGTACGCGTTAGGAGTGATTTAAAATGGAATGATCATATAAAGTCGATCGTTGGTAAAGCAGATGCCAGACTGAGATTCATTGGAAGAATCCTTAGGAAATGCAATCCGAAAACAAAGGAAGTAGGTTACAGTAAGCTCGTTCGCCCACTGCTTGAATACTGCTCAGCAGTGTGGGATCCGTACCAGATAGGGTTGATAGAAGAGATAGAGAAGATCCAACGGAGAGCAGCGCGCTTCGTTACAGGATCATTTAGTAATCGCGAAAGCGTTACAGAGATGATAGATAAACTCCGGTGGAAGCCTCTGCAGGAGAGACGCTTAGTAGTTCGGTACGGGCTTTTGTTAAAGTTTCGAGAACATACCTTCACCGAGGAGACAAGCAATATATTGCTCCCTCCTACGTATATCTCTCGAAGAGACCATGAGGATAAAATCAGAGAGATTAGAGCCCACACAGAAGCATACCGACAATCATTGTTTCCACGAACAATACGAGACTGGAATAGAAGGGAGAACCGATACAGGTACTCAGGGTACCCTCCGCCACACACCGTCAGGTGGCTTGCGGAGTATGGATGTAGATGTAGATGTAGATTGGTAGGAAAAACCGTCCTGTAATTTTCGTACACGGCATTGGTGGTTTTCTACTTCACTGTGACACTTCAATTGAATATCTATGTGTAACGTTGCACAGTGATATGAAATGGAACGAGCACATCACATTTTTCATCGGGATGGTAGTCTCCCGTTTACTGGAAGAAATCTAAGGAAGTGCAGCTCATCTTTGCGAACAGAACACTTCTGCGGCCCAGTCTTATGTATTTTTAGAGTGTTTGGGATCCCCACATGATCAGATTAAAGGTGCACATCGATGTAGTCCAGATGCGTGCTGCTAGATTTGTCAACGGTACGTTTCATCACCACGCGACTATTACGGAGAAATTCCATGGACTCAAATGGTAATCACTGAAGGAAAAAACAGTATTGAGGCAGTATAAAGAACTGGCACTTGCGTCTTACCCCAGAGTGATTCTACTGACACGAACGAACGGTACATCTCGCGTAAGGAATGTGAAGACGAGAGACATTAGGGATCATACATAAGCGCAAAAGACAGTCTTTTTTCCTCTGTCCATTGGCGAGTCGAACACAGTAGGGAATAAATTTTTTCCAGCAACAACCGTATGCCGGCTTTCGGAGTATGTCTCTAGCTGTAGATGTACAGATGTGGACAGAAATATGGAAATACCAAAAACATTCCACGTTACCATGCCTGTTACGCTGTAGGAAAACCGTTGGCATCGAAATCAGCTTTCAGTCGTCTTGGAACGGATGAATACAAGTCCTGCACAAGGTAGTCTTATACCATTCTTTCTGAAAAACAGTGGCGAGTTCAGGTCACAATGGAGGATGTGGATAGCGATTACACGCCATTCTCTCCACAGTAGACCACAGAGACTGTATAAAATTAAGATCTGGTAACTGTGGCAGCCAGGGGGAATGCGATAGGTTCATCCTCGTGCTCACAAAACCAGTTCCTGTGTGGACAGATGCCCTGTTGTCATCGGGCACTTCATCATTACTGGGGAAGAAACAGTGTATCATCTGGTCAGTGAAAGCGGTTATGTGAGCATACGAACTTGCAGAGACCCATAGTGACCGTGTAATACCAAGATGTAGCTGCCCAACTCATCACCGAACCCCGCCATTGTTGACTCTTGGGATGTAAACTCTTCCAGGATTTGGAAACAGTATGAAACAAGACTCATTCAACCAAATGACTTTCAGCCATTTGCACCATAGGAGAGGTATTATGGCTTCCACACCACTTTTCTCTGTTAATATCATTTGCATCACTGATGAGTGATCTTGAAATTTTAACCTCGCTCTGCAGTTTCCTGGTTACGTGTTGTTTTGATGCCGACAGGGTTGGAGAGTGCGACATTTAGTTCTGCAGGGACTTTTGCAGTCGTCGCCCTAGTAGTTTTCGTCCCAGTCATCTTCGGTGTCCCTCTGTCACGGTCACTCAGCACGTACTTTCACCTGCATTGTGATTAAGCGGATGATGTTTTTCCGCTTTCCCTGGGAGCGGGGCAAATTTTCGATATGGCGACTCTTGAAACACCAAACACTGCTTTGGTTATGGAAGTACCGCCGTGCAGGATTAGCCGAGCGGTCTACGGCGCTGCAGTCATGGACTGTGTGGCTGGTCCCGGCGCAGGTTCGAGACCTCCCTCGGGTATCGGTGTGTGTGTTTGTCCTTAGGATAATTTAGGTTAGTTAGTGTTTAAGCTTAGGGACTGATGACCTTAGCAGTTAAGTCCGTAAGATTTCACACACATTTGAACATTTTATGGAAGCACCCACCGTATGAATACCAAGAAAGAATTTGCTCGTGTTCGAGGTCACTTTTCTACGACACAACGCACTCACACCGACACATAACACTGTTCTAGCGACGACCGCCACTTGCCACGTACTGAGAACACTGGACAGGCGCCCTTCGTGGTCAAAATCAACAGTAAAACTTGCAGACTTGGCTAACATCTGCATTTATGTTCGAAACGCATTTCTCGCGTTAATTTCATACTTCTGTCTTACCCAAGTCCATTATATACGTAACTGTACTCCGTATCTGACTAGCCAGAAACAAAAAATCGAAGATTAAAAGGAGAGTAATGAACTTCACAAGATTGGGTTGTATGTGTCGGCCCTAGAGTGAGAACTGTTAAATTCTGCGCCTTCAGTTTCCTGTGGAGTTAAATAGCAGTGCTTTTGCAAGAATACGACACGAAATAAAACTTCCAAAGTCATTTTAGGAGTGCATGTACTAATACTGCTTCAGTACTAAGAAGACTGTCTCAAATAAACCTGAACCACATATTCATCCAAATGCGTTACCATCTGATACCGCACTAATATTTCTTTCCCGTTTCACGCGCTTCTCCTCACTGCACCATACCTTGCAGGTTGCTTAAAAGTTCACATGTATCGCAGGGCGAATGAGGGGCTAGACCCTAAGATCAGGTCCAGGAAAAAAAAAGTAACAGAGTGGTGCACGATGCCGATGCTGGCAAGGACGCTTTTCCTTCGTTACAGTATTAAAAAGAAAATGCTCAGGCAATTTCCTTATCCTCCAAGATTTGCGTTTCTTTGCTTAATTCTGTCAGTACAAGGAATACTGTTTCGATGATACCATGCAAGATGGACCGCAAATTTTCCATAATTAGCTCGAAACAATCTAGTTACTGCCAGAAGATTTGGAACAAGTCCTTTTATACATGTTCACCCTTCAGTGCGTTTTATTTCTTCCACCTGTGGATGACTTGACAGAAATTTACATTTTAGCTGTTCAAGAAACGTTCCACATTGAAAGACTTCTAGTTATCGTCCTGGAAATGCCTACTATGTTACATTTTAATTAGGTAACTTTGCTTATTCACGTTGGTAGTTAAATCTTAATCACTATTCCTCGCAGAATCGCTGCCACGTACCAAACAAGTTATCGGCTTTCATAGCTCTGTTCAGTGGTACTAATTTTAGATCATATTTTCGTTTTCAAATGTGACGCAGGAAGCTACAGTGCTGTTTAGGTTAGTTGTAGCAGATTCTAAGTACAGTGTGGTTCAATGTTCAGTTTGCCGTTAACCTTTATTCTTTATTTAAGAGGGTTTAAACATAAATAGTGGCAACTATTTCTCCACAGCCGATACAAAAGAGTTACATGTTTTCACCTGTCACTATCCTTCAAAGTAGTCACCAGCACTGTGTAGAAACCGTTGCCAGCGATGTGGAAGGCGTAGTATACCGTTAGCATTCCGGGCGGAAAGGAGCGCCTGGTCCCCTGCATGAATCCGCCCGGCGGATTTGTGTCGAGGTCCGGTGAACCGGCCAGTCTGTAAATGGTTTTTAGGCGGTTTTCCATCTGCCTCGGTGAATGCGGCCTGGTTCTCCTTATTCCGCCTCAGTTACACTGTGTCGGCGATTGCTGCGCAAACAAGTTCTCCAAGTACGAGTACACCACCATTACTCTACCACGCAAACATAGAGGTTAAACTCGTTTGGTGTGAGACGTTCCCGGGGGAGGGCGGGGGGGGGGGGGGGGTCCACCGGGGGCCGAACCGCACAAATAACCCTGGGTTCGGTGTGGAGGGGCGGAGAGGTGAAGTGGACTGCGGTAGTCGTCGTGGAGTTGTGGACCACTGCGGCTGCGGCGGGGCCGGAGCCTCTCCTTCGATTCTAGGTCCCCGGTTAACATACAGTACAATACCGTTAGCAGAGCCTGTTCTGGTGATGGTGCGAATGGAGCGGTCTACTGCCTGTCGAATCTCTGGAACAGTTCGCACTATCAGCAGAACAGGCTCTGCTAACGGTATGCTACGCCTTCCACATCGCTGGCAACGGTTTCTACACAACGCTGGTGACTACCTTGAAAGACAGTAACAGGTGCAAACATGTAACTCTTTTGTATCGGTTGTGAGTAAGTAGTTGCCACTATTTAAATCACACGCACGTTTCACATCTACGTCTACATACTTTTTTCTCGTAATCGATGTGAGCAACTTTATTCGAGTAAAATACTTCGTACTGAAAAGTAATGCCTTTGAATCTCTTCTGTGAAAACTCGTAAAGCTTATTAAATAAAAAATTATTAATATTGTATATTTTATTCTTCGTTTCCACATACTTACAGCCCTCTACCGCTGGAGGCCTACGATTTGTAGCGTGTAACATGGCGGCGTCTAACGCAAGCGTGCCGGTGCTTGAGAAGCTGAAAGTAGAATTTGAAGAGTTCGGAGTTCGTCCACACATGGAGCACCCTCTCCTTCAGCATGACAATGTCAGACCACATACGTCCTCAGTAATCGATCACTCTGCATTGAAAGGTCTCTGTTGGATTCCTTTGATGTTAATTTCTTAAATCTGTTGTCATTTACGGCATAAATTCCTCTTCTAAATTTACTGTGGTGTTTCTGACTCTATCTGGGAGGAGACTGAGCAGTGGAACGCGTTACTTTTAGACATAAACAACAACGATCTGTCGCACTACTACACTTTAAAACACAGTTTATATGTAATTCATGTCACACAGTCTCATACGGCACCTACATCCGCTTTCTTTTATATATGATAAGTTACAGTCACCCCACTTCCCTTCTGTGTGAAAGGATGAATGAGCAAATGTATTTCTAGTTGCATGCTTGATGGTAGCAGACAAGCCTGTCTGCTACAGAACAGTAGGACCAACTTCGGAACAGGTAGCTACGCTTTCTAAAAGCAAAGAGGTTTCTATTCTTGGTGTGGTCCTGTCCGTCCCTTGTCATGTTGGTATAGGAAGCTGCCTCTCTGGTCACTTCCGTTTGTATCTGGAAGCACCCTTGGTAGGGGCCCACGGCAGTCGGTCCCCGGCGAGTGTCTGAAGTGCTAAGATCTTCGGCTAAGCACGTTGTGCTAAGTCCGTAGGACAATGGATTTCTTAAGTTCAGCCTAACTGAAAATTTAATCAGGTTTAGATCTAAAATATCTAATGTTGTCTTAAATTGCAACACAGTGTAATTCGAGTGTGAAGTTCGGAAAATCTTCCAGTAGTTGCTTTGTCACTACTTTGTGGGTAATGTGGAACTACGTGTTGATGATCCATAACTCTAATTAAGATCATCAATCTTAAATGCGAATGTGCGTGAGATTATAACGTCTCGTCTTGACAATATTTTTCAGTATAGCAACTTTTCATTATGTTCAGCCCACGTGGGGTCTACTTTGTGAGACCAGTACCACATACTCTTACAATTGTTTGACCCATCAGGTTACTAGTAAGAGGATAGTAACCAGTTCGAGGTTTTTCTTTTGTAAATTGCGTTTCGATGTAATTTATTTTAACTATCAAAATTATTATAGAGTTACATTCATTGTGTAAACCAAGTTCACCACGTGAAGCATGTGGTGTAATCATCAAAGTAGCCCTCAGCTATTCTTTTCGGGACGATTTCAAACAGAGTTAGTATGAATTTAGTATACCAGTGTGTGGTAATTTCATGCCGGACAGGATTGCGCTACGAACGTAACTTCTTTGGGTGAAAATTGAATCGGTTGGTTGTGGTTAATTTCCTCTTGCATATGTTTCAACGTTATTTGTGTGTTATTTTATGATTGCAGTGTTGTATGCAGTCTCCCAATCTTGGCTATATTTCATGTGTTGCGCAAGATTACAAACTCACATTTTCACAATCCTAAATAAGGCACCACTTTAGTTATGAATCAAGTTTAATATGCTGAAATTGTAACGGAACAATGATCAATGTTAAAATATATGTCCAAATATAAACTGATTTATTTGTTTTTATTTAAATAGCTCCGCTCCTTGATGGGCGTAGCGCGTTTGACTGCGAACGAAGCCAAGCCGCTGACGTGAAGAGGTCGTTCGCCCTGGGGGCGGCAATATTTCCACGTACGCCCACGCACAGCGCTGCCTTCCGCGTCCCAGAAGCGGCGGGAGCCAATCAGCGCTGTTTGCGTCACCTAATGCCAATTAACGAAGCCTGTCTACTTCGCCGCTTCGTGCTCCCCCATACAGAACGCAACACACGACAAATATAGCTCATGGGGGGCGCAGTAAGTTGAACTGATGTTCCGGTAACCGTCAGACGTTTTTCTATATTTTGAAAGTGTAGTGCGCCCGTCTGGATACTGCTGTTTAATTATCCTGCTTAATCAAATACTGACACCGCGAGCTTATCGGTTTAACCAACGCCGTTTTAAACGAAAATACTACAAGCACACAAGAATGCGTGTGTAGTCTTATGTTGTGTTTCAGCTATCTCCATTTTGTGTGTTACAGCCCCATTCGTCTCCCACAGTCAGCGTAATGGCGCTGACGATCGCGATGCACACAAAATTATCACACAAAATTATGGAAAGTTATTTTCGTTTCTTTGCAGAATTTTGAAATGTAATTTTAAAAATTGAAAAATTGAAAAATTTGTTATTATTGAAAAGATGAACGGAAGGCTGACAAAAGAAATACTCCTGATACATATTCCTACCAAAAATATTATAAAATGGAAAAATGTATACACATGTCAAATAATAATAATAATAATAACAATGCGCTTATGCAGCCATGCATCTAAACGTTTTATAAAAAGTCTGTGTGTGTGTGTGTGTGTTTGTTTTTTTCACATCTCCTCCTATACCACTGGACCGATTTCATCCGCACTTGGTAAAAATATCCCTTACAGTCTGGCAACAACCACTGTTGTGATGAGAACCACCTATCTATAACAGTACAGGAGATATGATGTCATAAACACTGAGAAGCCTGAAAGAAATACAGCATCATGCACAAAGTTTTGATACATTTATTCTTTACTACTAAGACACTCCTACAATCTTTGCCCAGCCAGTGCACTTCTCTTTCAGATGCAATAAAAACGTTTACACACTTCAGTTTGTCTCACCACACTTTCTACTTTTTCTGTACTGTTCATTTTTATATAAATCGTTTCACACAGGTAATAAAATTTTGTTGTTACAACATTACTTAGAAAGAAAATGAAAATATTCGTACAAACAGATCCCTAAGATCCCTATACCACTAAAAGGTGGCACAATGTGTTGTATTTGTAACCTGTAACTATATTGAAATATAGTGGAAACTCATTTCACCGGACTAATTGTTGTCGTAAGTCATTCGGATGGTCGAAAATCTACGTAATTGAATGTATGAAGACAAGCGATTTTTGTTTTATTAACTCTAAGAAGACAGCCTACGTCGCCCGTGCGTGGTTTTCTTCTAAGAACGATACGTTGTCATAGATTATCTCTCTACGGTTAATACCTAATGCCAAATGTTTATTCAATACAACGAACTAAATTAAAGGTATTTAACTCAAGAAACATCAATCTTTATTAAGAAATTAAAGTAAACTTTTTTATCCGTGTACATATTTTCTGAAAATTTCTAAAATACTGTAATCTCAATCGCGAAATATGCAACAAGTCATATAGGACAGTCACTATAGTATAATTTTGTTTAAAGTCTTTGGTAACTGTTACATGACGTAAACATATTTTGCTCTTTATTGCTGCTGCATCACGAATTACTTTTAACTATTGTAAACTCATGATACCACATATTTTTTCGAACCGTTTGGAAGCTGTTCCCAGGACTTGGAAGTTTTCCATATGAGATGGCCCTGCATCATTTTCTGCATCTAATTTACTTGTTTTTCAGCTTCTTGCATTTCCTGCTGTTCGTTTACCTGCAATATCTTGTCAACAATTTCTCTTCTGGCATGATCTAAAAACCGTTGATCATTACTGTCACAAGTGAGCCACTCTTTCCTATCATCGGCATCACATTCCCGGCAAATTCCTACGGTTTTTAATTAGCTCATTTATGTCCTCCAAAACATAATCATTTTATTGAATATTCGTGCTCCCGTTTTAGTATTCTATTCCATATTTGTCAATCAAATCCTACCCATCTGTAGCCATGTAACATTACTCCTTCAATTGCTTGTAGAATGCGAAAACGACTTCTAAGTTACCCTCATCAACAGATAATTTATGTAGAAGTTGTTTTCTGTAAAGTCGTTTCGATAACACTTCGTTCCACTGGTTCTAACGATGGTGTCATATTATCAGACAAAAATTTCAGTGTAAATATTCCACTTTCACTCAATAACAGTTCAGCCGCAGGAGGAGCTGGCGCATTATCCAATGAAAGTAGGACTTTTCCTTGTTTCCAGTTTCGTTTTGATTTTTTTTTGCATCAGGGATAAAAGTGTCGTCATACTAGTCAAAGAATATTTCGACGTTAATCCATGCACTTTTTTCGTTTTTATTTTCTTTTCAAAACTAAGATACTGATATTTTTGAAGCATCTAGTGTCTTGGATTTTCCAATGAGGAGCTAAGGCATTTTATGGGTCCCGTAGTGTTAGCGCACATTAATAGTTACCCGCTCTTTGCTGGTTTTACAAGTATACTCTAGGGCTGTACTCTCTCGTCGAGAACCTAAACGTTTTGACAGTAACGATTTACAATTTAATCCGGTTTCAGCAGCGCTGTAAACAAAGTCAAACTTCTAGTCATTTCTGCCCATTTCTTTTTTTAAACCCGTTTTTAAAAAGTATTTTCTGCATCTACATCAGCTGACAATTTTTCATCTTGTATTTCTAAATCACGAATTTCATGGTAAGATTTAAATCTCTACAGAACCATCTATTAATTGACACAAACGATTCGTATCCAGCTATTTATTTCTTTAGTGTATTGCCCTTCACAGCATAGAGAACCAGGTATCGGTAGCAGAACTGATCGTTTTTGTAAAAATGAACAATACAAACCTTCTTCCAAAAGTTCATTTTTTGATTTCTTTATCCCTTTTCGATGTTTAGTTCCGTGTTCACTATCAAGTTTGCAGACATACATCGGAAATGAATCGGTTTTCGTAATATCGGTTGTCGTAGAAGTACCAATACCAGTTTCTCCTTTTTCAGTGAATCGACAATGTTTATTTTATCCTTAAGCGATACCACCACACTCTTGCACTTTAACATTTTTAGGCTCAGACGTGACATGGTGCAGCGGTGGAGTGATTGGCAACTGTCTAACGATAACTAAGTGGTCGCAGTAGTGAAACGCGAGGGCGCGAGCGGTATTGCTATCGAGACATATTTGCCCGCAGTTGGCTGTCCGTATAATCGCATTTCCGTATCACTGAGGTCTAGATAACCAAGTCTCCAATGTACTTCAGATAAATTCTTTAAAGTTTGGTACATAAAAGGAAAAAAAGAGCTATATTACTTGTTAGTGTATGGAATGTATATTTATTATCGTCTAGGCTTTACGTAAGGAAATAGGATTTCTTAGCATCTTATAATTTTTAGTTTTCATTTCATCCGAACACACTTTCCTGGGGTAGTGGATCAAGTTCGTTAAGTCTCGTACGCCATTAATAAATAATTTAGTGTTACGCTTCATTTCCTTGGTCTTTCATACATCTATAGTCTATACAATATTGGTGCAGTGGGTTTCAAATACGTCTGCTGCGTCGTAGAAGTAGATTTAGCCAAAGCAGGCAAAAAAAAAAAAAAAAAAAAAAAAATCTGCGTGGAGAATTTGAAATACTCGTTTGATTTTTATCCCGTCAGACTCCACGGTCCTGGTAAACTTATTGAAAGACAGAAGCAATGGTATTCAATGTTCAATGATAACCTGTACTTTATTCTACATTGTTGATCCGACTCGAGCCTCACTTATACGTATTTAAGTGCTTTCCTGGACTATACTATAGAATTTGTTCCACGCCTTGTCGAATATACCATTTTGAATATGCATCCGATGTGTAGGTGTGCACTTGCCCTACGACTGTCTTTTTCCCGTTTTCTGCTCCAGGAGGAAATGGTGTGTAGGAAAAACAATTGTTTGGTGCGAGCTCTAATCTCTGTGTGGAGATGAACGAAGCTGTGGATTACGCAATTCAGACGTCATTTTTGATGACCATGTGCTGAAGATACAAAGTCAACACAGAGATGCTACATATAGTTGACAAAAGGATAAAGAGACAAAAACTTAACCTGTAAGAAGCACTCAAGTTAAATAAGCACTTAGCCCCCCCCCACACACACACACATGCGGTTTCACACACACACGCGGTTCTAAATGATCTCTTACAGCAGACCACATCCCCACTCTCAAGATTTATAAGATGCAATCAACCAGCCACAAGCTCACAGACTTCAGTCCCAAACATCACATTTATCTTCACAAACTTATACCACAACAGAATTGACATTGTACCTTACAAACTTTAGTATTACATTCATACGACTTTAATGTTGTGTTTTCGGCTCTGGCGCTAACTGATCGAACCATTTACCAAATGCTATGCTGTCTTCTGAATCTTTCTTTTCCCTTTTCTTGACCCTTCGTCTAGAGATCGTAGTGACTTATCATTCTTCTACCGGCTGTGGTATCGCAACCGTTCATGGCTTTGGCCTCTTCAACAACCCATCTCCATGCATTCTGCTTGTTTTCTTCCACGCTAGGAATTCAGTCTTGGTAAGGTCAACCGGCACAACGTCCATTCATATCACACTTGCTTGGCCCTTCTTTCTAGTAGAATGCAATCGTCCTCTCATCATACTCTTGAGCTTACTGTCATCTGTCATCTTCTTCATTTATGCTAACAACCATACTCTGAGTTTTTCGATGGATTTAATTGCGTCTTTGTGTTGTATATGTTGCTACCTGTTAGTGTTATGCCTTATAGCCAGTCCCTGTCTTTTTCATAATCTCATACATATTTTTCGTGTAGATGTTCTTTAATCGTTCACATCTGCTTCTGTCATCGTCCACACTTTAGAGTTAAATGTAACAATTGGTCGTACAATGGCATAATATACTCTAAATTTTGTTATTTTTGTAATTAAAGAGTATTTCATTACCAGCTAGTTTCTAAAATAGTCTATGTACACTGTCAAGTAATTTCTTTCTCTTGATTTACAATAAGACCAGTTACTGATCCTTTTCCTTCTATTACTTAATATACTGCTTTAAGCATGGGCACATATTTGCCACTAATGCAATAGCATCTGAAAATCCTCTACGCGTTGGTGTCATTGTCTTCTTCAGTTTCGTGCCCGATATAAGTTATTAATTAATTTCGGTAACACAGTAGTAATTAACAAATTACTCGTAATAAATATTAAACAGCTTGTGCACCAAGTACGTTAATACAAGGTTACTCGGAATTATAGCCTACGACATTACTTATTCAATATTTATTTCATTTATCATTTATTTAACGTATGGCCGAACACACAGTATTATTCTAGAATATAAAACCATGGTTCTACTGAAAAATAGATGAAACATAGACTGCAAATACTGCAAATACTGATATATAAGGTACAATAGTTTACAATATTAAATTTAGTTTCCGAATGCAGTCAACAGCAGTGTAAGAAAGTTCTTCGCTTTCCCTAGATATGATGTCAAAGTGCACCCCCGCACCTAGTGTTGGATAAACTGACGGGCTGGAGGCTTGAAAAGAAAATCCTTGAGTGCTCCCTGGCTTGTCCGCATTCTGTTTGCTACCTTTCACTTACATAGGGACTAATCAAAGGCTGCTGCTTTACTTCGGATGTTTAGGTAGGTTTGTACCCCTGTTGCTGCTACCTGGCTCTATATTTTCTCCCATTTATAGTGTGTGAGGACGTGGTGAAAAGTAATGCGTCCGAATTTTTATGTGAAAACTCTTAAAGCTTTTTAAATAAACTAAACGTTACTAACATTCTACATCTATAGTCTTTATGTCTGAATAGTTGCAGCCCTCTTCCTATAGAAGAACCCGAATTGTCGCGTGTTACATGGCGGTGTGCAACCCAACTTTGTCGGTGAGTGAGAAGCAGCGTGCTGTAATCGAGTTTAGAATTCGGGGTCGTCCACATGGGGAGCACCCTCTGTTTCAGCATGACAATGCGAGACGACACACGAGCACTGCGACATCTACGACAATCCGACGCCTTGAGTTCACTGTCATCGATCATCCTTCGTACAGTGCCAACTTGGCCCCATCCGGTTTGCATCTGTTTCCAAAACTTAAATAAAACCTTCACGGACTTCACTTTCATAGTAATGAAGCGGTGGAAGCAGAGGTGAAGTTGTACCTCATTCAACAAAGTCTTAACATCCTACGTGACGATCTCAAGAAACTGGTCTCTCGCTGGGAGCAATGTGTTCGTCGCCAGGGTGACTATGTTGAGAAATAAATATTAGGTCTACAACCTTGCTTCCGCCGTTTTGCAGTAGACGACATTAAGTGGAAAGTAGTGGTGCAAGTCGTAGGTCGTAAGTGTCATACAGTAAGCTTAGACATTTGAGAATAAAACGCCTTAAAAATATTAGTCGATTTTTGATTGCATCTTAAAGTTATTATCGGCTGAATATGTCAACTTACGAGCCCAATTCTCGACATCTGCGGGAGGTTTTAATTTTCTGCTTTGATATGAAGAAATATGTGGCTGAGGCTCATAAAAATCTGGGTAAGTTCTGTGATGAGACGTCTGTTAGTGACAGAACTTTGCAGAAAATTGTTTCCATGTTGCAAGAACGGTGATTTTGCCGTTGAAGACCGGCATAGTTGTGAAAGAGAGTAAGCTTTCTATGCTACTGCAACCGACGGGAACGATCACAGGAGATCGTCATCGAAAGCAATTGATGTGTTTGAGCCGAGCACTGGAAAACAAACGGCCACAATACGGCGATAGACAGGGAAAATGATTCTGCAGCGTGACAGTGCTCGAGCCCATGTCGCAAAACCTGCCAAAACATACCTAGAAAGGTGGAAATGGGAAGTCCTACCCCACCCGCCGTATGCTCCAGACAGTTCCCTTTGACTACCAACTGTTTAGTTCAATGGCGCACGACCTCACTCCCCAGCGCTACCCGTCATATGAACGATTGCAAAATTGAATCGATGCAGGGATCTTCTCGAGAAAAGGCCCAGTTCGTCCGACGCGGGATTTGTATGCAGCCCGAAAGATGGGAGAAAGCGTTGGCCAACGATGAAAAATACTTTGAAACGTAAATTTTTTGTAAGGTTCTCCCACTAAATCCTAGAACTTTCAGAAAAAAACGGCGGAAGCAAAGTTGTAGCCCCAGTATGTAGACATAAACAATAAAGACGTAGAATGTTAATGACGTTTGTTTTCTTTTGTTTCATTTGAAAAAGGTAAGAATTTTGACATAAAAAATTTGGGACATTACTTTTCAGCACACCCTCGTATATCAGATCCTCAGATCAGGTGAAGAGAAATGGATTAGTGTTGGGAGCCAGTAAGTTGAAATAGTTTTTAGACATTTGAATTGAGTTGGTTGGCAAGTTTGCCCGTGTGATTGCTGTCTAACGACTCTGGATGAGAATATTCTACTGCGCTGTACAGCAATCCGAGTGGTTTGCATTGAAGCAATGCCGTTGCTCATCTCCAGCTGGTACTACACAGATTTCAGAGAGTATTCTCCTTGGCGTGAACTTGGCTGTAATATTAGATAGCTGTGATCGATGGACCAAGAATCTGTCAAATATGACACCTGAATAATATGAGGTTTTGCAGTGAAATAGATTTGGAGTCGAAGACTGGTTTGTCTGTTACTGAGATGGAACCACAAACATTCTGTTTTACTTGGAGCTGAACCATCACTTACGATAGCGTTGCACAAGACTGAGAGTTCATTTGTCAATATCCCACAGTTTCCCCTGAGAGGCGTCGAACCGTTCCCGGCATGGCACATCTCATTTTTATTCTGTTTATTCCATTAATCACAATTTAGTGCTATTCCTACAGCTCCATTATTCTGGTTGCTAATTGCGGTGAGGAAGATGGTGATTGTAAAGGCCAAGACATATTTTCCTAGGCATTAACCTTCTTTGTTCTGACTGAGAAATTCTGCATGCAGAATAGTACACGACCGGCCATTGAAACTGTTGCACCACGAAGATGACGTGCTACAGACGCGAAATTTAACCGACGGGAACAAGATGCTGTGATATGCAAATGATTAGCTTTTCAGAGTATCCACACAAGGTTGGCGCCGATGGTGACACCTACAACGTGCTGACATGAGGATCGATTTCTCATACACAAAAAGCAGTTGACCGGCGTTGCCTGGTGAAACGTTGTTGTGATGCCTCGTGTAAGGAGAAGAAATGCGTACCATCACGTTTCCGACTTTCATAAAGGTCAGATTTTAGCCTCTCGCAGATTGCAGTTTGTCGTATCGCGACATGGCTCCCCGCGTTGGTCAAGGACCAATGACTGTTACCAGAATATGGAATCGGTGGGTTCAGGAGGGTAATACGGAACGGCCTCGTATCACTAGCAGTCGAGATGACAGGCATCTTATCCACTTGGTTGTAACTGATCGTGGAGCCACCGTGCAACCATGTGCACGAACAGTTCGACGACGTTTGCAGCAGCATGGATTATCAGCTCGGAGACCATGGCTGCAGTTACCCTTGACGCTGCATCACAGACAGGAGCGCCTGCGATGGTGTACTCAACGACCAAACAGGGTGCACAAATGACCAAACGTCATATTTTTCGATGAATCCAGGTTCTGTTTATAACATCATGATGGTCGCATCCGTGTTTGGCGACATCGTGGTGAAGACACATTCGAAGTGTGTATTCGTCATCGCCTTACTGGCGTATCAACCAGCGTGATGGTATGGGGTGCCAATGATTACACGTCTCGGTCACCTCTTGTTCGTATTGACGGCACTTTGAACAGTGGACGTTACATTTCAGATGTGTTACGATCCGTGGCTCTACTCTTCATTCGATCCCTGCGAAACCCTATATGTCAGCAGGATAATGCACGACGGCATGTTGCAGGTTCTGTACTGGCCTTTCTGAATACAGAAAATGTTCGTCTGCTGCCCTGGCCACCACATTCTCCAGAACTCTCACCAATTGAAAACATCTGGTCAATAGCGGCCGAGCAACTGGCTCGTCACAATACGCCAGTCACTACTCTTGATGAACTGTGGTATCGTGTTGAAGCTGCATGGGCAGCTGTACCTGTACACGCCATCCAAACTCTGTTTGACTGAATGCCCAGGCGTGTCAAGTCCGTTGGCCAGAGGTGATTGTTCTGGTTTCTGATTTCTCGGCATCTATGCACCCAAATTGGGTGGAAATGTAATAACAAGGCAGTTCTAGTATAATATATTTGTCCAATGAATATCCGTTTATCATGTGCATTTCTTCTTAGTGTAGCAATTTTAATGGCCAGTAGTGTACTTAACCCTAACTAACCTAAGGAAATCACACACATCCAAGCCCGAGGCAGGATTCGAACCTGCGACTGTACCGCCGGCCGGAGCCGTGTGACCGCTACGGTCGCAAGTTCGAATCCTGCTTTGGGCATGGATGTTGGTAATGTCCTTAGGTTAGTTAGGTTTAAGTAGTTCTAAGTGCTAGGGGACTGATGATCACAGATATTAAGTCCCATAGTGTTCAGAGCCATTTGAACCATTTTTTTGCGACCGTACCAGTCGTGCGGTTCCGGACTGAAGCGCCTAGAACCGCTCGGCCACAGCGGCGAGCGTGAGTAGTTGCACGCTTACATTTCTGTCTCCATTCGGCAGGACCTTGCAATCAATGTTTAACCACCATAGGCCATTTTTCCCGCAGTTAAGTTCTTAGGAATTAATTATTTCATAAATCTCCGATTCATGATTTAAATATTGCACCAGTTACTTACGTTTTGATACTTAGCACAACATGTTTTGAGAATTTCTCATTTTCAAAAGCATTTGTGCTTTTTTTACATGAATTGTGTTTGGTGATGTTTACATGTGTGATTTTCTGCCTCTCTTGCGTCTTTTTGCGGTTAGACTGCAATCGGAAAATCGAACAAAGTGAATCTCTGAATGCTTTTAAATTCTCGTGTTTCAAATGGAATTTTTGTTTGTCTACTGGCCTCCTCCCTTAATCAGAATATGACGTATGCGCTTAACATCACCACTGTTTATTTTTTTTTTTTTTTTTCAGGGCATGTTAGAAACATTTTAGTGCGTATTGAGATACAGAGATATGTAAACAGACAGAACATAGCGCTGCGGTCGGTAACGCCAATCTAAGACATCGAGTGTCTGGCGCAGTTGTCAGATCGGTTACTGCTGCTATAATGGCAGGTTATCGAGAGTTTGAACGTGGTGTTGTAGTTGGCGCACGAGCGCTGTAACACAGCGCCTCCGAGGTAGCGATGAAGTGGGGATTTTCCCGTACGACCATTTCATGAGTGTACCGTGAATACCAGGAATCCGGTAAGACATCAAATCTCCGACATCGTTGCGGGCGGAAAAATATCCAGCAAGAACGGAACCAACGGCGACTGAGGAGAATCGGTCAACGTGGCAGAAGTGCAAACCCTTCCGCAAATTGCTGCAGATTGCAGTGCTGGACCATAAACAACTGTCAGAGTGCGAACCATTCAACCGAATATAATCGATATAAGCTTTCGGAGGTGAAGGTCCACTCGTGTACCCTTGATGACAGCACCAAATAAGGCTTTACGTCCTACCTGGGCCCGTCAACACCGACACTGGACTGTTGATGACCGGAAACCTGTTGCCTGATCGGACGAGTCTCGTTTCAAATTGTATCGAGGACGTGTACGGGTACGGAGGCAATCTCACGAAGCCATGGACTCTGCGTGTAGCAGGGGATTGTTTGAACTGATGGAAGCTCTGTAATGAAGTGGGGCGTGTGCCGTTGAAGTGATATGGGACTGCTGATACGTCTAGATACGATTCTGACAGGTGAAACGTACGTAAGCATCTTGCCTGTCAGCTGCATCCATTCATGTCCATTGTGCATTCCGACGAACTTGGGCAATTCCAGCAGGACAATGCGACACCCCACACGTCCAGAATGCCTAGAGAGTGGCTCCAGGAAAACTCTTCTGAGCTTAGACACTTCCGCTAGCCACCAAACTCCCCAGACATGAACATTATTGAGCATATCTGGGATACCTTGAAATGTGCTGTTCAAAATAGATCTGCACCCTCTCGTACTCTTACAGATTTATGGACAGCCCTGCAGGATTCTTGGTGTCATTTCCCTCCAGCACTGCGTCAGAGATTAGTCGAGTCCATCGCACGTCGTGCTGAGGCACTTCTGCATTCTCACTGGGGCCCTATATGATATTAGGCAGTTGGTTTATTTTCTTGGCTCTTCAGTATATATATATGTCGTCTGCTTCTTATTATGTCTGTGGAATTTCCGTGGACATCAACGGCTAGGCCATCGGCCTTACAATAAGCGAGCTCCATAATGCCAATACGAGTAATATATACTGTGTGCGATTTAAAAAGAATACTATCATAACCAACGTTTCAACACTGGGAGCATCTCTTACTTTCGGAAGCGATTATTAACGACAAAAGGTAGTTATGATAGTCCTACTGCATTAATAAAAATAAATCGATAGCAGTTATTACCTAGCAAATTTTATTGTTATAGAGAAGTTTCCTCAAAATTTTACACTAATTTATAGGCTAAATGTAGCTTGAATGTATACGTTGACCCATGTGCAGCACATCAAATCTTCCTTTATTCTCTAGCACATATGGATGCGTTCCATCGATTCCGACCATTACATGGGAAGCCATTTGCGTCATCTGACACTCTGAAATGGGGGATTTTAAATTAAACGATCATGACTAATAACAGAATGAAAAATGCTCGTATCATAGCATATAAAAACTATTATGCCCTGGGCAGACCTAGGGATAGAAGGGAACTAGTTTTTCGTCTTACCTGACAACATTTAAGACATTTAAATCAATACACTTTGACACATTCTCAAATTGTTTGTACCATTACCTATGTCAGGTAATATACTGAATTGCCTAGTGTAAAATAACATGGTACATGATGTCACATGTCATCCAACGTGGCGTTTAACATGTCGTGCAACAGGACAACACATGTCATTAAAGTTTACGATTCATGCATCCCCACTCTGGGATACTTCCTATTTAGATGCCTTCTCTCAGAAAAATAAACATAAATCTCAATACAGTGCACAAAATAACAGCAAACATAAGTAATATACCAAATGAAATATTAAATATTGTGCAAATTTTATGATAATAATGTATGGAAGTAGTTTATATTACGTAGATAAACTTACGATGCGACTATATTACACAGATAAATTTACTAAAAAGCTTACTAGCCGCAAGCTGAATGTTTCACGCAACAAATAATACATCTTATTATTGCCTCTCCTTTATTTAAAAGTATGCAATAATGAATATTGAAAATTAAGAGACCGCTGCTAGAAAATTTTGGCGCGAAATGTTGTAACAAATAATCCAAATTAAGTATGAGTATGATTGGCTGAAATAAACAGAAGAACTGCGGAAGAGTGTGTGCACGACAAAATACTATCAGTTTTCCATTCCTGTACGAAAATTGATGAATTTAGCTTATTTTTCCGAAAATAAATTTTCTACAAGGTAGCAAACAGGTTTTTTAAGAAAACACAGTAAATACTTTCTGTTTGTTAGGAATAAGGTGGGCATATTCAGAAAATTATTTTATAATAATTTTCGTTTTAGTTATATTTTTTGTGAGGCCATCGACAGAGTTTTAATTCTCCATCAAACACTATATCATTTTGTACAGGACTGGGCATAACTCTCGTTCCGTACATGCATTTTTTTGCACTCCCGCAGATTTTCCGATTATTTTTTGCCACTGGTGAATTAAATCTTTTATGAATAAACAAAGAAACGATAATGAGTTTTAATAAACAGCTTTTTAATAATTGCATCCACATACATTGCTTAAAATTTAACGCATTTATACGAAACACGGTTTCATGTGCAAGCGAGTGTTTTTCCGTATGTAGAACCCGAACGATGGAATATTTTTGCAAACATTTCTTATAATTACCGGAATAATACACTCCTGGAAATGGAAAAAAGAACACATTGACACCGGTGTGTCAGACCCACCATACTTGCTCCGGACACTGCGAGAGGGCTGTACAAGCAATGATCACACGCACGGCACAGCGGACACACCAGGAACCGCGGTGTTGGCCGTCGAATGGCGCTAGCTGCGCAGCATTTGTGCACCGCCGCCGTCAGTGTCAGCCAGTTTGCCGTGGCATACGGAGCTCCATCGCAGTCTTTAACACTGGTAGCATGCCGCGACAGCGTGGACGTGAACCGTATGTGCAGTTGACGGACTTTCAGCGAGGGCGTATAGTGGGCATGCGGGAGGCCGGGTGGACGTACCGCCGAATTGCTCAACACGTGGGGCGTGAGGTCTCCACAGTACATCGATGTTGTCGCCAGTGGTCGGCGGAAGGTGCACGTGCCCGTCGACCTGGGACCGGACCGCAGCGACGCACGGATGCACGCCAAGACCGTAGGATCCTACGCAGTGCCGTAGGGGACCGCACCGCCACTTCCCAGCAAATTAGGGACACTGTTGCTCCTGGGGTATCGGCGAGGACCATTCGCAACCGTCTCCATGAAGCTGGGCTACGGTCCCGCACACCGTTAGGCCGTCTTCCGCTCACGCCCCAACATCGTGCAGCCCGCCTCCAGTGGTGTCGCGACAGGCGTGAATGGAGGGACGAATGGAGACGTGTCGTCTTCAGCGATGAGAGTCGCTTCTGCCTTGGTGCCAATGATGGTCGTATGCGTGTTTGGCGCCGTGCAGGTGAGCGCCACAATCAGGACTGCATACGACTGAGGCACACAGGGCCAACACCCGACATCATGGTGTGGGGAGCGATCTCCTACACTGGCCGTACACCTCTGGTGATCGTCGAGGGGACACTGAATAGTGCACGGTACATCCAAACCGTCATCGAACCCATCGTTCTACCATTCCTAGTTCGGCAAGGGAACTTGCTGTTCCAACAGGACAATGCACGTCGGCATGTATCCCGTGCCACCCAACGTGCTCTAGAAGGTGTAAGTCAACTACCCTGACCAGCAAGATCTCCGGAACTGTCCCCCATTGAGCATGTTTGGGACTGGATGAAGCGTCGTCTCACGCGGTCTGCACGTCCAGCACGAACGCTGGTCCAACTGAGGCGCCAGGTGGAAATGGCATGGCAAGCCGTTCCACAGGACTACATCCAGCATCTCTACGATCGTCTCCATGGGAGAATAGCAGCCTGCATTGCTTCGAAAGGTGGATATACACTGTACTAGTGCCGACATTGTGCATGCTCTGTTGCCTGTGTCTATGTGCCTGTGGTTCTGTCAGTGTGATCATGTGATGTATCTGACCCCAGGAATGTGTCAATAAAGTTTCCCCTTCCTGGGACAATGAATTCACGGTGTTCTTATTTCAATTTCCAGGAGTGTATATTATTTATTACCATCTGCATCACTTTAAATTGTCTCGGCACGTGCGACTTGCATAAAAACAGATTTTATATATATTTAAAAATACAAATATTTGAAAAAAACAGCATGTGTGACTGTATGCTGCACCGAATGAGCTGGGTCGCTGTCGTGGAGCGAAAACACACCCTTGGACAGCTTTTCATGATGCATCGTCTTGGCAGCCTCCCGCAATGTTAGCACCGCACAGCGGTAGTCACAAAAAACTTGCCCGGTGATGGTTGGGTCATCACCTTCTCTCGCGGTGATGAATTCCCTAGTTTCCTGTGTTTGCTTTGCTCTTCCGTCTCGAGTTCATAATGTTACAGCCAGGATTTGTCCTGGCGATTAGGCGGGTACAGAAATCGTCCGGACTGGCCTGACACAAGTGCAACATTCGTATTGCTGCTACGGTTCGGACGACTGTATAAAAAAAATGGTTCAAATGGCTCTGAGTGCTATGGGACTTATCATCTGTGGTCATCAGTCCCCTAGAACTTAGAACTACTTAAACCTAACTAACCTAAGGACATCACACACGACCATGCCCGAGGCAGGATTCGAACCTGCGACCGTAGCAGTCACGCAGTTTCGGACTGAGCGCCTGAACCGCTAGACCACCGCGGCCGGCCGGCTGTATCAGTGCGAGTGATCAGTCGCCGAACACTGTGGGCAGCGACCTCTGTCACGTTCAAAATCTCGTGCAAGATGTTGAAAAGCATACAGTCAGTGATATTCATATTTTCCTCTTTTGCCTCAGTTATCACAATAGCCGAAATAATCGTCTTGAGGGATTCATCCATCGCATTGATAGTTAAGATAATTTTCACTTACTTGTTCCGTTTCAGTTGCACATTTTCAATTAGACTACATGCCTCAGTCACATTGAATCATCTACGGATCTAAGCAATTGCGTCAGCAGCCCGTCTTGTGTACTCATTACCACTCTGATACGTGATTTTGAGTAGACATGGCGGGTTGCTGACACAACTACCTAGGAATGAAAATGATCCAGAGTGATCGGAACACGTAATCTAATTACAAACATGCAACTGAGGCGGAACAATAAACGAATACTATCTTGAACGTCTCAACTGTGGTCTACGCCGATCTTCGTGAATCATGGCCTACTCTTGCAATTCCCTGTTTTTCAAAGATAGGTGGTGTGCAACGCTCTTCTTCGGACTGCAGGTTTTCTCCGCGAAGCTGACTAATGAACTGTGCTCGGTCTATCAACCTACTGTTGGTGTCACGTTATCGCAACGTTTCGAAAAGTTCCCATCTCGTCATCTACAAGTGAACTGTTGTGTTAATACCCATTTCCTTTCTTTATTACCGCTGAAGAGCAGACTCATTTACCCAGAGTCCAACTGGTGAGCCAAGCTCGTACCTCCAGAAGAGATGTCGCGGTTGGTGGCTGGGGGACCCCATACTGGGTGGAAGGGGATCCGGGTGTAGAGTCCTGGGTGTCGTGGGGTTTCCTACCATGAGGTTTCCTAGCGTGGGGTTTCTTACGAGCAGTGGTAAACTTAACCCGTCAGAGGCTTGGGCCGGCAAAACAAATCGAGGCTCCCCTTGCTGCCACCTTCTACCCTCCTCACCACACAGGATTTCTCCGATAGTTTCAAACGCAAACGGAAGGAAGTCCCACATTGCTTATCATCTTCATTTTGTGTCGTGATAATTTAAAGGTATAACGTTATTTTAAGTAACACTGAAAGTCACTGCTCTTGTAATCTCGTTACTATTATTTAATAGCTATGTTGTCCCTTATACAACAGAAATCATTACATGATTTCTGTTGTTCGAATCTATTATTTATGTTTCACAACTAAGTCGGCACAGAGCGAGCGGGGTATATAAAAATGAATTCCTATTTCCCCAACCAAGAGAAAGGTCACTGTCTACATAAAACTTCGTTCACTGCATGGTGGAGGGTACTTTACTTACGGCTTCCCAGAAAAGCCACAGTGTTGCTCCGATCTTGATGAAATTTTGCACATTTGATCTTCAAAACAAGGGGAACCTCACCGTCTACGTGAAATTTCATACGGTGTATGGCGCAGGGTGATTTACAACAGAATTACACTCCATTTGACTGATCAGCTTGGGAGTTGGCTCATGTATGTATGTGTTCGTGGTGGAGGCATTTACACAAGCCAACGTATGCTGGATGACGGATGGTTGGCCTACCTTTAAATAAATTCAACATCGTCTCGTCAATCAGCATGGAAGTTGGCAGATATACGTATTTTTTCATAGACGGGGAAAGAGGAGCTGGCATGACGGAGGCGGAGAGAGATATATGGATATACGGAGAGAGGAGAACGTGAAGTGGGTGGGGAGGGGGGAGGAGGTGCATGCAGATCAAAAGAGAGAGGGAGCAGCAGACTAATGGAACACTGTAATAAATACATAAATTAGGGGTGTTATTGTGAATTTGATGTACTATTCGAAAAAGCGGAGTAGGAGGTGGACAGAGACGGGAAGATGGATGGAGAAGGAGAGGAGGAGAAAGTGTTGTGGGAGAGGGGAGCAGATGGAGGAGATGAAAAGAGATACGGATGGCCGGAAGGAGGAGGTGGATAGAGAGACGAGATAGGACTAAATGGACAAGAGAGATAAGGGGGGATGAACTGACATAAAACTTGGATGAATAAATATCCGGGCAACGCCGGGTTTACAGTTAGCCATTAAATAAAGATTTACGCGACAATGGGCGTGTTCATCTGAAAGAAATTACAGAATATTTGTCTACGGTTGGATAAAGGTCAATAACTAGAGTGTTGTTCTTGATGTCTACAGATGATAAAATTCGTTGCTTAATATAGATGACTCCACCAAAGTTCATCTAGTTGGAATTTCATCTTTATAAAATGAACTACATAATAATCAGCTGGAAAATGCACCTGTTGGAGTACAATAAAGGCAAATATGATCTTGTTTAAAAGTCTCTGACAGAAAAGTGGGCAACCAGCTGTCTGAATCCTCATTCCGCCTTCCTCACATAAATTCTGGAAGCTTCACAGGACGGGTGACCATGTTATGTAAGAAATTTACCAAGTAAAATTTCAGTTTTGTTGAGATAAAAATTCAATAAATAGCAGATTGTGTCTTAGAACTTAAGAAATACCGTTAAAACTGTACTTTTGTGAATGAGATCCGCCAAATACAAATAATTAGTTTTGTATGACGTATATGACTCCAGAACCGGCAAGTTAACTTTGCAAAATTATTGATGCTGATCGACGATGACACTGACTCAGAAACGGTGACAACACCGGCACTGAGGGTGAGCGACTGGGGTAGACAAGCAGTGGGGGAGGCTCAGTTCGCAAACACCTCGTTTTGTATTATCGCGTTATAGGGGAGAGAGTGTGGCAGATATGATACACGAGTTGGGATGGAAGTCATTACAGCATAGACGTTTTTCGTCGCGGCGAGACCTTTTTACGAAATTTCAGTCACCAACTTTCTCTTCCGAATGCGAAAATATTTTGTTGAGCCCAACCTACATAGGTAGGAATGATCATCAAAATAAAATAAGGGAAATCAGAGCTCGAACAGAAAGGTTTAGGTGTTCGTTTTTCCCGCTCGCTGTTCGGGAGTGGAATAGTAGAGAGATAGTATGATTGTGGTTCGATGAACCCTCTGCCAAGCACTTAAATGTGAATTGCAGAGTAGTCATGTAGATGTAGATGTAGATGTAGGGAGCCGGTTGCTCTGGACAGCGTCGCTACCTGCTGCACCCTTGTAGGAAACCCCACGATAGGAAACCCAACGTAGCCGAGTCCTGGTGCTGACTGTCCATTCCATCAGCAGTCGCCGCCGCTTCACGTTAGTGCCCATGACGTATTTTTGTTTACGCTACATCCCATGCGGAGCTTAGTTGGAAACTACTGTCCCAGTAGACAACACAGTCACGTACTCGTCTTTCCACTGCCTCTTTTATGACCTAATCCCAGAAGCCGTTGGTGCAGCATATTGCCTTTGTCTGTCCAACATTATGTCATTCGTTCATGCTGTGTTCAGTCACTACAGACTTGTACGTTTCGCCGAGGCAAACTCTCCCCACATGCTTTGAAAAGTGATGCATCTCGCAGCACTGCTTAGAGCATATAGAAGGGTTCCCATCTGCCAAAATGACTAGTCTACATTGACAGAGCACAGCACGAAAGGAAGACTACATTTGTAAATAAGTTATACACAATTGCAACCAGTCACTTTTTGAATAATAATGCTTTAGTCCGTAAACCGGTTTTCAAACCTTTTCAGGTTCATCTTCAGATGGTTTCGGGAGGATCCGAGAAGTTACATCATTACTGGTAGTAGCATAATGCTGGATGCTGGTTCTATGGCAGAAAGATGGGTCACACTTTCTGCCATAGAACCAGCACCAGCATTATGCTACTACCAGTAATGATGTAACTTCCCGGATCCTCCAGAAACCATCTGAAGATGAACCTGAAAAGGTTTGAAAATAGGTTTATGGAATAATGTATTATTATTCAAAAAGTGACTGGTTGCAGTTGTGTATAACTTATTAACATTCATTATACAGTCACGGTTCTAAAACATCCGTAATGGATAAGCAAAATGGTTCAAATGACTCTGAACACTATGGGACTTAACAGCTGTGGTCATCAGTCCCCTAGAACTTAGAACTACTTAAACCTAACTAACCTAAGGACATAACACACATCCATGCCCGAGGCAGGATTCGAACCTGCGACCGTAGCAGTTGCACATGGATAAGCATAAGGACTTTATCTGTTGTAGACAGATGCAGCATGCGGTTTTTCCTAATCATTTAGATATAAATTTTTATTCGAGGGATCTGAAGTATATTATGGTTGAAATGGGAGCTAATTCATATGCAAATCTTGTATAGAACCTAACAGGGTTTCCACCAGACGCTGAAGCCTGCTTTAACTTTAGCAGTTTCTCAATGCCACTGACACTAATATCTACAGCACTGATCTTCGCGTAGGGACGAGAATTAAACGGCGGCTCCCGTATTTTCTCCATTAACCTTTTCTTTGCTCTACACCTAGTCATTGTATTCAAGTGGTTCTGTTACTTCATTGTTAATTTGTGTCATTTTATTCGAAGAAAACAATGTACACTATTTTAGTTTTGCTGTAATTGATTTTCAAGCCGTCATCCATACTCCTTCCGTTAAGTTGCGTTGTTTGTTGTTCACGTTATCTGCGTTACCTCTTATCGATATCGATACTGAAAAGTTATTTGTCACGGGATTTCCAAGACTTTCGAGGTCAATTCCAAAATCCTTTTTTGATTTTTTCCCTTAATTGTACTGTGTAACCTTGCTTCTTGCCGAATTTCATGATTCCAGGTTAATAGGAAGTACCCCATACATTTTACCAGTGAATTTGCGAGTATCAAGACACATGACATTAATGGCCGTATTTCTGACTGCATTGACTTACAAGTTTTTTACAGTGCCAAGGAACTGTAGACCTTAATATGTGACATAAATTTCAACTTCATACGTTTATTCGTTCCTGAGAAAGTGGATCTAGACAATTGGACACACAGTCGGATAGGCGCGCAAGAAAGTGATCGTATAATGGTACCGTTTCTACGTTTCTACTGATTGAGGCACGGAACCCCAAAAACTAACATGAATTAGAGTTTTCCACATCATTTCTTCATTCTATCATTTTTGGAATATATATGAATCCTGAGATTAGTTTCCGTGAGATAGAATCTATTTATGGATTCCACCTCCTATTTTTAAATTCTCACTGTACTGATTAAGTTTAATGGAAGATGAAGTACTAATAATGCGCGTATATTTTTCATTGTTCTAATATAGGTCGATTCAGTGCATTATTCCCCAAGCACTGTTAGCACACATTTCATCGTAACAGAGTCAGATGCACTGTCAATACCCTTGAATCGCAATTGAAGTGCTAAAGAAATTCCTATTCTAACTGCTCCGTTCTATAATATCGCTCACGACCTGCTTTCCTTTTCCTGATTAAACTTTAATGTTTTTACTTTAAGACTCGTAATAATTTTAGTAAATATGGTGTACATTACTGTAAGGAGGCTGATGGATTTATAGTTTTTTATGGGGAGTGAAATATGATGGTCGAAGTAGAGAGGATATAAAATATAGACTGGCAAGGAAAGCGTTTCTGAAGAAGAGAAATTTGTTAACATTGAGTATAGATTTAAGTGTCAGGAAGTCGTTTCTGAAAGCATTTGTATGGAGTGTAGCCATGTATGGAAGTGAAACATGGTCGATAACTAGTTTGGACATGAAGAGAATAGAAGCTTTCGAAATGTGGTGCTACAGAAGAATGCTGAAGATTAGATGGGTAGATCACATAACTAATGAGGAGGTATTGAACAGGATTGGGGAGAAGAGAAGGTTGTGGCACTACTTGACTAGAAAAAGGGATCGGTTGGTAGGACATGTTCTGAGGCGTCAAGGGAGAACCAATTTAGTATTGAAGGGCAGCGTGGAGGGTAAAAATCATAGAGAGAGAGAGAGAGAGAGAGAGAGAGCAAGACACGAATGCAAGTTTTAATTTGTCATCAACTTTAATTATACATATCTAATTTCTCTTCCTGAATCTCAATATTTTTGTTAGTACTTCAAATAGTTTCTAAGTCGTGTCTTAAGGGGTATAAACATTTAAAGAAGATATTGCGGAATTTTCCACTAGGGCTATTATGTATTTAAATTGTCTTTCGTTTCATAACCAATTTCGTCTTTTTTAGCCGTGTCCAGTGACAAAGCACACGATATTATCCTTACGAAATGGGAACACAACGTTGTGAAAGTAAATTAGCGGAAGGATAATTACCTACAAAAGTTGTCATGTGTATACAAATGACAGCGTGTTCATAGATTATGTTTCCATTCGTTTAGGTTTACAAAGCTGTTCGAGATGTTTCGACAGCTAGTGGTGCAAACAAATAACGTTGACAAAAGAAGAAAAGTGTAAGTGGACTAACAATTTTGGAGATCTTTGTTGTACATAAAAAAGAGCTAATAGAGATAAAATAAAAACAAAATTGTTAAAATAATGTACCAGAGGGGGAAGTTCCAAAATGTAAAATATCACATAGTATATACGCAATACAAATAATCTTCTCGTTAGTTTGGGAAATAGGAATGTAGTTGCTATTTTGGCTTTGATTAAATGTTGAAATGTGGTGCCTACTCAATAAAAGTTACTGCCATACCTTTTCTTCGTGATTTCATTGATTTCAGTCGTTTCTGTTCCCAAATTTTCAATGTACCTTTCCATACGTGCACGAAGATATTTACCAACAGTTTTTTTAAACTCAGCAAATTATGTCAACTTGCTGTTATCGTTTAGTTGGACGTCTGCCATTTTGTTTACTGGCTGCCTCGATGCAATAGGTATATTATTTTCTTTCGGTTTCTTCGTATCTGCAACAGCTATTGCTCTTTGCATGTTTATTCTTGTGAAGCAATTGTCTCCATCTACAGTTACTGTATACGATCTTGTTTTCCAAACTGCTGAAATAGTCCCTTAGAACTTAGAACTACTTAAACCTAACTAACCAAAGGACATCACACACATCCATGCCCGAGGCAGGATTCGAACCTGCGACCGTAGCAGTCGCGCGGTTCCGGACTGAGCGCCTAGAACCGCTAGACCACCGCGGCCGGCTCGGACCTTTGTCAGTTGCGTTCAAGTGTCCTGCCGATTGAACCACACACGATTCTCGACCCCTCCTCAGAACTTTACCTCATCTCCTATCTTACAATCTTGACGGAAGCTCTCCTGCGAAACTTGCAGGATTAATAAATTTTGTTCCTGTGTTTATCAGTTGGTCTGGACAGTCTCATATCAGCGAACAACACTACGCTGCACAGTGAAATTTTCATTCTAGTGTCTCTCAGGTGTCCCACACATCTTCATAATCTATAGTAATGACCTTCGTATCACTCATTGCAGAGTGATACGGTAAAAACGCAATTTGTCTGGAAAAAAGCTTCCGATACACACTAAAATGCCTTGCATGACACAAAGAGAACGCCAACGAGTATGTTAGGTTAGGTTATGTTAGTGTGTTTTCTCGCTTAAGTTTTCAATTTGCGCAAGCGTTGCTCCCACGAACGTGAGGCGAGGTTTCCAGCGAGGACAGTGGCGACGTCAAGCGGTAGTGGGGAAACTACTAGCGGGACACTGCGTGCAGATTGGTCCCTTCCGTTCTGCCTCGCCCCTCCCCGCGTCGCCATTAGGGGTGTAGCTCCATTAGTACAGGGCGCTACGGCTCCACTTAGCAGCCAGTTCTGTCCCCGCAGATTTAATTCCAGTTGTCGTCCTCGACTCGGCAGCCGGCTTCCTCTCCTCGAATATAGGCTATGCCTCGTGGGGCTGTGCTCGCTCGTACAGGAGAGCAAGGCGAGAAATGAAAGACATGCTTCCTGACATAAAAGACGCAATTATTATGTTAGCGACCTTTGTTCGACTTTTCTATTGAGTGGTTTGCACGACTAGAGTGCTAGTCTGGAACGTCTACAAAACACGTTCCAATGAATTCTGTAATCTATCTATTGGACTAATAAAATTATGAAGCCTCATATTTCCTTAGAAATTGGAATAAGTGGAAGTCAGTTCCGTTGGCCTCATACTACTGCCAAGTACTATTTTTTTGCACGTTTACTTTCTTGATAAAAGCGTTATTTTTTTATTGCAAAGCAAACTTTTCACGTATATTTTAATCCAGTTAGTCCACAAAATGTGTTTATTGAATTACAGGTATGTTTTTAACTTTTGCTAGGCAATGAGTTAGCACAATCTCTTTCATATTTCGAACGACACCGCACATAATATTTCCAGCAGATGAAATGGTATCTTTCTTCTTTGATGCGAGGCCAACAGTATCCTTTACCACGCCTCAATCACGGTAGCAAATCTGAGGACAAAACCATCAAAATTCCTTTCAGAATGTTCCAAACGTAATTAAGAATCTCGTACTAGAATTTTTTTACATGGCATTAATCGAAAGTAAATGTGTGTCTACGCTAAGCAGAATGCCCGGGAAACACTGATGGATACCTCGCTGGGCAGTGACTCTTCAGGTGCCCTTTGGAAAGACACTGCGTAGAAGTTCCAAGGGAACTTGGACAAGACTTGATGTTGACCTGTACATCAGTTATAATATCCAACGGATGAGCCTAATGTGTAATGTATAAGTTGTCCAAATTTCTCTCACCGCATTCTTTACGTCCCTAGTGGAGTGCCGGCACTCCATTGGAAAATCAACAGGCCAGCTAATATAGGCAGCTGTTCCTCACGAAGGTGATGGTGGTTATTGCCGAAAGCTCGAGGTTTTCCCCGGAACTGATATGGCGAGAAGTTTGAGAATACTTTATGGAAGAGCATCGTCGCGAAGAATTAGATTGAACAGGTTGCACAGTAGGGGAGACTGGAGCACATTTATGCGAATTTCTTTTAGTATTTTTTAAGTCTTTTTAGTTAGATTTAACGTCTTTAAAATCATTCAGTCCAACAACATGGTTATTAAAGTATAGCTTGGCATATATGTACTTCTAACTCAACATTGCATTTAATTGGGGAAAATAATTGATTCAAGTTGAGTGAATAAACATTCCCCATATATGGGACAAGTTTATGCACCAGTGGTGGCATGTTTATGCACATTGCGCAACACAATAATCAGTCAACAAAACACACTGCTTAAATTATCAAAGAGTTTTTTATTGCCATTAAATAAAATTACAGGCTTATTTGCAACAAATAACGCTGTAAAATATGAAAATTTTACTGGCAGTAAACACGTTTTCTGCAAACTTCCCGCTGTTAGCATAGTATGGCCTACACAGAGTTGAATGCTAATGAAATGAATATCATCATCATTGTGCAAGTTGAAATATGTGCTAGCAACAAAAAAAAAAAGTGTTTCCTATTGACAATCATCGCGAGTCCACCTTCTATATCTAAGACACTGGACCTATTGTCCACCTTCTATATCTAAGACACTGGACCTATTGTCGATTTGCTTCTGATTGGTTGTATCGTTTCAAACAGTAAGTATAAAGGCAATTTTGCTCTCTAAGAATGAACTGGCCTGGCACTGATGAGCACCTGCCTAAATACAGTGGATGTGCCTAGATACTGTCAGAACTGTTTGCGCACTCGTGACTCTGCGTAAGCAAGTAAGTCCGCAGTGATTTCGACCCCTGATGGCTATCTTACTCGATGCCTCTGACCTGGTACTTGTTCAGTTCTAAAAGCTTCGATAATAGAGTAACAAAATTTACTCACCTTGCATAAGAATACAAATACGTACCCCGCACCAAAGGCTGACTCAGTTGGTGCCATCAACCTTTTAAGAGCGCACGGTAGATAGTACTAGTATTCTTCCATTGTTGGTAACTCTCTAGCAAGAATGGATCCCGAGAAAAGTGCTCTGCGCAAACGTGATGCGTGCATAAACGTGCCTAGGTATCCCCTACAGATATTTTGATATGTCCTGTGCCGGTGGCGACATACCAAGTTCATCAGATTTCTCATAAACACCTAAAAAGCAAGTCTCTCAGTTCGTAAGCAATAATATGGATTGAAATCAAATTCAAGTCCCCTTTCGGGAGCTTCATTTATACAGAAATGAAAGTTCGCTTGGCAGTTCAAGTCCTAAAAAAGAGGCAATAAACGATTAACTGGTAGAAGGCCAAGATCGAACTAACCAAAAGCTCAAACCGTGGTTTCACTATGAATGTTACAAAGTTAGTAGCCCAATTAGGAGTTCACTGTTTGGTGTTGGTCTCCACACAGAGAGACAATGTACACTTAACTGTTTAGTGCTGTTTCTCCTGTGCATCAAGCGGTGTGATTTTAATTGTGTACTGCCTTGAGGTTCGCTGTCAGTGTTTGTTATGTGCTACGCCATGCGTCGATACTTTTATGCTCTGGTCATACTGTGCCTTGTGTTCTTTTAATTGTCCCAGTGTGTACTTTTTTGTGTGCGCTACTTTTTTACGGTTTTTATCTCCATTTTACAGTCGCCCCTTTTTTCGACTATTGCCTTCCATGATGTTCCCACTTTTTTTATATCTATGTTCACCATATTCTCTCCTTTGTATATTTTTAACTGTCTTCTATTGTTTGTTCTATGTCTTTCGGCTGAAGAGCAGCGGATATGCTGCTGCCAGCCCACCCCAATGGGGAACTGAAATACGATAAAGCAATAAAGAAAAAAAATCATGTCTGGCAGTGTTCTAGCAATAGTGGACACCATAAGATCCTAAGGGAGATTCCAGCGGTCTAAGGCGCAACAGTCATGGACTGTGCGGCTAGTCCCGGCGGAGGTTCGAGTTCTCCCTCGGGCATGGGTGTGTGTGTTTGTCATTAGGATAATTTAGGTTAAGTAGTGTGTAAGCTTAGGGACTGATGACAGCAGTTAAGTCCCATAAGATTTCACACACATTTGAACATTTTTTGAAGATTCCAGCAGAGGGGTCGAAACGTTGATCATTTTAGTAGAAATATGACGCGGCCTAATAACCCAGAAGATTTTAACTACAGTGACAACGGCCACGAAAGCCTGCAGAATTATAGTGGTCATAATGTTTTGGCACAATCATAATATTTTGGTACAACAGTCGAAGATGCAAAAAGTAATGTATGTGTAAAACCCTTTGCAATATTCAGAGTTAAATAAATAAATAACAAGTAAGTATTGATCTACGAACTATTGAGCTAAGGAATTTCAGTTTTTGTTTGATGATGCTGTCGTTATTTTGTTATGTGGCCTCAGTATGGCAAACCATGAGAGTGTGCCGCAAACAGAAGATGAAGCGCAGTGTTGTCCCGGTGTGCTCGCAGGACCCTCCGGAGGCGGCCGGCCCCGCGGAGACCACGCGGCTCGGCCCCCAAGCGCGGGGGCGGACTCCTGCCTCAGCTGCGTCAAGGTGGCGCTCCTGGGTGCGTCCGCCGTCGGGAAGACCTCCATCGTCAGGGTAAGTAATTAACATAATGCTGCTCCTCCACGTAGGAAACACACCAATCAGTCAACCGATTACACACACAGACGAGGCTTTGTTTCTCTAGAGAAGAAATGTATAAGCAAGCATTCCCCGTTCTAACCGAAGACGGGCCACTCGAGACGACCGACCACCGTTTCATCCTCTGCCAGTGCCGTATGGAGTACAGGTAGTCAGCACATTGCACACTCTGCCGTTATCGCTATATCAGACCTAATGCCGCTACTACTCGGTCAAGTAGATCCTGAAATGGCACGACGAAGCTGAGGGCACCCCATTCCAATCGTCCTACGGAGGAAAAATCGCTGGTAGTACCGGAAATCCAACTTGGGCTTCCCGCATTGCAGTCAGCCACACTGAAATACTCACCCAGGCGAATAGAAATAGACTACCGGTCATTAGAATTACTATACCAAGAAGAAATGCAGATGATAAACGGGTATTCATTGGAAAAATATTTTATACTAGAACTGACATGTGATTACATTTTCACGCAATTTGGGTGCATAGATCCTGCTAAATCAGTACCCAGAACAACCACCTCTGGCCGTAAGAACGGCCTTCATACCCCTGGGAATTGAGTCAGACAGAGCTTGGATGGCATGTACAAGTACAGCTGCCCATGCAGCTTCAACACGATACCACATTTCATCAAGAGTAACGACTGGCGTATTGTGACGAGCCAGTTGCTCGCCCACCATTGACCAGACGTTTTCAATTGATGAGAGTTCTGGAGAATGTGCTGTCCAGGGCAGCAGTCGAACATTTTCTGTATCCAGAAAGGGCCGTACAGGACCTGCAACATGCGCTCGTGCCTTATCCTGCTGAAATGTAGGGTTTCGCAGGGATCGATTGAGGGGTAGAGCCACGGGTCGAAACACATCTGAAATGTTCAAAGTGCCGTCAATGCGAACAATAGGTGACCGAGGCGTGTAACCAATGGCTCCCCGTACCATCACGCTGGGTGATACGACAGTATGACAATGATGAATACACACTTCCAATGTGTCTTCACCACGATGTCGCCAAACACGGATGCGACCATCATGATGCTGTAAACAGAAGCTGGATTCATCGGAAAATATGACGTTTGGCCATTCGTGCACCCAGATTCGTCGTTGAATGCACCATCGCAGGCGCTCCTGTCTGTGATGCAGCGTGAAGAGTAACCGCAGCCATAGTCTCCGAGCTGATAGTCCATGCTGCTGCAAACTTCGTCGAACTGTTCGTGCAGATGGTTGTTGTCGTGCAAACGTCCCCATCTGTTGATTCAGGGATCGAGACGTGGCTCCACGATCCGTTACAATTATGCGGATAAGATGCCTGTCATCTCGACTGGTAGTGATACAAGGCCGTTGGAGTCCAGCACGGCGTTCCGAATTAGTTTCCTGACCCTACCGATGCCACATTCTGCTAACAGTCATTGTATCTTGACCAACGCGAGTAGCAATGTCGCGAAACGATAAACCGCAATCGCGATAGGCGACAATCCGACCTTTATGAAAGTCGGAAACGTGATGGTAGGCGTTTCTCCTGCTTACACGAGGCATCACAACAACGTTTCAACAGGCAACGCCGGTCAACTGCAGTTTGTGTACGAGAAGTCGGTTGGGAACTGTCCTCATGTCAGCAATTTGTAGTTGTCGCCACTGGCGCCAACCTTTTGTGAATGCTCTAAAAAACTTATCATTTGCATATCACATCTGCTTTCTGTCGGTTAAATTTCGCGTCTTTAGCACGTCATATTCGTGGTGTAGCAATTTTAATGGCTAGTAGTGTATATACAGGATAAAGTGAAATTCGCACATTACGACGCCACAGCAGGGTTCCTTGCATGTTACCAAAAATATCTATTATAAAATTTCGTTCCCTGCTTATTTTTGGTAGAAAGTGGTCGTCAATGAGAGGTAGTTTTGCGACACTGTAATCACCTCCAAGAGAAGCATCGTCATTAAGTAATGTATGGCTCTAACTCCCAGTTAGTGCTTAGTCGCCTGAAAACATCCCAAAACATCCCACAGCGCGCCATCACTCAATATACGGGGTGATTCCGTGATGTTACAAACTTAAAGAAGATAGTGAATGGCAAACGTAATTTGAGGTAAGGTTCCCTGCTCCGGAAACGACCTAGACGAAAGCTAGAAGCAAAAATCGTTGTGATACATCTGACAGTGAACCTCTTCTACTTCAACAGAAGAGATGTGTTTCGTAGTAGCAACGATGAACAAATGCTAATAGTTCTTAAAGTATGCTCTGCTGAGCTTGTGTTTACCGGACTTCCTTCTTTCGGTCCATACTGACTCCTCCAAAAATATGGAAGCAAAGAGCTTGCAGCAGAATAGATCCACTTTCAGAGGTATCAGGACTATTTTCGCTTATAATTTTCGACTAGATCCGTTTCCAGACCAGGGTCCGTTACCTCATATTAATACAATTACGCTTCCCCATAATACTTGATAGTTTGCAACACCATCAAGGAATCGCGGAATTACCGTGTAGAACGTGACGGGAGAGGAGTTGGAATACAGAAGTGATACCTGAATCCTGAGATATGTAACTTCCTGGCAGATTAAAACTGTGTGCCTGACCGGGATTCGAACTCGGGACCTTTGCCTTTCGCAGGCAAGTGCTCTACCATCTGAGCTACCGAAACACGACTCACGCCCGGTGCTCACAGCTTTACTTCTGCCAGTATCCGTCTCCTACCTTCCAAACTTTACAGAAGCTCTCCTGCGAACCTTGCAGAACTAGCACTCCTGAAAGAAAGGATATTGCGGAGACATGGCTTAGCCACAGCCTGGGGGATGTTTCCAGAATGAGGTTTTCACTCTGCAGCGGAGTGTGCGCTGATATGAAACTTCCTGGCAGATTAAAACTTGGAAGGTAGGAGACGGATACTGGCAGAAATAAAGCTGTGAGCACCAGGCGTGAGTTCTGCTTCGGTAGCTCAGATGGTAGAGCACTTGCCCGCGAAAGGCAAAGGTCCCGAGTTCGAGTTTCGGCCGGGCACACAGTTTTAATCTGCCAGGAAGTTTCATATCAGCGCACACTCCGCTGCAGAGTGAAAATCTCATCCTGAGATATGTGTTACGCGATGCCGTTGCTGCCACAGATTTTTGGTGAAACAGAGTGTCCAAGCCCGAGAATTAGCCGTCTGTATAATACTAGCTTGTCTCTCGTTGCTTTAATTCAGTTGGAAGATGCATAGAAAGAACTCATCGCGGCGGTATACTATGGTGCTGATGGCTTAAAGGTGAACCTTGATCTGCAACAGTTCAGACCTCATGAAGCTACAGTGAAGGTTATTGACAACGTGGTCTTTGTAGAAGCGAACACGAGGAGTGACAGGGCCAGCCAACATGGACATATTTCACATATTTGAACTCTTCGATACCTAACAGCGGAAGAAACTGATGTAAAAATGTAGCACTGATCTTATCCTCGGAATATATAATTAGCATTGTTGCACCAAAGAAAGAAACACTGTCTGTGCCTGACGCTGATGAGAGAATAGCGCCTACAGTAAGATCATAGCGATAAACAAGTATCACAACCTTTAAAGGTTGATTAGAAGGGCGCGTCTGCAGCAAAGGAAACATCATCCAAGTAGAGGAGAGAACCAAATTTGAGCGGTTGGTTTGCAGTAAAAGCTAGCGCATAGATAATGTTGTCGCATATTAAACTCTACACAGCTTTTTCCCCTGGTGAAAACTTAATTCCATAAATTTTGTATTGTATAACGTGAAAGCCTTACTGAAAATAAATGTTTGTCACAGGACGTCACCTTATATAAAGTAAAAGAACATTTTTAACAAAAAAATTCATTCCATTATATTTGTAATATGCACTTGCTTCTTTATACCGAAATGATACTCTAATTAAAGAAAACGATACTAACTCTTGTTAATTTAAAAGGATGTTAGTGCAGTGAGTATAGTTTTGTGTTAGAACACTTGAGCTTTCAAATTCAATTCCGGGTCTAAGTGTAATTTTTGAATGTCTTTATCTTAGACTGCATGATATGGTATCTACGTTATTAACCGTTGCACAGAAATTACAGCAAGTCTCACACTAGGGGCGTCCAATTATTTAATACTAACACAGAAATTAGAGTACAAACGTTTTCATTGTTCCACTCTTAAGAGAGCAGTTCGGAGAAACATGAAGTAATGAGTCGCTAAATATTTGGAGACGCAATGCGGTGGTTTGAGCATCTGCTAGGACGACTGTTTGTCTTTTGTCAAAGCCATGCTGTCACTAACTGTGTATTTGCAGGATTACATCTGTTCACTCTTACAGAATGTAGTAATTATGTGCAACATCTCCAGATTGTTAATTTTCTATTTATTTCTGTACCGTGACAGGTAGTCTGTTTTAACTAATTATTACTCTTCATGAATATTTGTGACATGTGTGACAAATAATTGTTTTTTTCAGCATTAAAGACTGTATTTGTAGGATACTGTGGTGACTGTAGTAACTGAATTAATTCAGCCCAAACATCGACAGTAGCAGAAAAATGTCTGCTTGCTATAGTTCCTGGAAGGTAGTCATTGCGTACTACAATTGTTCAGAAAACACTTGCTGTGGCAAGGCGCACTATTACAGAAATGTGACAACACAATAAGAAATAACATTTATTAAGAGTGTTTTACAATATGGTACTTACCTCTAATATAATTTTATGCGTAGCACTTGTACTAAACCTAATACATGATATCCAATAATTCTTCTGTTTCCTGAGAGTCTGTGATGTGTAACTGATAGTAATGTTGCAGACACTCTTAATAGTCCAAGTTCTCTGTAAATAGTGACTGCTAAGTCAGAAGGCAGTCTTCAGAATACTTTACTTGCTGGGTTGCAGGCACTGATCTAAACTGTCTGACTATAGTTCGTAACTACTTAAGTGTCCGCAGCACGTCGTGTTTTGTGACTTTTGGCGAAAGAATTTCCAGATTCTCCAATACAAGACCGAAGTAATGGAATATGTGGTTGACAGCTTTCCCTATTGACTGATGTCCAATCTAACGACACATGTTGGAGAATGTAGCGGCGAAGCAGGAAGAGATCCAGGTTTGTGAGTGTCATCTGGAGGATGGTGCCCGAACTAATAGGCTCCCGGCAGGTGACTGCGACTGTGTGATGACGGAGGCGTCTCGCGGTGTTTACCTCTTGCTCGTTTCACAACACGAAATAACTTGCTCCCCTTCTAACAGCCGTGTACCGCAAGTCTCTAGAGTAACGGAAGGCTCCAAATGATTGGAAAAGAGCACAGGTAGTTTCCAGTTTTCAAGAAGGTCGTCGAGCAGATGCGCAGAACTATAGGCCTACATGTCTGACGTCGATCTGTTGTAGAATTTTAGAACATGTTTTTTGCTCGCGTATCATGTCATTTCTGGAAACCCAGAATCTACTCTGTAGGAATCAACATCGATTCCGGAAACAGCGATCGTGTGAGACCCAACTCACTTTATTTGTTCATGAGACCCAGAAAATATTAGATGCAGGCTCCCAGGTAGATGCCATTTTCCTTGACTTCCGGAAGGCGTTCGATACAGTTCCGCACTGTCACCTGATAAACAAAGTAAGAGCCTACGGAATATCAGACCAGCTGTGTGGCTGGATTGAAGAGTTTTTAACAAACAGAACACAGCATGCTGTTCTCAATGAAGAGACGTCTACAGACGTTAAAGTAACCTCTGGCGTGCCACAGTGGAGTGTTATGGGACCATTGCTTTTCACAATATATATATATATATATATATATATATATATATATATATATATATATATATATATATATATATAAATGACCTAGTAGACTGTGTCGGCAGTTCTATGCGACTTTTCGCGGATGATGCTGTAGTATACAGAGAAGTTGCAGCATTACGATATTGCAGCGAAATGCAGGAAGATCTGCAGCGGATAGGCGCTTGGTGCAGGGAGTGGCAACTAACCCTTAATATAGACAAATCTAATGTATTGCGAATACATAGAAAGAAGGATCCTTTATTGTATGATTATACGATAGCGGAACAAACACTGGTAGCAGATACTTCTGTAAAAAAATATCTGGGAGTATGCGTGCGGAACGATTTGAAGTGGAATGATCATATAAAATTAATTGTTGGGAAGGCGGGTGCCAGTTTGAGATTCATTGGGAGAGTCCTTAGAAAATGTAGTCCATCAACAAAGGACGTGGATTACAAAACACTATTTCGACCTATACATGAGTATTGCTCATCAGTGTGGGATCCGTACCAGGTCGGGATGACAGAGGAGATAGAGAAGATCCAGAGAAGAGCGACACGTTTCGACACAGGGTTATTTGGTAAGAGTGATAGCGTTACGGAGATGTTTAGCAAAATCAAGTGGCAGACTCTGCAAGAGAGGCGCTCTGCATCGCGGTGTAGCTTGCTGTACAGGTTTCGAGAGGGTGCATTTCTGGATAAGGTGTCGAATATGTTGCTTCTCGCTATTTATACCTCCCTAGGAGACCACGAATGTAAAATTACAGAGATTCGAGCGCGCACGGAGGCTTTCCGGCAGTCGTTCGTCCCGCGAACCGTACGCGACTGGAACAGGGAAGGGAGGTAATGACAGTGGCACATAAAGTGCCCTCCGCCACACACCGTTGGGTGGCTTGCGGAGTATAAATGTAGATGTAGATGTAGATACATATCGTTTAATAAACTATGTATACCACAGCATTATTCGGTAGACAAAAAGTATAAAACTAACAATTAGATCTAAACCTGGAATCGAACTCCTCAGCTCATTTTAACGCAAAATTCTACCTTCCGACGTAACTGTTCAGCATGTCTGTGTTTACTGAATGAAGTTTCTTGTTGTACATGTGATTACAGAGCTTCCAAATCGCCCTTTTTTATGTCCAGTTTCTACCGAAAACATGAGGGACGACATTTTATAGAGATTGTTTTGTGTTGATGGCATGCAAGGTAACGCCCCGTCGCATGAGGACGCACGAATTTTGGTTCGCCCTGGATAACGGCGGAAGTTCCATTAGGCTGTTTGCTTACTATTTTGTTCTTTGCAGAGACTTTTCAACACTAGTAAACTGTAGGTAAATGCGGGAACACCTGAATTCCAGAGATCGCAGTTGACCCTGAGTGTAAAGAAATCGAATATGTTTGGTATAAATAGAGGCAAAGGTCCGTGATTGTATGTTTACGAAGCACTTGAAACAATCACATCCATTAAATATCTGGATGTATGCGTACGGGGCTATTTAAAGTGGAACAGCCACTTAAAAATAATCAGAGCGAAAGGCAAGTGAAAGAAAAAATGTTCAAATGTGTGTGAAATCTTATGGGACATAACTGCTAAGGTCATCATTCCCTAAGTTTACACACTACCTAACCTAAACTATCCTAAGGACAAACACGCACATCCATACCCGAGGGAGGACTCGAACCTCCGCCGGGACCAGCCGCACAGTCCATGACTGCAGCGCCTAAGACCGCTCGGCTAATCCCTCGCGGCCAAGTGTAAGAGTGAGGTTCATAGAGAAATCTACAGAAATAACAGCCACTCACGAAGGAGACAGCTTACGAAACCTTTTTTATCGCCGATACTTTAATATTGACTGTGCGAGGTGGCGCAGTGGTTAGCACACTCGACTCGCATTTGGTAGGACGACGATTCAAACACATCCTGATTTAGTTTTTCCGTGCCCTTCGAAAAGACACGAGCGGTTTCCTTCTTCCATCTTTGACACAATCCGAGCTTGCGCACCGGGACGTTAAACCAAATATTTCTTCGTCACTTTAATGTTGCTAGTCGTAACAGAATAGGTTGATAGAGAAAATAAAGAAGATCCATAAAAGAGCAGGTTCGTTTTGCAATGGCGAAAGCATCACGGAGGTACTCATCCTCATCCAGTGCAGACGTCACAAGAGGCTCGTAGTACAACACGTCCTGTGGTTCACCGTTAAAAATTCTGTTAGCATACTTTCCCAGAGGGACCAGCAAATGTATTGCTTCCTTCTTCGAATATTTCGCGAAAAGAACATGAAGGTAAAACTAGAGAGATTCTAACTCATATGGAGGCTTACCAGCAATCATTTTTCCCACGTACTGTTCGCGACTGGAACAGGAAAGGCTGGAAGTGACGGCCATGTATTAAGTACCGTTTATCGTACACAGTAAAGTGGCTTGCGCAAAACGGATGGAGAAGTAGAAATGTCCCGGAAAGACATGACACTTCTCACGAAATAGGTTATTGAAGTTAATCACTGAGGTAAGACGATTATATGATTCACCAAAGTACATTGCAACTGTATCGAAACATATGTTCATGGAAACTCTTTTATTGTGAGCCTAAAGATCCATAGGCTTTATCAGTTAATTTGTAAATGTAAAAATGATGTAAAAATATTTTCTTGTGTTTACAGCAGCTTATGAATGCACTGTCTTAAATCGAACCTTTAGATTTCTAAATTGAACCATGACGAAATGAAACCAACATTCAATTAAAAAACTGTAATTCAATTAAACACAGTAATATATATGGCCCATACACGAGTACGATTTTCATTTGTCCTCTCCCTATTTTCGTACACTGAACCATATCCCTCTTTTGATCTTTCTGGCATATTTTACTAAACTAGGTAACTACGTCATTAATCAGCACTACCTTGGCGGGGAAATAAACCTTCAGGTCTTTTTAGCAGTTTTTTAGACGATGACGAAGACAAATGTATGTCTCCTGCCTTCTTCCTCTTTCTTTCCTTTTAGATGCTAGATATGTTTCTTGCGATTTCGTGTACCCCGTACACTTATACAGTTCCGATGCTGATGAGAAGTGAGATAATTTTAGTAATGGCAGACGGTCCTTCATCAACTTGTAGATCTTTTCCCTTAACAGGCCCTTCCTTAGACCTCTTCACCAGACTGCAGCATTGGGAACAAATGTAACCTGCCAATAACAATAATATCCGAGTGTTTCACCTACATGAAATTGGGTAACAGATTGCGTAGGCTAGCACAAATAAGAATCCCAGTGCAAGAAAAAATACCATTTCCGTTTCCGTCAGTGACGTAATGACTACGAAGCGCGTAGCCAAACGAGTAAATATGTTATGGTCTTGCTATGCTAGTACAGCAAATGGGCGAAAGAAAGTGGAAACAACAGCCGTTACTTTTCGCGACGGCAAACAGCTCTGCTGTATGCTGAAGCATAGCATACTCTTGGCTAAAATATTGCAGAGATAAAACAGTCCCACATTCGTATCTGTGGACGGGGACTGCTCAGGAGGACGTCGTCATCAGGAAACAGGTGGAGATCTGCCTGAGAGCTGTCTTCGGATTTGTGAGCACAGTAATAACATCCTCGTTATTAAATGGTTCAAATGGCTCTGAGCACTAGGGCACTTAACATCTTAGGTAATCAGTCCCCTAGAACTTAGAACTACTTAAACCTAACTACCCTAAAGACATCACACACCTCCATGACCGAGGCAGAATTTGAACCTGCGACCGTAGCAGTTCCGCGGTTCCGGACTGCAGCGCCTCGTTATTAGTTATTCAATCTACCCATCTAATCTTTAGCATTTTCCTATAGTACCGCATTTGAAAAGCTTCTATTCTTTCCTTGTCTGAACCACTTATCGGATACTTTTTAATCCCGTACACTTCCTAACACTTAGATTTTTGTTCTATGTTGACAGGTTTCTCTTGTTCAGAAATTCTCTTCTTGCAGTAGCAAGTGTACATTTGATTCCCTCCCGACTTCGGCCACCATCAATTATTTTGGTGCCCAAATAGAAAAACCCGTCCACTACATTTACTGTCTTATTTTCTGATATACTGCGGTGGCCCGGTGTAATGTTAAGCTCTCTCTATACAGCTTAAGCATTTTCGTGGACTTACTTGTTGAAGAATGCTGGTTCTGCTTTTTTGCAGCGCCGATGTCTTCTGCTAGCACCGGACGCTTCTCCGAAGATTTCACTGCTAGGAAGGGGAAATTTTTACTCTCTCGCTCTCTCTCTCTCTTCTTATTTAAAAAAGACGCTTCTCTTGGAATATCATTCAATGCACCAGAACATATTTATTTCCACTTTGTACAAAAAACAACTAAACTTCATGACGTAAGCCCACACATTACCGGGCACACAGAATCAGTTAATTACACAATTTTGAACATGTACAGTCCACGTTCTCTCAACAGCAGTTCAACGTCTAATAATAAGCCACTATTTCGAGTCTCTCCATTTGTTTTTTAACAATACAATGCTACATTACTCTTTGCAGCCGGCCACGGAGCTTCCGGGCCGTATTTGCTTATTCTTGGCAGGTCGCGATGAACACTTGCCAGCGCCGAAGAATTATCTCCCTTTCAGTATCGCCTGCACAAACAATAAATGGGTGCAGTATCCCATGCTCATCCTTATCCCCTGATTTAAAATAACACGTGTTCGAAACGACTGGAACACAAGTGTCTCCAGACTTCCGTAAAATTCTGGGGGCACTACAACACACATCACAGCAAAGCTTTCCATCACAATGGTTCCCAGAATTCCTGAAGATAGACGTTTACCGTGGGTACTCTACTACCGACACAGTCCCTTTGACTGTTCAGAGATGTCACTAAACCCGACCAAAGATGTAAACAACGATGCATGAGCAGCGCCTATTAGACAGAGGGGGTTCGACAGTCAATCAGTGCCAGTCATTCCACCAGGAAGGAGGTACACGTCTCGTGTTGTCTGTGGTTAACCATGCCTTGACGGTCAATACCGCGGTTAGATCGCGTCCGCATTGTTACTCTGTGCCAAGAAGGGCTCTCCACAAGGGAAGTGGTTCAAATGGCTCTGAGCACTATGGGGCTTAACATCTATGGTCATCAGTCCCCTAGAACGTAGAACTACTTAAACCTATCTAACATAAGGACATCACACAACACCCACTCATCACGAGGCAGAGAAAATCCCTGACCCCGCCGGGAATCGAACCCGGGAACCCGGCCGTGGGAAGCGAGAACGCTACCGCACGACCACGAAATGCTGGCCAAGGGAAGTATCCAGACGTCTCGCAGTGAACCAAAGCGATGTTGTTCGGACATGGAGGAGATACAGAGAGACAGAAACTGTCGATGACATGCCTCACTCAGGCCGCCCAAGGGCTACTACTGCCGTGGATGACCGCTACCTACGGATTATGCCTCGGAGGAATCTTTACAGTTACGCCACCATGTTGAATAATGCTTTTCGTGCAGCTACAGGACGTCGTGTGACGACTCAAACTGTGCGCAATAGGCTGCATGATGCGTAACTTCACTCCCGACGTCCATGCCGAGGTCCATCTTTGCAACCACAACACCATGTAGCGCGGTACAGATGGGCCCAACAACACGCCGAATGGACCGCTCAGGATTGGCATCAAGTTCTCTTCACCGATGAGTGTCGCATATGCCTTCAATGCGTTTTTGGAGGCAACCGGGTCACACCCTAGACACACTGTACAGCGAGTGCAGCAAGGTGGAGGTTCCCTTCTGTTTTGGCGTGGCATTATGGGGGGCCGACATACACGGCTGGTGGTCATGGAAGGCGCCGTAACGGCTGTACGATACGTGAATGCCATCCTCCGACCGATAGTGCAATCATATCAGCAGCAGTGAGACAATCTGGACCAACAGTGCCTTGATGAACTTGTGGATAGTAAGCCGCGACAAATACAGCCGGGGCATCAATGCAAGAGGACGTGTTACTTTAGTAATTGAGATACCGGTGTGTACAGCAATCTGGACTACCACCTTGAAGATCTCGCTGTATGGTGGTACAACATGCAATGTGTGGTTTTCATGAGCAATAAAAAGAGCGGAAATGATGTTTATGTTGATCTCTATTCCAATTTTCTGTACAGGTTCCGGATGTGATGTGTGTATAGTTCCATCACAGTCCCCTAATTTAACTCGAGCAAATTCCATTCTTTATGTATTACTTCTGTTGATGGTCGTCCTAAAATATCTTATGAAGACACTATCAATTCCATTCAGCTGATCTTCCAATCCTTTGCCGTCTCTGACAAAATTACTGTGTCATTGGGAAACCTCAAAATTTTTCTTTCTTTTTCCTGAGCTTTAATTCCTTTGCCATATATCTCCGTGATTTACTTTACTGCTTGCTCAACGTACAGATTGATTATCATTGAGGATAGGCCACAAGCCTGTCTCACTCCCTTCTCAACTACGACTTCTCTTTCACGCCCGTCGACTTTCATAATTGCTGTCTGGTATCTGTACAAGCTGTAAATAAAGTTTCGCTCCCTATATTTCATACAAATTACCTTCAAAATTCCGAAGAATGTTGCCCAGTTAACTTTGTCAAAGGCTTTCTCTAATTTTAGAAATGCAATAAAATTTAAGTTTGCCTTTCCGATGTATCTTAAGATAAGACGTATTTTCCTCGTATGATCCTACATTTTTCCCGAACCCGAATTGACCTTCAACGAGGTCGACTTCTACTAATTTTTCCATTCTTCTATCAATAATTCGTGTTAGTATTTGGCAACCACGTCTTATGAAACTGGTAATGCTGTAATAGTGACGTAAGTCGGAACCTTGAGACGGTCCGGCTGTGTCGTCCTCCATGTTGGAATAAGAAATTATAAGAACAGCTGAGAAGCGGCAGTCACTGTCAGAAACTTGAGAGAGGGGGTTGGGGGGGGGGGGGGAGGCGTTCTTGTATTAATGGGAGTTGTAAACTGTTACAGAAAAGTTAGTATATAAGTTATGGGGCGACGCTGCAGCTTAAACGATCAGCGAACTGAGAAGCTGGTCAGTAGCAGCAGTAGCAACCACCAGAGAGTGCCGACGCAGAAAATTATTAATCGTACAAAAAATGTGTTAAATGAAACTACTGTATCGTAGTAACATTTATGTGGTTTGCTACTGTTTTATGAATAGACTACAACAGTTTTTGTGATAGTATTGAACCATTACAAAGTCTCGTTAGTGAAATGGCGCTTGTCTGTATAAATTGTTGCACAGTGCAGTGGTGTGCTTTTAAGTGTTGTTGCAAGTCATTTAATATATTATTTTTACTGGATTATATTTCGGAACGATAGCGAGAACGTATCACTTAATATTAGTGTTGGGTTGACCGGAGTTATTTCTGGACAAAAAAAAGTGATGTTCTTTCGTAAATAAGAATTCGTTTATTCGACGCAAGTGAAGTGTTCTGTGGTAGCGGTGATTTTACACCAGGCTTCGAACATTCAAGGTCACCCTCAGCAATTTCTGTGTAGTCAGAAACAGTAAAACAGTGCTGGAATACTATCGTGATGGTTGATAACTACGGGATAGTTACGCAGGTCTTGATTCATATTTAGTCCGCGTAGATCGATGACACGAACTAGGTGTGACTGGGTTCCTTAGGCAATGATTGACTGATAAAACAACGTACCCCAAATAAAGATACTGGACTGAGGAAGAGGGACGCTGCCACAACCTGCTTTATTTGGAGTTGGAACTACACTACTGGCTATTAAAATTGCTACACCACGAAGATGGCGTGCTACAGACACGAAATTTAACCGACAGGAAGACGATGATGTGATATGCAAATGATAGCTTTTCAGACCATTCACACAAGGTTGGCGCCGGTGGCGACACCTATAACGTGCTGACATGAGCAAAGTTTCGAATCGATTTTTCATACACAGACAGCAGTTGACGGACATTGCCTGGTGAAACGTTGTTGTGATGCTTCCCGTAAGGAGGAGAAATGCGTACCATCACGTTTCCGACTTTGATAAAGGTCGGATTGTAGCCTATCGCGATTGTGGTTTATCGTATCGCGACATTGCTGCTTGTGTTGGTCGAGATCCAATTACTCTAAGCAGAATGTGGAATCGGTGGGTTCAGGAGGGTAATACGGAACGCCGTGCTGGATCCCAACGGCATCCTATCACTAGCAGTCGAGATGACAGGCATCTTATCCGCATGGCTGTAACGTATCGTGCAGCCACGTCTCGATCCCTGTGTCAACAGATGGGGACGTTTGCAAGACAACAACCATCTGCACGAACAGTTCGACGACGTTTACAGCAGCATGGACTATCAGCTCGGAGACCATGGCTGCGGTTACCCTTGACGCTGCATGACAGACAGGAGCGCCTGCGATGGGGTACTCAACGACGAACCTGGGTGCATGAATGTCAAAACGTTATTTCTTCGTATGAATGCAGATTCTGTTTACAGCGTCATGATGGTCGCATCCGTGTTTGGCGACATCGCGGTGAACGCACATTGGAAGCGTGTATTCGTCATCGGCATACTGGCGTATTACCCTGCGTGATGGTATGGGATGCCATTGGTTACACGTCTCGGTCACCTCTTGTTCGCATTGGCGCCTCTTTGAACAGTGGACGTTGCATTTCAGATGTGTTACGACCCGTGCCTCTACCCGTCATTCGATCCCTGCGAAACGTTTCAGCAGGATAATGTATGACCGCATGTTTCTGGATACAGAAAATGTTCGATTGCTGCCATGGCCAGCACATTCTCCAGAACTCTCATCAATTGAAAACGTCTGGTCAATGGTGGCCGAGCAACTGGCTCGTCACTATACGCCAGTCACTACTCTTGATGAGCTGTGGTATCGTGTTGAAGCGGCATGGGCAGCTGTACCTGTATTGGCCATCCAAGCTGTGTTTGACTCAATGCCCAGGCATATCTCAGGATCTATGCACCCAAATTGAGCGAAAATGTAATCACATGTCAGTTCTAGTATAATATATTTGTCCAATGACTACCCATTTATCGTCTTCATTTCTTCTTGGTGTAGCAATTTTAATGGCCAGTAGTGTATTACATTCATCTTGAAGTCTATCTCATATATCTTGCACACCACGTGGGTTAGTTTTATCACTGATGACTCAACGTTATAGGCGTAGAAATATTGCATCTGTCCTGCGACATTTCCTGATAGCGGGAATGACTCTCCAACCGGTAGGCACCTTTCGTTGCTCCAGCAATCTACCAATAGCTACTGGTATTCGCGAGCTAGTTATTTCGCATAGTCTCTGTAGAACCTTGCAAGTATCTCATCTGGTCCAGATACCTCTCCGCCTCAGTTCAACGATCACTTATCTCAATGTCTTGCATTTTGACGTTTGTGCGATAATGGAAAGGAGGGGCCGCGGTGAAAGAGTTCCGGAAAACCAAATTTAGTTTTTCGGACGCCTCTTTATCTTCTTCCATTTCAGTGGCAGTTCAGTCATTCATTGACTGAATAGATTATTTGGATCCACTTACAGAGTTGCTGTTACACCAAACCGATCATGCTGTTGTTATTAAGTTCCGCTACCTCTAGTGAGAGTGGCATTACATCGTCACGAGAATAACTGGAAAGGAAGTGTACACTGGACGGGTTATAAATCATTTGAGTGATCAACCGAAGCGAAGTCTGCTGGGTCGCAATTTCAGTCAGCACTTACTTTAAGTGGCGTGAAACCAATCCATCGGTAATATGACTAGTGACGGTATGAATCACTACTTCCATGGGTGGACATTTAGTTTCAAACTTACTGGATAATTAGCACATTTGCTGATTTTTAAAAAATGCGTAAAAATGTCATCTGGTGACAGATCATAATAAAACATTATGTCAACCAGTAAAAAGTAGAGTTATTTTACGCTATTGGGGGAAAAATATACATAATACACTGAAGCGCCAGAGAAACCGTTATGGGCAGGCGTTGCAATCGGCAGCACCTATATAGGACAACAAGTGTCATGGCGAAGTTGTTAGATCGATTACTGCTGCTACAATGGCAGGTTGTTATGAAGAGATAAGAGAGTTTGAAGGTGGTGTCACAGTCGACGCACACTGGCGCTAATGACCGTAGCAGTTTTGCGTCCTATATATATATATATATATATATATATATATATATATATATATATATATATCGCTCGTGCGTCATAGTCATGAGACATGTACGACCATTTCACGAGTGTACTGTGAATATCAGGAATCCGGTAAAACGTCAAATCTCGACATCGCTCCGCCTGGGAAAAGACCCTGCAAGAACGGGACCAACGACGACTGAAGAGAATCGTTCAGCAAACCTTCCGCAACTTGCTCCAGATTTCAGTGTTGGGCCATCAACAAGTGTCAGCGTGCGAACCATTCAACGAAACATCATCGAAATGGGCTTTCGGAGCCGAAGGCCCTCTCGATTACGGTTGATGACTGCACGACACAAAGCTTCACGCCCCGCCTGGGCACGTCAACACCGACATTGGACTGTTGATAACAGGGAATGTGTTGCCTGATCGAAAGAGTCTCGTTTCAAATTGTAACGAGCGGATGGACGTGTATGGGTATGGAGATAACCTCATGAGTCCATGGACCTGCATGTCTACAGGAGATTGTTCAAGCTGGTGGAGGCTCTGTAATGGTGTGATACGTGTACAGTTGGAGTGATATGGGGCCCCTGATACGTCTAGACACAACTCTGACAGGTCACGCGTACGGAAGCATCCTGTCTCATCACTTTCATTAATTCATGTCTATTGTGCATTCCGACGGACTTGGTCCATTCCAGCGAGGCAATGCCATACCCCACACGTCTAGAACTGCTACAAAGTGGCTCCAGCAGCACTCTTCTGAGTTTAAACACTTCCGATGGCCACCAAACTCCACAGGCACGAACGTTATGTAGCATATCTGGGATGCCTTGGAACGTGCTGTTCAGAAGAGATCTCCAGCCCCTCGTACTCTTACGGATTTATGGAGAGCCCCAAAGGATTCACGGTGTCAATTCCCGCCAACACTATTTCAGACGTTAGTCGCGTCCACGCCACGTCGTGCTGCGGCACTTCTGCGTGCTAACGGGGCCCCTACACGATATTAGGCAGTTTTACCAGTTTCTTTGGCTCTTCAGTGTATTTACTTAAGTTTCACTGGACGGAACTCACAATGACTGAAGAGGAGAGCCTTGCGATTGCACAGAAGGATGTTTCCACTCGAGCAGTGAGAACAGAGAGAGCCCGGAGCTCAAAAGATGCACCCGCTGTCGCCTCAGACTTCCGCATTATGCTATGAGTTTGCTCAGGTGGGTCAGCGTTGTAGTCACCGATCCCGTAGAAACCCGATATTAGTTCCCTCCCTTTAGGAGCCAGTATTTCCGTATTAATACTTCGCAGCGGGCTAGTTTGCTTTCAGTATGCACTTTACCGATCTCGCTGGGGATCAAACCTATTTTTCAGTGTTCTTTTTGTAATTCACTAACCGTGCTTTTCAGTCACTGGACGTATTCGCATATTATTCACATAACATTGCTTTTATCGTGTCTCTCCATCTGTATCGCGGTTAGAGTCCATCATTAAAATCCTTTCTCCAAGTATTAAATGTTCAGTTGTTTATTTCAGTTGGAAATTCTTGTGTTTTACATTTCATTAGTAAACCTGACTGTTAATGTGACCGCTTGTTTCGGTAATGGATAACATTATCCCTCCTCTCATTAACATGTCAACGTGCGTGGTGTAGTACCTATATCGTAATGCTTGATGCCTATTAATTATCAATCAGTAACAAGTTTTCATTGTATGACAGTAGCGTTTCCCTTAATTAATACGTATGACTGTATGGGTGTCTCCCTTCTCTGTTGGTCACCAGAGATCGCACTCTAGCATCACTGGGGTATGCAAACAGCAAAGCGGTCACTGCACTCTAAGAAGCCCGATATAAAACTGTTCTTTTCTTGGCACGAAGTACGTTGTGCTTCAAAAAATGACTACTTCGTTGTAAGTGCGGCCTGCAAATTCCCGCGCATTATGACTCGTTGATAGGGTGAGAGTTTTCTCAAAACGTCAGTAGCACGATGGTGCTGAACCGCGCAAACGCTACGGTCGCAGGTTCGAATCTTGCCTCGGGCATGGATGTGTGTGATGTCCTTAGGTTAGTTAGGTTTAAGTAGTTCTAAGTTCTAGGGGACTGATGACCTCAGATGTTAAGTCCCATAGTGCTCAGAGCCATTTCAACCATTTTTTTTGCTGTTTAAGAAGTGCTGTTATTTATTTTTCCTTCAAGGAATTTGAATATAATAGTATGACGAAAGTGATAAAAACAAATATACCCTTTATGTTACAAAATACCCTACACTCACACTAACACACACAAATATTAATTTATAATAATGGAATAAATGAAAACAATTCTTTTCCTTGGTCATGCACAAATGTCGGTCACACATGATGCAATATGACTTGGTCCTCCTCCTGTAGTGTTCATATCTGTAAGATCAAGATTGTCACCCACTGCAGGACAATGGTAATAACCATCGTAACGTTTCTCCACAACTGGTTTTGCTAATGGAGTGTAAATTTTTCATTGTTTTTTTCTTCTCAAGATGTTCATTTTCACGATCATTGTCATTTTATGCATCATTTGTCTTTTTCTCTGGTGCTGATACCAGTTCCTGTGCAATGGCCATGCGCAGTTGTGCAAATCCGGGATACTTCTTTTAGGAACTTTATTTTCTCTGCAATATTCTCTGTACTGCAACCAACTGCTGACAGTGCTCAAGTCAAGATATGTGTGTGTGAAATCTTATGGGATTTAACTTCTAAAGTCATCAGTTTCTAAGCTCACACACTACTTAACCTAAATTATCCTAAGGACAAATACAGCTGGCCGGTGTGACCGAGCGGTTCTAGGCGCTTCAGTCTGAAACCGCGCAACCGCTAAGGTCGCAGGTTCGAATCCTGCCTCGGGCAGGGATGTGTGTGATGTCCTTAGCTTAGTTAGGTTTAAGTTGTTCTAAGTTCTAGGGGACTGATGACCACAGATGTTACGTCCCATAGTGCTTTGACAAACACACACACACATGCGCGAGGGAGGACTCGAACCTCCGCCGGTACCAGCTGGCTCATGTCAAGAAAGTGAAGTACTGATTCTAGAGTTGATTTCCTTGTTTTGAACCTATCTCTATAACTCTACATCTGTCGAATCCTCCAAAATAAGTTGTATTATTTCTTCATCTGTTAAACCTAAAATGGCTCTGAGCACTATGGGACTTAACTTCTGAGGTCATCAGTCGCCTAGAACTTAGAACTACTTAAACCTAACTAACCTAAGGACATCACACACATCCATACCCGAGGCAGGATACGAACCTGCGACCGTAGCGGTCGAGCGGATCCAGACTGTAGCGCCTAGAACCGCTGGGCCACCCAACCGGCTAACCCTAAAAGACAAAAGAATATTTTATTTTTGTATAAAAACCAAACCAGCACTATTTGTTCAAAGACTTTAGTGCGAATATTTACTATACTGTCCGAATATGAAAGTGAGGTTAGCATCAAAGCTTGGCGTCATTAACATCTGAGACGAACGATCATGCTACTCCAAAATTTAAACATTTGTAAAATCAGCTGGCACTTCATGCACTTGTTTAGGCACATGTGCATGTTAAGTGAAACATTCTCAGTGTAAAATAATGCAGCATTGCCTTAAATTAATGAAATGGAGGAAAATACATTGTATTTACCTCGCAGACGCATGGCTGTATCTTCTCGTGGAAGTTTGAAGTCATCTGCTGCGCTCTGCTGGTCGCATTATGAAACAAAACAGCTACTAAACGCAATCCGGGGGCTAGCACAGTCGTCGCAGTCTGGAGTGAGACAGAAAAGTGACGCATTTGAGGCACGGAAAATTTAAAACCAAGCCCACGCGATCGTGCGGGTCAGGGTGGAGGGGGTATCCAGAGACGTTCCGAACAAACTCTCTGACTACTGCCAAAGAAGCTAAATGAGGAACTTTAAGTGCCAAGACGACACGAAGGGAATTCACAGAAACGCATATTTAGCACGGTGCAGTGACTTTTCGAAATAAAAGCTGTGTCATTTGATGTAGAAAGTACCCGGCCTGAAATGAAGCCCTAGAGATTTTATTCTCAGATGAGATCCTCTTGGAAGGCAGCGCCGTCCATTTGGAAGGCTATCAGCTCCTTGCGCGCTCCTCTCTCCTATTAACGGGTCGTAAACGCCGCATGGATCCTCGTTAACCGTGAAGTATAAGCTCGGCGTCTACGGGCATAACAGCGCCCGAGGCTAAGAGGGAGGCAACGTCGTGCCAGGAGCTTATGAGGCCTGTTGTGCTGGCAGAGGGAAAACCTTGTCTCGGTTGAGTGTCGGACAGTCCAGCACACATTGAAGAACTTATAGATGCTGTTTTTGGGGGAGTATTTCTACCTCATACCACAACGCTGTCTTCAGATCATTTTTTTTATCCTTCTTGTCGGTTCAGATGTGCCGACCGCGTCTCAAGCAATCACGAAACGTGCTGACAAGTCTGTATATAGGGTGGTCCATTGACAGTCACCGGGCCAAATATTACACGAAATAAGCATCAAACGAAAAAACTACAAAGAACGAAACTCGTCTAGCTTGAAGGGGGAAACCAGATGACGCTACTAGATGGCGCTGTCATAGGTCAAACGAATATCAACTGCGTTTTTTTTTAAAATAGCAACCCCCATTTTTGTTACATATTCGTGTAGTACGTAAAGAAATATGAATACTTTAGTTGGACCACCTTTTCCGCTTTGTCATAAATGGCGCTGTAATAGTCACAAACGTATAAATACGTGGTATCACGTAACATTCCGTCAGTGCGGATGCTATTTGCTTCGTGATACATTACCCGTGTTAAAATGGACCGTTTACCAATTGCGGAAAAGGTCGATATAGTGTTGATGTATGGCTATTGTAATCAAAGTGCCCAACGGGCGTGTACTGTGTATGCTGCTTGGTACCCTGGACGACATCATCCAATTGTCTGGACCGTTCGCCGGATAGTTACGTTATTTAAAGAAACAGGAAGTGTTCAGCCACAAGTGAAACGTCAACCAAGACCTGCAATAAATGATGATGCCCAAGTAGGTGTTTTAGCTGCTGTCGCGGCTAATTCGTAAATCAGTAGCAGACAACAAATGTGTGTGAAATCTTATGGGACTTAACTGCTAAGGTCATCAGTCCCTAAGCTTACACACTACTTAACCTAAATTATCCTAAGGACAAACACACACACCCATGCCCGAGGGAGGACTCTAACCTCCGCCGGAATCAGCCGCACAGTCTATGACTGCAGCGCCTGAGACCGCTCTGATAATCCCGCGCGGCAGTAGCAGACAAATTGCGCGAGAATCGGGAATCTCAAAAACGTCGGTGTTGAGAATGCTACATCAACATCGATTGCACCCGTACCATATTTCTACGCACCAGGAATTGCATGGCGACGACTTTGAACGTCGTGTACAGTTCTGCCATTGGGCACAAGAGAAATTACGGAACGATGACAGATTTTTTACACGCATTCTATTTAGCGACGAAGCGTCATTCACCAACAGCGGTAACGTAAACCGGCATAATATGCACTATTGAGCAACGTAAAATCCACGATGGCTGCGAAAAGTGGAACATCAGCGACCTTGGCGAGTTAATGTATGGTGCGGCATTATGGGAGAAAGGATAATTGGCCCCCATTTCATCGATGGCAGTCTAAATGGTGCGGTGTATGCTGATTTCCTACGTAATGTTTTACCAATGTCACTACAAGATGTTTCACTGCATGACAGAATGGCGATGCACTTCCAACATGATGGATGTCCGACACATATCTCGCGTGCGGATGAAGCGGTATTGAATAGCATATTTCATGAGTGGTGGATTTGTCGTCGAAGCACCGCACGTTCACCAGAGCTGACGTCCCCGGATTTCTTTCTGTGAGGCAATTTTAAGGATATATCCCATCGTGATCCACCGACAACGCCTGACAACATGCGTCAGCGCATTGTCAATGCATGTGCGTACATTACGGAAGGCGAACTACACGCTGTTGAGAGGAATGTCGTTACACGTGTTGCCAAATGCATTGAGGTTGACGAACATCATTTTGATCATTTATTGCATTAATGCAGTATTTACAGGTAATCACGCTGTAACAGCATGCGTTCTCAGAAATGATAAGTTTACAAAGGTACATGTATCACATTGGAACAACTGAAATAAAATGTTCGAACGTACATACGTTCTGTATTTTAATTTAAAAATCCTGCCTGTTATCAACTGATCCTGTAAACCTGTGAGCCATATGTTTGTGACTATTACAGCGCCATGTATCACAAAGCCACAAAAAGTGATGCAACTAAAACATTCATACCTCTTTACGTACTACACGAATATGTAATAAATAATGCGAGTTGCTATTTAAAAAACGCAGTTGATATCCGTTTGAAATATGGTAGCGCCATCTAGCGGCCAACCATAGCGCCATCTGGTTTCCCCCTTCAAGCTAGACAAGTTTCGTTCTTTGTAGTTTTTTCGTTTGACGCTTATTTCGTGAGATATTTGGCCCGGTGACGATCAATGGACCACCCTGTATAAATATGTGTTTGGGATTCCCAGTTCTACCACGGATAAAGCACTCGGGTTACTTTGGGTTACCTCGTTTGTGGATTAAGTACGTATGGCTACGGCTTTTCCATTGAATGTCTTTGTGTCTTTCCCTACTTCTAGTTTAAGTAGTTCCCTTTTAAATGTTTCGGAGCCTATCACTCTTACGATTTTAACGTTTGGACTTCTTCGATGACTCATTACCAATCGTATAATCAAATAGTAATGATTTTTTCCGCTAATTTACGAGCAAGACGGTAATGGTAGCGTTCAGACTACGTCACTGCCGCACGCGAGTGCAGCACTGCTGAAGCACAAGTCGTGGGTTGCTTCGTCCCTGGCGCTGCTACAAAGAGGAAATGATTCGTTTGTACTCTCGTGGATAATGGGGTTGGGCACGGAAACACACGGACCAAATAACAATCCAGAAAATTTGCAATTGAGACTGAAACCTGGAGTGCCACATGAGATCTGCAAGACGACTATTACAGCAAGGAGGTCGCAAAGAAGGATTTGCGGCAATCCATCACAGAAAAAGCCTAAACAAGTTTCATTGACCATGTCAATAATAGAGAGAAACTTAGCCGGTAGTAAAAGTAATGTTTATTTCCACCAAGTATCAGTAATACAGGAAATATTGCTATAGCGAAAATATTTTACGAGTATAGTACATGCAAAATTGTATTTGAAGCAAACATCTCGGCTTCATGTTAAGCTTCACTTTAAATTCCATGTACAATTAACTCATTTCCATTCACCTTCATTCATGAAGTAATCATGAAATGTGTTCGGATGCATTTATTGACACTTCCGGGTAGAGATTTGTCTTCTGTTATCTCACCCCCCAGCACAGCAGCGCAGAGTACACTAATGACCATTAAAATTGCTACACCAAGAAGAAATGCAGATGATAAGCGGGTATTCATTGGAGAAATGTATTATACTAGAACAGACATGTGATTACATTTTCACGCAATTTGCGTGCATAGATCCTGAGAAATCAGTACCCACAACAACCACCTCTGGTCGTAATAACGTCCTTGATACGCCTGGGCATTGAGTCAAACAGAGCTTGGATGGCGTGTACAGGTACAGCTGCCCATGCAACTTCAACACGATACCACAGTTCATCAAGAGTAGTGACTGCCGTATTGTGACGAGCCAGTTGCTCGGCCAGCATTGACCAGACGTTTTCAATTGGTGAGAGATCTGGAGAACGTGCTGACCAGGGCAGCAGTCGAGCATTTTCTGTATTCAGAAAGTCCCGTACAGGACCTGCAACATGCGGTCGTGCATTATCCTGCTGAAATGTAGGGTTTCGCAGAGATCGAATGAAGGGTAGAGCCGCAGTTCGTAACACATTTGACATGTAACGTCCACTGTTCAAAGTGCCGTCAATGCGAACAAGAGGTGACCGAGACGTGTAACCAATGGCACCCCATACCATGACGCCAGGTGATATGCCAGTATAGCGATCACGAATACACGCTTCCAATGAGCGTTCACCGCGATGAGGCCAAACACGGGTGCGACCATCATGATGATGTAAACATAAATTGGATTCATCCGAAAAAATGACGTTATGCCATTCGTGCACCCAGGTTCGTCGTTGAGTACACCTTCGCAGGCGCTCCTGTCTGTGATGCAGCGTCAAGGGTAACCGCAGCCATGGTCTCCGAGCTGATAGTCCATGGTGCTGCAAACGTCGTCGAACTGTTCGTGCAGATGGTTGTTGTCTTGCAAACGTCCCCATCTGTTGACTCAGGGATCGAGACGTGGCTGCACGATCCGTTACTGCCATACAGTTAAGATGCCTGTCATCTCGACTGCTGGTGATACGAGGCCGTTAGGATCCAGCACGGCGTTCCGTATTACCCTCTTGAACCTACCGATTTCATATTGTGCTAACAGTCATTGGATCTCGACCAACGCGAGCAGCAATGTCGCGATACGATAAACCGCAATCGCGATAGACTACAATCCGACCTTTATCAAAGTCGGAAGCGTGATGGTACGCATTTCTCCCCCTTACACGAAGCATCGGAGCAACGTTTCACCAGGCAACGCCGGTCAACTGCTGTTTGTGTATGAGAAATCGGTTGGAAACTTACCTCATGGTTCAAATGGCTCTGAGCACTATGCGACTTAACTTCGGAGGTCATCAGTCCCCTAGACTTAGAACTACTTAAACCTAACTAACCTAAGGACATCACACACATCCATGCCCGAGGCAGGATTCGAACCTGTGACCGTAGCGGTCGCGCAGCTCCAAACTGTAGCGCCTAGGACCGCTTGGCCACACAGGCCGGCCAAACTTTCCTCATGGCAGCACGTTGTAGGTATCGGCACCGGCGCCAACCTTGTATGAATGCTCTGAAATGCTAATCGTTTACATATCGTAGCATCTTCTTCCTGTCGGTTAAATTTCGCTCCTGTAGCACGTCATGTTCGTGGTGTAGTAATTTTAATGGCCAGTAGTGTATGTCCCGTATCTTTCCCTGACGAAGTTATATAGAAAGCATCAAGTTTCTAATGTAATTTTTGCCGAATCTTGTTCAATGATGTATTCGCCACCTATTGCACACTATTTCACATAAGGTGGAAAGAACTTGTAGGGGCAGTAGCGTCCATCTGCAGCGCCGATCACCCTCTGTAACAACGTCACTAACGCCTGCGCCAACGCTGCTTGTCAACCACCGAGCAGTGCTGCTAGGCGGCCCCTTGTGAAGCCGGCCTGTGTCGAACCTCTCGGCCGCCAGCAAAACAACGCCTCTGCGATCGACTATGTCCATCCTAAACCCATCGATTCCGTATTTGCCGGACATTCGTGGAATCCCGCCCGAAGCGACCAGCGATATCGCAGAACGAGAACCCGTCGTTTCTGTCGGCTACGATATTGCCGCTGTCGAATTCCGGTAAATGTCAGTAGACGCTTCTCCTCCTTCCACGAGGCATAACAGTTTCCTCCAACAACCGTCATTTAAATGGCAACTTCGAAAGTGAAATCTACACAGTAATGTTTCTTTGTTTACATAACGCTGATGGTATCACTTTTACTTATTTTGTTCTGAAATGCTAATCATCTACATATCCAAGCTTGTCGAACACTTGTCGTCAGTCTGACATTTGCTGCATGTTGCCATGATATAGTACTTGCAATGGCCAGCAGTGTATACGTATGTACATCTCTGGTATTGATATGTATCCGCAGCTTTATGCTTTGGGCGGTGTTATGTCTTTGAGTAGCTATTTGCCATGTAGATACAATGAGGAGAGTAGTCAATATGTCCAAATTCACCACCTCAGCTCTGGAGGAAGTTGTGGTGTCACTGGCAGACACCACACTTGCTAGGTGGTAGCCTGTAAATCGGCCGCGGTCCGTTAGTATACGTCGGACCCGCGTGTCGCCACTATCAGTGATTGCAGACCGAGCGCCACCACACGGCAGGTCTAGTCTAGAGAGACTCCCTAGCACTCGCCCCAGTTGTAGAGCCGACTTTGCTAGCGATGGTTCACTGTCTACATACGCTCTCGTTTGCAGAGACGACAGTTTAGCATAGCCTTCAGCTACGTCATTTGCTACGACCTAGCAAGCACCCATAGTGCTCAGAGCCAAACACTTCCTCTCCGGTCTTCCTTATAACAGCACTATTTATTTTTCACCACTCCTGCAAACTCTCTGCCAATTTTACCTTTCCCAGTACTTTTTCACTAAACTCCTTTCTTAAATTTTTATCCTTTAATCTCCACCACTTAATTTTCCTTTCACAATGATTTATGTGCCTCTGTCTTTTGCATCCTTTCATCTCACAATCCGCTACAATCAACTTATGTTGTGTTGCTATTCCTTCACCGTATATGACCTTAGTATTTCGCACCTCCCCACTATTTTTCCTTCCACATAATATGTAATTAATTTGGCTTTTTTTCGCCACTCCTGTATGTTATTAGTTTTTCTCTTTTTCTTTGGCAGTAGGTATTCGTAATCACTAGATCAAAAACCACTGCAACTCCACTATCTTTTTTCCTTCCTCATTTCTCTCGCCGTACCCCTATCCTCCATGCCACCTCTCTTCCCCACCTTTCCTTCCACCAACATGACCATTTAGATCCCCTCCGATTATCACTCTTTCATTCTGAGAAGAGATTGTAAGACGAAAATTCACAAAATTAAAATCTAAAATAATGAAAATTAATGTATTCCAATTAAATCAGACGATGGTGACGGAATTAAATTAGTGAATAATTAGTCCATAATTCTTTTATATTTGAGCTGCGAAATGACTAGCGATAGCCGAAGAAGATAGCATGGTAGCATATAAGAGACAGACAGGCAATAGCAAGAAAGAAGATTTTTTTAACATAGAACATAAATTACAAATAGCAAGGAAAAACAATTTTTTAACATCTAACATAAATTTCTGGAAGCACTTATCACACTGAAGTGGAACGTGAGCACTAAACAGTTCAGACAAGACGACAACACAAACTTTTGAAATGTGATGCTATAGACGAAAGCTGAAGATTTGATAGTAGTCGAATAACTACACTGGTGTGCAAAACTTGACCGGCCGAGTGGCCGAGCGGTTCTAGGCGCTACAGTCTGGAACCGCGCGACCGCTATGGTCGCAGGTTCGAATCCTGCCTCGGGCATTGATGTGTGTGATATCCTCAGGTTAGTTAGGTTTAAGTAGTTCTAAGTTCTAGGGGACTGATGACCTCAGAAGTTAAGTCCCATAGTGCTCAGAGCCACATGAACATTTTGATCATCTGATGACTTTACAAGACGGTAAATGACAGCATCATTTGCAAACAATATAAGACGGCTACTCAGATTGTTTCCTACATCGTTAATGTAGATCAGGAACAATAGAGGGCCTATAACACTTCCTTGGGGAACGCCGGATATTAATTCCGTTTTACTCGATGACTTTCCGTCCATTACTACTAACTGTGACCTTTCTGACAGGAAATCACGAACCCAGTCGCACAACTGAGGCGATATTCCATAGGCACGCGATTTGGTTACAAGACGCTTGTGAGGAACGGTGTCGAAAGCTTTCTGGAAATCTAAAAATATGGAATCAATTTGACATCCCCTGTTGGTAGCACTCATTAATTCATCGGTATAAAGAGCTAGTTGTGTTTTGTAAGAACGATATTTTCTGAATCCGTGCTGACTATGTGTCAATATATCGTTTTCTTCGATATACTTCATAATGTCCGAATACAGTATATGTTCCAAAACTCTACTGCAAAATCGACCTCAGTGATATGGGCCCGTAATTCAGCGGATTACTCCTACTTCCCCTTTTTGGGTATTGGTCTGACTTGAGCAATTTTCCAGTCTTTGGGTACGGATCTTTCTGTGAGCGAATGGTTGTATATAATTGCTAAATATGGAGCTATTTTATCAGCATTCTCTGAGAGGAACCTGACTGGTATACAATCTGGACCGGAGGCCTTGGCTTTATTAAGTGACTTTAGCTGCTTAGCTACACCGAGGATTTATACTTCTATGTTTCTCTTCTTGGCAGTTGCTCTTGATTGGAATTCGGGAATATTTACTTAGTCTGACTTGGTGAAGGAGTTTCGGAAAACCGCCTTTAATAACGATGCTTTAATGGCACTGTCATCAGTGACTTCACTGTTGTTATTGCGCAATGAAGTTATAGATTCGTCTTGCACTGGTGTGCTTTATGTATGACCAGTATCTCTTTGGGTTTTTTGCCAGATTTGGAGACAGAATTTCGTTGTGGAAATTATTAAAAGCATCTTGCATTGAAGTTAGCTCTATATTTCGAACTTCTGCAAAACTTTGCCAGTCTTCGGGATTTTACAATCTTTTAAATTTGGCATGCTTTTTTCGCTGCTTCTGCAACAGCGATCTGACCCGTTTTGTGTGCCAAGGGGATCAGTACAACCACTTATTAATTACGCCCCTGCAATGTTATACGAGGGTTGGAATACGTTATGCACCCAGGAACGCTGACGACCTTGATCGTCTGGGTGGTCCACGTGTTACAGTGTGGGGAGGTATAACACAGCAAGGCCGTACTGATTTCCAAATCTTTGAGCACGATACACTCACCGGTCAACATTTTGTGACGGTGTACTCCTTCCACACGTGCATTCGGCCCTGACCATACTGTTATGGATTGCAGTACGCGACCACATCGAACCACTAAGGTGGAGCAGCCCTTTCCTCTAACTTAAATCCCATCTAGCACGTCGGGGATGCATTGGAAAGACGTCCACGTGGACCAATGACCATCCAGCAGCAGTTAGCCATGCTAGTGGAGGAACGGAGCAAAAAAAGGTTCAAATGGGTCTGAGCACTATGGGACTTAGCTTCTGTGGTCATCAGTCTCCTAGAACTTAGAACGACTTAAACCTAACTAACCTAAGGACATCCCACATATCCATGCCCCAGGCAGGATTCGAACCTGCGACCGAAGCGTTTGCGCGGTTCCAGACTGAAGCGCCTAGAACCGCTCGGCCACTCCGGCCGGCAGGAACGGAACAGCCTGTTACAAGGACTCCTTAGCAATCTTATGACCAGCATTCGAACATACTGCAGAGCATACTTTGCTGTCCGTGGTGATTACACAACCTGTTAAGAATCATGTGCTGCCTCTTTCAATGCCCAGCGAACGGAGATAAAACACGGCGACTACAGTGTAATTGTTGTCTTTGAATGAAACTCACAGTTATCTTTGTTTCACACCGTTTTCCTTTACTATGCAGTAACAGTTCTTTCTATGTGTCATCGAGTTATGTTACTTCGCAGTGACACATCATGCCAGAGTTACTTTCGCCCCTAACTTTTGCACACCATAGTAAGCAGGAAGTACTGAATGGAACTGAAGAGAAAAGAAAATTCTGGGCACAACTTGATTAAAAGAAGGGGTCAATTGTCAGGAAAGGTGCTGAGGCATCAAGGAATAATCAGTTCAGGTTCAAATAATTGTAGGTTTCAGTAGTTTCGACGAGTTGAAGAGGATAGACTACCGTGTAGAGTTGCATCGAACCAGTTTTCAGACAGAAGGACACAACAGCAACAATACACTTATCGAAAAAAATGTATTCAGTAGATAAGCATCAGCCTGCCAGAAATATTTCCGATAGCTGTTGCCGTTTAGTAAGATAAGTGTACATTTTAACGGGCCTCTTGCAAAGCGCGTCAAATTATTTCATGTGTATGCAGCGGAACAGCAAAACTGTGACGCTGATTTGCGGACGGCGGCCGTTGTGTGCGCAGCAGTTCGTGTGGAACGAGTTCAGCGACGAGTACTCGGCGACGGACCGCCGCTACGCCTACTACCCCACCGTGGTGATCAACGAGCGCCTGTACGAGCTCAAGGTCTCCGACATTCCCGTCATCCCCTACTTCCCCGTCAACTCGTTCTGCGAGTGGGCGGACTTCCGCTTCTACGGACTCAGGAGCGCCAACGCGTACGTGCTGGTGAGTACGGGGTGTAAGCAGCGGCGTTCCCAGCTCCACTTCGCTGGTGAGTACGGGGTGTAAGCAGCGGCGTTCCCAGCTCCACTTCGTATCTGCTGTCTTTCGCACAAGTCTGCAAACCGAAACAGAGACCTGGTCAGGGCGGCTACAACATCAAGTTTAAGCCTGAGCAGCAGGTAGAGGAAAGTGCCAACAGTTCATAATCCGTCATTCTTAGAAGTCCAGCATTGTCACGTCCATCTGCAGGGTGTCTCAGGATTCAGTGATATGACAGAAACCCTCATTTGATATGAAATATTTGATACGGATATACACCCTATTCCCCATGGTTTCCGAAATACCCTCTTAAGACAAAAAAATCACGCACCATGAAGGAATTATTCGAATGGGACGGAAATCTGTAGATGTGATGCAAACATACAGACATGAAAATAATTGCAACTTCAGCAAAATTGGATGATTTACTCAAGACTGGGATACTCTCATTCAAATTCTACAGGTGACAGGGGTAAAACACAGGGAGCGAAAGGCTACGTACAATTTGTACAGAAACCAGATGACACTTATAAGAGTCGAGGGGCATGAAAGAGAAGCAGTGGTTGGGAAGGGAGTGAGATAGGGTCGTAGCCTCTCCCCGATGTTCTTCAATCTGTAGATTGAGCAAGCAGTAAAGGAAACAAAAGAAAAAATCGGAGTAGGTATTAAAATCCATGGAGAAGAAATAAAAACATTGAGGTTCGCCGATGACATTGTAATTCTGTCAGAGAAAGCAAAGGACTTGGAAGAGCAGTTGAACGGAATGGACAGTGTCTTGAATGGAGGATATAATATGAACATCAGCAAAAGTAAAACAAGGATAATAGAATGTAGTCGAATGAAGTCGGGTGATGCTGAGGGAATTGGATTAGGAAATGAGACACTAAAAGTAGTAAAAGAGTTTTGCTATTTGGGGAGCAAAATAACTGATGATGCTCGAAGTAGGGAGGATATAAAATGTAAACTGGCAATGGAAAGGAAAGAGTTCTGAAGAAGAAAAATTTGTTAGCATCGAGTATAGATTTAAATGTCTGGAAGTCATTTCTGAAAGTATTTGTATGGAGTGTAGCCATGAATGGAAGTGAAACGTGGACGAGAAATGGTTTGGACAAGAAGAGAATAGAAGCTTTCGAAATGTGGTGCTACAGAAAAATGTTGAAGATTAGATGGGTAGATCACATAACTAATGAGGAGATGTTGAACAGAATTGGTGAGAAGAGGAGCTTGTGGCACAACTTGACAAGAAGAAGGGACCGCTTGGTAGGACATGTTCTGAGGCATCAAGGGATCACAAATTTAGTATTGTAGGGCAGCGTGGAGGGTAAAAATCTTAGAGGGAGACCAAGAGATGAATACACAAAGCAGATTCAGAAGGATGTAGGTTGCCGTAAGTACTGGGAGATGAAGGAACTTGCACAGGATAGGGTAGCATGGAGAGCTGCATCAAACCAGTCTCAGGACTGAAGACCACAACAACAACAACAACTCAAGAGAAAGAGCTTCACAAACTGAGTAAATCATTAACGCATTGGTCCACCTCTGGCAATAATGCAGGCAGGCAGTTATTCGTTGTGGCGTTGATTGGTAGGGTTGTTGGTTGTGCTCCAGAGAGACGGCGTGCCAAATTTTGTCCAGCTGACATGTTAGAGCATCAAAACCTCGAGCTGGTTGGAGGGCTCAGCCCATAATTCTCCAAATAATCTTACTTGGGAAGAGCTCTGGTGACCTGTCTGTCTTCAGTGATGAGTCCCAATTCGAACAGAGCCCCAATGACTAGCGTCTGGAGACGCCTGGACTTTGATGGGATACCAATCTGTTGTCTGCATACTACCCGACAACCTGGAGTGGTAGCCTTGGCAGCCATTGCTCTTCACAGCAGGACCCGTACAGCACAGCATAACGTCGACGATATTCTACGCACCTTTTTGTTGCCTTCATGACAAGCCATACTTGGCTTAAAGTTCATCAAGGTAATACCTGCCGACACACAGCAAATGTGTGTCGGCAGAATTTCGTACGATGACCTGTCATCTGTTACATTACCAGATGGCAAGTTTGTGTTATTTGCAGATGATACAAACATTGCAATAAATAGTAAATCAAATATAAATTTAGAAAGGGCAGCTAATCAAATTTTTACTGTCATTAATAAGTGGTTCATAGCCAATTCACTGTCAATAAAATTTGAAAAGACCCACTATATGCATTTCAGAACTCCCAAGAGATTTCCTTCTGGTGTGTATAAAATATGATGACATAGAAATAGGAGAAGTTGAGAGTGTAAAATTCTTGGGATTACAACTTGATAATAAATTCAGTTGGGAGCAACATACTAACGAACTACTAAAACGCCTAAACAAGTCTGTCTTTGCAATGCGAATGATGTCAGACATAGGAGATAAGAATATAAAAAAACTGGCATATTTTGCTTATTTTAACTCCATTATGTTGTATGGTATCATAAATTTGGGGTAACTCAACAAACAGAAAAAAATTTTTAGTGTACAGAAGCGTATAATAAGAGTAATGTGTTGTGTAAAGCCAAGAACATCATGTCGAAACCTTTTCAAAGAATTGGGCATATTAACCACAGCTTCTCAGTATATTTATTCCTGAATGTAGTTTGTTCTAAATAACACATCTCTTTTTCCAACTAACTGCTTAGTACATAGTATCAATACTAGGAATAAGAACAATATACATAAAGATTTAAAATCACTTACTCTTGCCCAGAAAGGAGTCCAGTATTCAGCAACGCATATTTTCAATAAGTTACCAGCAAACATTAAGAGTATAGTTTCAGACAAAGCACAATTTAAACATAATTTAAAAGAATTTTTGGTGGCCAGCTCCTTCTATTCCATCCATGAGTTTCTCAACAAGTGTAGTAGACCATTTTAATGAAAATGTATTATACTTTAATTTTTGACAATATTTGGTTGTAACAGCCAAGTAACTACCTACTGTGTAAATGATGGATGTATGGAAAGCAGATGTAAGTCTTAAGTCTGTAAATAGTGGAAGTTTAATTTTAAATCTTTTATATAATCTGACTGTTCTTAACTGAGGATCATTGAAATGAATAATTTACTTTAGTCTTTGACAATACTTAGTTGTAATAGACAAGAAACTAGCAAATGTCTGAATGATGGTTTTAATGAAAGCAGATGTAAGTATTAAATCTGTAAATATTAGAAGCTTAAATTTAATTCATGCACATAATTTTACTGTTTATTGACTGAGGATCATTAAAATTAATGAAACCTAAGTTTTTCCAATTAAAGTTTTGTAATGTGCCTATCTGACTTGTTCCACACCCAGAATGATTCCCTCTTTTATGGCTCTGTGAAATGAATCATTAATCTAATCTCTAATCTAATCTACTACTTGTCTTCGTGCTTGTCGAACCATATCTTTGCAAGTACGGTCGATCGGTCTCTCCTCAATTTAGAACATTTGGAGCTTAATGGGCAGCTCTTCAAACAGCTCACGTTTTCGACTATCTAACGCAACAACTCCATCAGTCTAAGCCAAGCCGAATAAGTTCTGCAAGGGGGCCAGAGGAGGACCAACGTGTTACTGACTTGCTCAGTTTGTAATGCTCTTCCTCTCGGATAAATCATCCATTTTTTTCTGAGATTGTCATCATTTCTTTTTCGGCACATGTACATAACATCTACCGAGTTCCGTCCTATTGGGGCAATTCCTTCTTAAGTGTAACAATGTACATTAAATTTAATGTGTTCTATCTCGATAACCATCCGGAATAGGGCATGTGTCGATATGAAGCTTTTTGCTTCACGTAAGCATACTTGTAACATCCTTGAACATTAACGATTCCTCCTGGGACACCCAGTATACGCCAAGTGTCGTGCATGGCACAGTGATTAACCAATGGCCGTCACTTTTGCTTGGGACTACCCCGCGTGAAGTTTCACAATTCTCATTGGCGGTGTGTTGTGTGGGAGGCCATGGTCTGAATAAACCACAGGATGCCTTATTCTCGTGCTTCATTTTGTCGTATGAGCCAAAGAAGTATGCTCTTTTTCAAACCGTATCGCACTTGCGACGGCTCTTTTATTCCAGTTAACCCCCTTATCAAGACCATGACCGATATTTTTTTTTTTTTTTTTGGGTCGTTGATCGATCAAGCTCTCCGTGTCTTATGGCCAAAGTCCGCCTATTGTTACCCGGTAGCTGAGAATGACCATCTCATAAACGCCGCAGCTCGTCTACCTTTGCTGCCCTACTGTGTCCTATCTGTCAACAGAGTTTAATGATAGTGCAGGCACAGGTGTTTTGGAGCACATCGTTTAGCGCACATTGTTGAACATTGGCTTCGCAGCAGACGACCCTAGCTGAGTTCCCATGTTGATCCATCTTTAACACTACCATGTACTATTGCTGTATTATAACCTAAAAGATGGAGGCAGTAGTTCGTGTAATGAAATTATTTTTATTAAAGCAAATACAGTATAAAGAAGCAGAGCACTGTTACCCTCTGAAAGGAATTTTGTTATGTTGACTGTGATGTACCTAACGGAGGTAGCTTATCGGAAGTAAAAGTCACAATTACGTAAACATTTAAACAGTAACAAACAATAATTTACCTATCCACAGTGTCCAAATGATAATAAAAAACGGTCGCCAGCCTAATTAGGCATAAGAATGAGTAACATTCTTGTTCAAGAAACTGAAAATAAGTAACTTCAATGGGTAATCACAGCCTATACTTTGTCACCCAAGAGTGCAATGAACTCTGGAAACTGCATATGTTCACTTTAAAGTTGGAGCAGACAGAGCTGAACAAACTATTTGCATAAATATAACAGATAACGAAACACACTATTACCTTGAGGACTTAGTCAAACTGAATGGTCTCAATAATGTCACTCTTAATATTCATTGTAGAATCGTAAATTGGACGTAGGATCAATAGTACTTTTCAAACATATTCCTATCTGACTTGAAATATGGATATGGTTCACAGCAAAATTAGTTATTGTGCATAGATTAAGTCTCTCACTACCAAACAACTTTCTACTCAAAATGGAAATTACAAGGAATTCACTAACAGATTATTTCTCACTGTCTTTTGAATGAAGAAGTTACTGTTTTCATAGATAGTGGTCTTTCCATTAATCGTTATCTAGCATGAGCATAATAGACAAACTGTGGATCCTGTTTCATCAATAATATGTTTTTTAACATACAAGAGGAAGTCAATATTTTACAGAATTTGACTTGAGTATTAAGAGTAATTAAAACGTTCTATAATTAAGTAACTTTGTGCATTTGAAATACTTAATCTTGACCCCTGCAGCATAGCAAACTAAACACATTTTCAATATACTAAAGAAACAAGCCCTTAACAAACATGTACATGTAACTTTAAACAGTAATAGTTCTCAACTTTTACTGCAGTAGAACACAAGTTATTGTGGTTATAAGACAATAGCTCACCTTTACGTGATTTTCAACAGACTGCACTGTGATCATTTAATTTGCAAAACTCTATAAGCCACAGTTTTGAGAACATTCACTTTAGAAGTTGGTAACAAAATATTAATAAGCAGTTTTAATAGAAAAATTATTTTCAGCAAGCATCATTTACTATATTACTCTGTTCCGCTATATTAACTTTAACTTAGTTTCTTCTTACTATCTTCAAGTGGCATTAATTAGTAAAACATTGAGCTTTAATGTTCTTTCAATAAGGAGACTCGGTAATCACTTTAGTATGGGAACGATCCTAAGTGGAATGTGACGGAGGATAAATCAAGGTAGGTTTTCATAAATAGTCTTTTGGTTACCTTAGTATTGAAAACAAATAAATCATCCACATTAGCTGATCCTTCACTGTACATTTTTATAATTCCTTGGTTCCTTTTCAGTGATTTCGCAACGTGGTGGCTACTGCATGGTGGTAGGTGGATAAGGTAGAATCGCTGGACTCTGTTATTTCTTGGTGCCGATGATAAATACCAATTTCAGAATAGTTCCAGCTCTTTAGCCATCCATACGAGACATTGGAAAGCGTCACGAAAAGTCTCTCTCGGAACCAACATAATACACAACTTTTACGTGAGCAGTTGATTGTTTGGTAGGTAGTCGTCGACTGACTCTTGGCTACACATTTTTATCCATACCAACCACATTTTGCGCACGCTACAAAGTTCCGTTCCACAGAGGAACCACAACGCCTTTGACATACAAAATAACTAAGAACCCAAAGTGAAGGTCAGCATATTACAGTTTATTGATAATTGTTACTTATGGACCGTCTGACAGCAACTGAATAAAACAATTTTAGTGCCATACGCGTTTCGCCTTTATTTTCATCATCAGTGGCCTGGAATATGTACATATGTTAGCTATGTAATTTACATTTTCGTCACTGTGCCTATAGGTTATAAACAGTTCTGGTGGTTGGTATTTCCTATTAAGTAGTAATGTTTTCAACTACACTTACAGGTTGCGTGGACAATTTCTTACATATTACGCTTATATATATATATATATATATATATAAGGAGCGTAATGTGTAAGAAATAACCTACAGGCACAGTGACAAAAACGTAAATTAAATAGCTAACATACACTCCTGGAAATGGAAAAAAGAACACATTGACACTGGTGTGTCAGACCCACCATACACGGATGCACGCCAAGACCGTAGGATCCTACGCAGTGCCGTAGGAGACCGCACCGCCACTTCCCAGCAAATTAGGGACACTCTTGCTCCTGGGGTATCGGCGAGGACCATTAGCAACCGTCTCCATGAAGCTGGGCTACGGTCCCGCACACCGTTAGGCCGTCTTCCGCTCACGCCCCAACATCGTGCAGCCCGCCTCCAGTGGTGTCACGACAGGCGTGAATGGAGGGACGAATGGAGACGTGTCGTCTTCAGCGATGAGAGTCGCTTCTGCCTTGGTGCCAATGATGGTCGTATGCGTGTTTGGCACCGTGCAGGTGAGCGCCACAATCAGGACTGCATACGACCGAGGCACACAGGGCCAACACCCGGCATCATGGTGTGGGGAGCGATCTCCTACACTGGCCGTACACCTCTGGTGATCGTCGAGGGGACACTGAATAGTGTACGGTACATCCAAACCGTCATCGAACCCATCGTTCTACCATTCCTAGACCGGCAAGGGAACTTGCTGTTCCAACAGGACAATGCACGCCCGCATGTATCCTGTGCCACCCAACGTGCTCTAGAAGGTGTAAGTCAACTACCCTAGCCAGCAATATCTCCGGATCTGTCCCCCATTGAGCATGTTTGGGACTGGATGAAGCGTCGTCTCACGCGGTCTGCACGTCCAGCACGAACTCTGGTCCAACTGAGGCGCCAGGTGGAAATGGCATGGCAAGCCGTTCCACAGGAATATCTACGATCGTCTCCATGGGAGAATAGCAGCCTGCATTGCTGCGAAAGGTGGATATACACTGTACTAGTGCCGACATTGTGCATGCTCTGTTGCCTGTGTCTATGCGCCTGTGGTTCTGTCAGTGTGATCATGTGATGTATCTGACCCCAGGAATGTGTCAATAAAGTTTCCCCTTCCTGGGACAATGAATTCACGGTGTTCTTATTTCAATTTCCAGGAGGAGTGTATGTATATATTCCAGGCCACTGATGATACCTTGCAGAAAATAAAGGCGAAACGCGTATAGCACTAAAATTGTGTTTTATTCAGTTGCTGTCAGACGGTCCGTAAGTAAAAATTATAAATATACCGTAATATTACACGCAACTGAGGAAGACAGGACTACAAAAGTTAAAGGTCAGCAGCTTACTCAACAGCAACCAAACATATTAAATAAAACAGAACATTCGCATATATTGACATTTCTACTAAAAAATCATTCACACAGAAATTACAGTCATATACAGTAAGTTTTGTTCCATCCAAATTAGACAAAGAATGTAAATGACAGATACACTACATTGCATAGAATCAAACCATGACATCAAAGTTTTTACAAGGAAAGGAGTATACAATTTTGTGTTATCGATTCAATCAAACACATTTACAGAAGCTCAAGAATGGAATGTTGAACAAAACAGAAAGAAAAATGAATCAACAAAACGTATGTAGTGTCTAAGCTATGGTGTTACACATCGATATCGTCAATTACGATTTCAGTGGGCACGAGGTCATCGAAAATGGACTCTGAATCAAATGAAACGAGTCAAATGGTGGATAACTCGCGTTTCTTGTTGCACCAGGTCGATGGACGTATCTGACATGCCGTTATCCAGGCGAACAGTTGCTCAAAACATTCATCGCGCCCACGGACGCCGGTCGATCGGCGGTCGGGGTATGCTATGGGGGACATTCGCTTGGACATCAATGGCTCCTGCGGCAGTAATCGAAGGCACCAAGACAGATGTGCAGTGCATGAACATTATTGCAAAGCACTTGCATCCCTCCATTATTGATTCCTTTCTTGATTTCTTCCAGTAGGACAACTGACCATGTCATAGGGCCACAATAGAGCTACAAAGGTTTTAGCAACATGATAATTGATGGCTATCAAGCTCACCTGATCTGAACACGATGGAACACATATGGGACGCAGCTGGGCGCCATATCCGCTCAGGAAAACCACAGGATGGGAATTTAAGGAAATTGTGTGACCTGCACGTGGACATTTGTTGCCACACAGTTTGAAAAACTAGCAAGGACTTCTTAGAAGCTACGTCACGTAGAATTCGTTGCTGTAGTGATTTTCAGTTGAACCAACACGCTATTAAGCAAGTGCTCATAATGGTTTAGCTTATCAATGTATTAATCGAAAGCACTTTACTCTGCAAAATACAGGTTGATTCTTACAATAAAGTGAAAACAGCTTTAGTTAATATGGTATCTGTTAATAAGAAATAATACCGTTACGGGATTCAAAACGACTGATTCATACTCGAACTGATGTTCACACACACACACACACTCACTGGTCATACCGGACTCGAGAGTCCATTACAGCAGCAACGTATTTTCGCCATCTGTCCCTGTCTTGGGGTATTTCCTTCCATTCACCTTCAATACCTAGGCTCCTCAAATTAGCCTTCACATTGTCCTCCCATCTACGCCTCGGTCTCCCCACAGGATGTTTTCCCTCTAGGTGCCCTACCAGTACTCTGCGCGCTGCCCTGCCCTCATCCATTCGAGCTACGTGACCCGCCCATTGCAGCCTACGTGATTTAATAATACTCAATAGAGTTCGTGAACCTCTTCGTTATGCAGTTTTCGCCACTCTCCGCTAATGTCATCCCTTTTTGCTCCGAAAATTTTCCTCAAACGGCTTTTCATTTTGCACAGTGAGAGACCAAGTCTCACACCCATACAGCATAACTGGTAGAATAATAGTTTTGTATATTCTAATCTTTAAATTCCTAGACAATATATGTGATGTAAGTAATCTATTCAGTGAGAAGTAGCACTCATTTCCCGCCCATAATCTCTTCTTCAGTTCGGATTCAATCTCATTTCTCGAAGTGAAGTCCACGCCTAGATACTTAAATGTGTTCACTTTTTCAAACTGCATGTCTCCAACTCTTAACATTTCCTGATCTACTGCTGTTGGCATTCTAATAGTAACCAGGTATTTAGTTTTGTTTTCACTTATCCTTAGACCTACATCTTCATTAGCCTGGATTAACGCATTTGCATTTGCTGTTACAGATTCTTTCCTATCGCTAATGATGTTTAGATCATCTGCATACCCTAATATCTTAATATTTCCATTTAACTCCACACCCTCTGAATTATCTTCTGCCATTCGTACAATATATTCTATGACTGAATTAAAAAGTAGCGGGGACAGGGCATCTCCCTTCTTAAGTCCGTTCTTTATTACAAATTCTTCTGACTCCAATTTCCCCACGCGTACTCTACCTTTTGTGTTTTTCAAACTCGCTTCTATAAGTCTAACATACTTCTTTGGTATTCCAAGTTCCAAAAGAATTCTGTACAATTTTGATTGCAATACTGAATCATATGCTTTTGTAAAATCTATGAAAAGATTATGAACTGGTTTATTGTATTCCCATTTCTTTTCCAAAATTTGACCTATAGTTGATCTGTTCCTCCGAAAGCCAGCTTGGTAATCCCTCTTAATTTCATCTCCATATTGTGCAAGCCTGCTTAGCAGATTATTCGAGAAAATTTTGGAACATACTGGTAATAGCGATATCCCTCTATAATTACTACAATCTATTTTGTCGCCTTTCTTAAAAATTGGGATCAGAATCGACTCCTGCCACTCTTCAGGTATCATCTCTGAGTTCCATACTCTAGTTATCACTTTGTGAACTACTTCCACCAATTTCTGTCCCCCATTTTTAACTAATTCTGCAGCTCTGCAATCTGATCCTGGGGCTTTATGGTTTTTCAATTTGTCGATTGCATTTCTTACTTCCTTTAACGTTGGCTCAGGTATCTGGGGCTCTGCTGAATTTATTTCGTACGCCCGCTCTTTTCCTGCTTCCTGATGTACATTTAATTGATGCTCAAAATATGCCTTCCATTTACTTAATATAGCACTGGGGTCTGTCAGTATTCCCCCGGCATCCCCACGAAGGGCATTTGTCCTAGCCTTGAACCCCTTCCTATACCCATTTATGTTTAGGTAAAGTTCCCTAATGTTTTTTGTTTTTCTCTTTGTTTCCATTTTTTTAATCTGATTGTTCAAATAATCCCTCTTCTTTTCCCGTAACCTACGACCAACTTCCCTTCTCATGTTCAAGAACTCCTCTCGTTTTCTGTCTCCCATTCTATCCCAGTCTAATCGCGCTTTTCTCCTTTCCTCTACCAATTTGTTGCATTGCTCATCAAACCACGGTTTCCTCGTTTCTTCTTAATTGCCTCTTTCATATTATTCCTCACAGTGATCCACTGTTTATTTACATTCTCGTCTTGATCTTCGTGTGTCCTGAGAGCATCAAACTTATTTGAAATTTCTATCATGTGTCTTCTTTTAATGTTTTCATCATTTAGCTTGTCAGTGTCGAATCTAACAAGTTCTGCATTGTGACACTTTGATGTTGCTGTAGATAGCCGTTATTGAGCTTTGGCAACTACAAGAAAATGATCAAAATAGCAGTCTGCTCCCCTGAAAGTGCTAACATTTTCTATACTAGTGTGCCACTTCCGATCTACAAGAACATGATCAATTTGGTTTCGGGTGTGTCCATCCGGAGAGACCCAAGTTGCTGATGTTCGCGTTTAGAATTACATGTATTGCAGTTTATGCTGTACACAAGGTAATGTTTGATTTTTGTTGTGGCGAAAATTTCTTAGGATGGTGGTGCCACCAAAAATCTTGCCCCTTTTCATAGCACTGTTGCCCGGCTTTTAATAATTTCATATTTAGCAAATAGTAAACAAGTCTCCACACTTTTCTGAAATTTAGGACACCGGGAGTACAAATTACACACACATATATTCCAGCTGTTTTTACATTATTGTAAGAATAAACCTGAATTTTCTCATAGCCACTGCCTAACGTCAGTTTTCGTTCAAATTTTTTCTCCAAAAACTGTGATGTTTGTTTTTGATACACTACAACAATAAAGGACTTAAATACACTGATACACTGATATCAACCTCAGTCCAGGAAATAATGGAACACACTTACAATTGGTTCACATCCATCAATTTAACAAAATAATATTACAAAAGCTCACATTATACACTTTCAAACAAAGATAAATTCAGTACTAACACCCATTTATGAAACTGAAAATAAGCAACAGGTTTCTAAATATCGACCCATCTCCCTGTTTTCATTGTTATCAAATATTTTTCAGAAGATAGCTTACAACAGAATATTCAACAACTCATTTAATAATAGCTCAGTTCACCTTGCGTAACGAATTCTGTATTGAGAACGCAATTTAAGATCGCTCGTATTTTTATGATGGGACCGAACATGTAACAATATTGTGCTGATATTTTCTAAAATCTTGCTAGTGTTCTGACTGTGTAGATTATAGCACTCTACTCTAAAAACGAAATTTTGTGGTGTTAAAGGTATTCCCCTGGCAATTATTAGCTTAATAATAGAAAATAGCGGGCCGCAATAACTTATGACACCACAAGTATAGGACTAAATTTCTAACGAGAAAACAATAAATAAGGTATTCTGCTAGTTGCTGTACTTGGAACATTCCTGTTCTTTGACTTTCAGAAGTAATTTGTATGGGAAACTGGAGACCTCTCTAAAAATCTAATGTTTTCTGATGATACAATCGTACCGATAAAGTGCCCAGACACATCCACATTAGACACAGCGTAGAGAATAATGGTGCAGGCTTGTAGCTGGTTAAGAACAAACAGAGTACACCATAATGTTACGAAGTATTATGCAGTTACAGACAAAACAACATGAATTGTAAGAATCAGAAGTAGAGATCAATGATCACACACTGGACGGGGATCCAAGTGAGGTGTTCACAGGCGTCCAGAGAGATAAATTTGGAAATTTGTGGTAAGGACTGTGGGACCAAACTGCTGAGGTCATCGCTCCCTAGGCTTATGCACTACTTAATCTAACTAACGCTACGGACCTCCAACGGGGAGATCCGCGCGAACCGTATTAAGACGACCTAGACAGCACGGCTACCCTGCGCGGCTCCAGAGAGACAACAAACAGTGGGATGACACGAGCATGTGGCTAAGTTAACAAAAAGCGCAGCTCTTTCTACTTTGCGCTTAGAAATGCCCCTCACCTGCAGAAAGAATTACTGGCATATTTTGAGTACTATTGAGACTGTCGTGGTAGCTTCTGCTGTTGGTGCTGGAACCAGCTTGGCAGAGACATGGAGGCTGAACCGTGAATTTACTTTCAACTTTTTCTTAAGAATTTGCTTTATTTACTAGCAATTCATCAAGAATATTAATACATTTAATCACACCATGTGAGCGTGGAAGTAGTTGCCAGTGGGTAACTGATGAAAACAAATCAAATTTCTTTCAACAAATGGAAATTTTATTCCTGAAGCCTTTTCTTTAGAGACATTTAAACTCATAATCAGAAAGCACCCTCTAAATATCAAGTTACAATTTATTCAGAGACAGAAAGAACAAATTTTTGACAGTATGAGCTTTCGGGCTGAGAACCTTGCCGCTCCCTTTTGACACGGCTGTAGTCACGACCGCTCGCAACAACCTCTGAAAGACTACACCGGTGCAAATCTGCAACACACCAGATTACTTTAAACTAAAAATTTTAACAACTCACACAAGCACATAAACTATGCACCACGTAGGAGGGATGGAAATGGTTCAAAACACTAACATTAAAAGATTAACTTGCCACTGAAGGTGCAACTTGATTAAAAAAAAACTCTTACGGTGGAAGGATGGCAACTTTATATCCTAAAATACCCATTTAAATAAAAACTCATGAAATGCAGTCTTACATAAAATATACAAGGTTAGCGAAACATGCTCTACATTACACATATACCGCCTCTTAAGATGGTAGGCAAGATAAAAACATATTTCAGGAATTCGGCCGTTACACTTCAAGCAATAAATTCTTTAACGCCGAATCCGACAAACATGACAGAGGCAGCTATTAACTTACGGCAGACCGACTGACAAACAGACAGACACTAACTGCCTAACAAATGCGGACAGGAGACAGAAGAACAAGCTGGGGAAGAGAGACTGACCAAGAAAACAAGTAGAATTTAACAAGTAAATCAAACAACATATCATGAACCACTTAATTTCTAATAAACTGCGATGTCTGGCGAAGACCTGGCGCAACATCCCAAAAACGCTCTCCCGAACCGCCCGCTGCCAGCCGCTTCAATGGACGCAGGAAGGCGCGCCGTTCTCCCGTCTCACGGCGTCGCAGCTCGCACCGGCAGACCGATGTCGTGGGTTGACTCCTGTTGCTCTCGTGTCGGCCAAGAAGCCACTATCCCTTTCTATACGGTGCGGCCCACTGGACGCACGTGGCGACCTCACATGCGCCGCAGACTGGCGGCCTAACGCATAGTAGCACTCCGGACGACAGACAGACACTGACTGCCCCACACTGACCCGGCTAACCAACTGACCAGACTCGCCCCGACCGACCAACTGCCCCTGGCGAACTTATAGCGCCCCTTAAATGCACGTGAATAGGCAACCTTCCACCTTTTCCACCAGAGGGAGACACCAAAGCTGCGATTGCCACAGTGGCGCCACCGCCAGAAACGGAGGGTGACTGCATCACACAGCCGGCCGGTGTGGCCGAGCGGTTCTAGGCGCTTTAGGCTGGAACCGCGTGACCGCTACGGTCGCAGGTTCGAATCCTGCCTTGGGCATGGATGTGTGTGATGTCCTCAGATGTTAAGTCCCATAGAGCTCAAAGCCATTTGAACCTTCACACAACGCGCTGCGGCGCGCTCTTCAAAACAGCAAATTTTACCACGGCTCAGAGGCCAATAGCCCACCACCCTGGGCGGGGTAGCGGTGGATTGGTGAATTGATATCCTAGTTATCATCCTACATGTTCTCATAAAAACACCGTTACTAAAATATATGTCATCTACAGCAACTGAGATTATATTCGGAGACGTCAGTGCACCCAGGACGTCAGTTGCATACGGCCTGTGAGGAGGCGAAGCCGTCAGGAGGCAGAATGACAACTTGTAGTGTCGGATGGCTGGTGGTGATGACGGCAGATGCTCTACACGGATGCCTACCGCAGCAGGGAGCGGCGCGCTGTAATGCAGAATAGAGACTGCCCGGCAGTCCAGGTCACAGCGTGCAGAGGCAGCAGCGCTCACGAGCAGAGGTACACAGCCAAGAGTTTGCTAGTATGAGGGATGGCAGCTGAAAGACTGCACGGCTCCTTACTGGAACTCTAGACCTCCAGGGGACGAGGCTCAAATACGCCCCCAGGTGACGTACCTGTTGGAGAGCGCTAAGTCTGTAACATTGGACTTGACACCTGCAGTAGGGTGACTGATTGATCCATGCTGCTGTGCCCCTAAAAAGTTCGGCGTGTGAAATTTGAATTTTTAAAGTCTTATTCCTACACGCGCCCAGCAGAGGGCAATTCGATTGATGGGCTAATCGAGTAAGCTACTGGACGGTATTATTGACGTTATGACTACACTCTTCAGGCACACAGGAGTTGGCGACGCCGCACACCGATCGAGCACGCGGAACAGCTAACACAGTGTGTCCAAGAATGAAGTAATATTTTGTAACTCGGGCACTTGTGTGCTACCGGGGAACTCACTTGTTGCAAATTCAAGTGGGCCTGCTCCGTGTAGAGAGAGCTTGGGGAAGTTGATGGGACAAGTACTTAGTCGCACCCCTCCAGTAGGACTACGTTAGAAGTGTAGCTACTAAGGTACAAATAATTGAGCTTAGGAGACCCACTCATTCAGTCGTACCGCCATTGCATCTGTGCCTTGAACTGTAGAGAATCATGGGCTTCTGAGTGTCAGAGAAACCACGATCCGCTTTTGATGGTAGAAATCGCCTGGCAACCTGCTGCTGATTAACTCATCAGTTTCCAGCACGAAGCTCGTCACATTTGTGGTTGGCCGGTTGGTTGATTAGTTGATTTTGGGGAGAGGGGACCAAACAACAAGGTCAACAGTCCCATGGAATTAGGGAAGGGTGAGGAAGGAAATCGGTCGTGCACTTTCAAAGGAAGATCCCGGCAACTGCCTGAAGCAATTTACGGAAATCACGGAAAAACCTACAACAGTATGGTCGGATGCGGGTTTGAACCGTCGTCCTCCCGAATGCGAGTCCAGTGCGCTGCGCTGCGCCACCTCGCTCGGTATCATACCTGTAGCATGACAACTGTGAGACTTGGGATAAGTTTTGCCTGGGCAGGGAGCTGGAGTCCTGCCAGCCTCCGCCCTCTGACGACTTCGGTCAACAGCCTGGCTACGATATGGCTGGAGAAGGCACCCCCTAGCGGCCTCTTAGCAACTCGGACGTCTACGACCATTGTCCTGATCTACCACGGGTTGGGGTGAGCAGGGCATTGCTGCTCGTCATGATGACATCGGCTAACAGACACAAGCCGGCCTGAGTGGCCGAGCGGTTCTAGGCGCTTCAGTCTGGAACCGCGCGACCGTTACGGTCGCAGGTTCGAATCCTGCCTCGGGCATGGATGTGTGGGATGTCCTTAGGTTAGTTAGGTTTAAGTAGTTCTAAGCTCTAGGGGACTGATGACCTGAGACGTTAAGTCCTATAGTGCTCAGAGCCACTTAACACATTCAAGCGCACGACGTTGGGACAAGGAGTACGTGCAGGGGTGCTTAACCGACACGATTCCAGAGGGCCGCAATCGTCTTCGCCTGCAGGCGACCCACACGGCGAGGCGGCAGCAGCCAGCTCGACCCAGGACAACAGGTGACACCAGGCGTGATCGGGGCGCCGGCTTCGTTTGTCCACCCACAGTGCGGCCCTTTTGCAGGCCAGAGTGCTCTATAAGGCTGCTTGAATAAACATCTGTCAATGCTACATTTGTCTCACAGCACGCTCTGGAGTCAATCTGCTCCGTCCCTCACCATTTCTCTCGCCCATTCTGATGCGTAGAGAGCCAGAATAGGTCGGGTCGGTACAATGCGGACATGTAGACTGATAGACCGTCGTAGTTCCCTCCTCATTATTGGTGGCTGACACCTGGGATGCCGTTGACTAGAAACAACGAGTATTTATACGGACTTGACCCGTTATTGTTTTGCTACAGCATCAGTTTTGATCATTTTAGCCACAACAAAACCATGGCTTGGATCTGAAGCAACCGGACCATCAATACTGCAGTGGCTCTGACTTTCTGCATTGTCACACCTACTGTCCCTCAGCTGCCAGCGATGTGGTAATTGCTTGAGATAGTAGTTGCACCTCTAGTTGTATAAACAGGCAGACCCTGATGTAACAGCGTCTCGTAGGTTCTGATCTGACCTGCTTCCGTTGCCTCTTGCATCTGCTCTGGCACCTGTCTCAATTTTACGCAGCTATGCCCAGAAGGGTATTTTACAGTGCAGCAATACTGTCTCATGTAGTTAAGGTACAAAAGTATTCTTTTATATAAAAGCGTGCAATTAGGACGGTCTGTACTGTATAGAGCTGATAAGGGAATACATAGTATCAGGCAGCGAACTGAAATCATCCCTCCCCTGTGTCAACTTTTTCACATCGGAGTAGCACCTGCAGCCTGTGTTCTCCATTATTTGCTGGATGTAACCGGAGTCCCTGTCTTCCTCTACAGTTTCTCCCTATACCGCTTCCTCTATCACAATGGAAGTTATTCCTTGGGAACGAAGTTTTTTCGAGACGGCACTTGTATGTAAAACATTCTCGGTATTCTTGCCGCGTCAGTTCTGGATAAAATCTCGAGCTTTCGACGATTACCTCCATCGTCATCGTCAGGAGCTGACACTCTTCACTGCTGCTGTGGTAGCCTTATTTATAGCCCGTGGACGGCTTCTGATTGGTCGGCTTATAATTGGTCGGCGACTACGTACTGCTGTCGCAGAAGCTGTTACTGCGACAGCAGTACGTAATCGCCGTCCAATCATAAGGCTACCACAGCAGCCGTGAAGACAGTCAGCTCCTGACGATGACGATGGAGGTAATCGTCGAAAGCTCGAGATTTTATCCAGAACTGACGCGGCATGAATATCGAGAATGTTTTACATAGAAGTTATTCCTTGATGTCTCAATAGCTGCTTTATCATTCTGTCTCTTCTTCTTGTCAGTGTTTTGTGTGTACTCCTTTTCTCGCTGAGCCCGCAGGGAACATCCTTATTCCTTACCTCATGAGTTCACCTAATTTTCAACGTTCTTCTGTACACTACAATCTCAAATGCACCTATTCTCCTCTGTTCGCATTTTCCTACAGTCCATAACACACTGCCATGCACTCCAAACGTACATTTTCAGAAATGTCTTCCTCAAATTTAGACCTATGTTTGAGACCAGTCGACTTCTCTTGGCAAGGAATGCCCTTTTTGGCCAGTGCTAGTATTATTTTTATGTCCTCCTTGCTCCGTAAATCATGGGTTACTTTGCTTCTTCGGTCGCACAATTCCTCTTCTTCATCTACTTGTGATGCCGATGTTAAGTTTCTCGCTGTTCTCATTTCTGCTAGTTCTCATAACCTTCGCCTTTCTTCGATTTACTCTCAGTACACATTCTGCACCCATTAGTCTCTTCATTCCATTCTACAGGGCCTGTAATTCTTCTTCATTTTCACTGAGGATAGCAATGTCATCAGCGAATCTTAGCATTGATATCCATTCATCTTGAATTTTAATCCCACTA